>NW_022437005.1:6031921-6043291 GCF_009761245.1 Sapajus apella
GTTAGCTAGTTTTCCTGAGATCTCACCTATTGATTCCGTAAGTGATCATCTTTTTCACTGGTAAAGTTAGCTAGTTTTCCTGAGATCTCATCTATTGATTCCGTAAGTGATCATCTTTTTCACTGGTAAAGTTACCTAGTTTTCAAACACCAAGATACAGTGCTGCCATCAATGTGAGTATCTCACAAATTTGTGAACTACCAGTGTAGTTCACTGTCTTAAGTGGGTTCTTGTAGAAGCTAACCCAAGTCAAGCCAATGAAGGAAATTTCAGCAAGCAGGTGATTGCTGTGGGCAGCTGGGACTCACTGTCACTTGGGAACTCCGAGAGCCTCTGCAGGACATGCCTCAGAGCTCTGTAAGCCAGGGAACATGGGTGCTGGGGGCTTCTCTTCAGATTCCCACCTGCCACTCTCAGAGCCCTGCTTCTAGGGGCATTTGTTAGCAGTGCTGGCTTGACCTACTTTGCATGTGGGCCGAATGTACCCTCCCAGCCAGAAACTAAGCATGCAGACAGAGGGTTAGCGTGTCAGTGGTGAACAGCCTCTGCTGTGCCTTATGCAGGGGATTAAGCATAGAGCACTGCAGCACCTGCCACTTTAGTCTGAATCAGAACTTTCTTTGATGATGGACATATTCTTTTTCTGTACTGTACAGTAATAAAGCTTGAAATAGGACTGGAATATAACTGAATAACTGAATTTTTAATATTATGTAATTTTAGTTTAATTTTAAATAGCTACATATGGTTATTGGCTACCATCATGGATAGTGCAAGTCTAAATAGAAAATGAATCCTTCAAAGTCTCATAGTCTCAAAGTTAGGAATTAAGAGGGCTAGAATGAAGTGAGTGGCTTCCAAGGATATATTTCCACTGTCCCTTAAATCTTGTCCTTTCTACTTTAGCTGGATGGGTTTCCAGCTTCTCTTAGCCCACAGATAGGACTTTGTGTGCCCAGCTGAAGATAATTGCTAATTAATGAAGTTCAACAGGGTTTTCAAGGACCACTGTAGGAAATTGTTGTGTCCCTGCGTCCTAGCTCTGCACACAGAGAAGAGCAATTGCTGGAGCCTTAATTGATAAGAAATCCATCTGCGTAGGACTGCCCAAGTGCTTGGCTTAGCCCAGGTAAAGGCTGCTCAGGTAAATAATTGTTGGAAGTGGGTTACTGGAATTATGCATCTAGTTTGATGCCCATATTTGAAGATAAGCAGCCGTTAGGCAATTTTGCCTAGTCCTTTCCAGCTTCAGTATATTGACCAACTCTCGACTGGTGAAATGATTAGAGCCGGCAATCAGATCACTTGGTCAAGGGTATTCAGAAGATCATTCACATCTGTTTCTGAAAACCAGCCTGAATTCTTAACAATTTATTTTACATTGAGTTAGCATCAATTAATTTGTATTGAAAATGGGTAATGATGATGTAGAACATACATAACCAGTGTGTAGGATGTTTGATTCATTTCATGCCATCTTTCTCCCTTTGTTTGCCCAAGACTGACACTGATAATCAATCACAGTGCTCTTTACTGTAGAGCCACGATATAGCCCCTGGGTCTTTCTTAACACAGCATCCCTGGCACATTATTGCAAGTCCATCAAGATGAATATGTTCAGTAAGAAACAATTAGTCATTTCTGTCATAACTTATAGAAAACAATGAGTGATTCAGATATCACTTAGAAGTAAGAGACTTTAATAGACTACTTGTTGTTTCTTAAATCCAGGGAGTGAGGGCACCAGCATTACTGTGTATTTCCTCTCTTCCCCCACTGTCCCTTAGGCCAGGGCTCGGGAAACTACCCCTGTTTTTGTAAATAAAGGTTTGCTGGACACAGCCGCACTTGTTGGTTTGTGTATTATCTGCCGCTGTTTTTGTGGTAGAACAGAGCATTCAGGACTGTTAGACCTGCCAAGGCTAAAAGAGTTACTATCTTGCCCTTTATAGAACAAGTTTTCTGACTCCTGCCCTGGACATTTTGTTTTTTTAAGATGAAGTCTCATTCTGTCACCCAGGCTGGAGTGCAGTGGTGCCATCTCAGCTGACTACAACCTCTGCCTCCTGGGTTCAAGCGATTCTCATGACTCAACCTCCTGAGTAGCTGGGATTACAGGTGCCTGCCACCATACCCAGCTAATTTTTGTATTTTTAGTAGAGTCTGTGTGTGTTTCACCATGTTGGCCAGATTGGTCTTGAACTCTTGACCTCAAGTGATTTGCCCACCTTGGCCTCCAAAAGTGCTGGGATTACAGGTGTGAGCCACCATGCTCACCCCACCCCTCACCCTGAACTCTTATTTTGACTTTTATACAGGGAGAAAAGCACTCCTTCCTGTTGGCACAGAGAGCAATGTTAGATTCGCTATGTTTGTCCTCTCCTAGACTGGGTAAAACCGGTAGGACTTGCTACTCTCAAAACTTCCTCTTTGTAAAATGTGTATGAAGTTGCTATGTATCCATGATAGAAACTTTTAAATCTCAGCACATCATAATTAGTTGATTACAGAGACAGAACTTCTCAAGCATACTCTGTAGGCATGTGAGCTTGGGGTAAGTTGGCCTTGGGTTCATGTTAGCCTCTCTGAGTCTGTTTCTTCATCTTTCATATTAGAATATTAAATCTCAATTCTTGTGTGTGGCTGCTGAGATAATGTTGCCAGGAGGATTAAATTACAAAGGGACTAAAAGTGCTTTTCCTGGTACCTCATACCTATTAAAAGTCCATACATGGTAGTTCTTGAAGTAGCATGTTTTAGTAAATAAGATGATGGACTTCTTATGAGCTCAAAACAAGCTCATATCTGCCATGTGTCTTGGAGAAAGATTCTCTATTTATCCATTTATGTCTTGGAAACCCTATTGTAACAGTTAGCTACAGCTGTGTGACAAACCACCCTAAAACATGGTTTTTTTTGGTTTTTTTTGTTGTTGTTGTTTTTTGTTTGTTTGTTTGTTTTTGTTCGTTTTTTTTTAACACTAAGCATTTACTGTGGCTCATAAGTCTATAGGTCAGCTGGGCAGCTATGTTGCTCTCAAGATCTGCTGAGCTTGTTCATGCATCTGTGATTATCTGGTGGTCAGCTTGGGGCTGGCTGGATTAAGATGGCCTTGCATGTCTTGCAGTTTGCTGGCTTTTGGCTGGCACTTGCCTCTCATCACTCAGTAGCCAGCTGAGACTTGTTCAAAGGGTGGTGGCAGGGCCGTGGAAGTCCATGAGGCCTCTTGATGGTGAGGCTGGAAAATGGCACAGCATCACTTCCTTCGATTATCTTGCCCAAATCAAGTCACAGAGATGACCCAGATTCAGGGATAGAGGAACCACAGGATGGGGTGGGGAGCGTAAATCCAATTGCAAAGGGCATGGATACAGGAATGAATGAATTGGGGAAAAATGTAATTATCTATCACATTGGCCCCTTCACCAAGATGATAAAAAATAAATATAGAAATCACAGACACTGTATGCCTTTTAATCATAAGAAATATTAAAGTCAAGTATCCACCTATTTTTAGCTACAGCTTTTGAGTCTCATAAAGAAGACAATGAACGTACACTCTTTACCTTTAATACAAAGAAACTACAAAATAAAGCTTTTCATTAGGAGGTTTTGCATGACAAACCCAAGCTCTCCCCTGCCCTGTCGCTTTTGCACTGGCTTTGGTCAGCAGAGCTCCTGACATGGCAGGATGTCATTTGGGTTCTGTCCCCTGGGGTTTGTCTCTCATGTGACAGGGTCAGCAAACTTCGGGGCCTTGTGGCTGATTGCATATCAATTTCTTCCTCTGACATTCTCACAAGTTCCACAGCCCTTGGTTTCGTTTATGAAGGAGCCCTCAAGTCCTTCACTTCTCAGATGTGCAGAGCTCCCTGAGGCTGTATCTGCAGATTGCCGCTGAGGCCACTTGAGAAGTGAAAATCGTGTCTGCTCAGTGCATTGTCTTGGCCTCTGGGATCAAGGCCTCCTCGCCAACCTGCCCATATGATCTCAGTGCCTGTTCTATTTCAGCCAGTTATTTGATGAACTGTTGAGATGTATGAGACATTTAAAAGCTTGGCTCTGGGCCGGGCACAGTGGCTCACGCCTACAAGCACTTTGGGAGGCTGAGGCAGGCAGATCATGAGGTCAAGAGATAGAGATCATCCTGGTCAACATGGTGAAACCCCATCTCTACTAAAAATACAAAAATTAGTCAGGTGTAGTAGTGCACACCTATGGTCCCAGCTTTTCAGGAGGCCAGGACAGGAGAATTGCTTGATCCTGGGAGGTGGAGGTTGCAGTGAACCAAGATCATGCCACTGCCCTCCAGCCTGGTGACAGAGTGAGGCTTCATCTCAAAAAAAAAAAAAAAAAAAAAAAGAGCTTGGCTCTGCTGGAGTCAAGTGGAACGTGAGAAAGCCTGGCTCTTTCACATGCAGTTGTGACCTTGGGCAAGATGCTGACCTCAAGGAACTTCAGATTTTGCAACAATAAAATGGAAGTAATAACGATGGTTATTGGGGCTGTGAAGATTGCCTGGGCTTGAGAAGTGCCTTACCTATGTGTGTGGAATAAGCACTCACTCAATGATAGCAATTATTTTATCATGATTATTTGTATGACTCTGACCTCACCATATATGACCAGTATTGTCTCTTCAAAGAAGTCTTCATCGCCTTTTTTAGGCTTTGAAGGCTCAGTTATAGCATATCCATGGGTTGCCACAGAGATATCATTTTTGATTCACACAGGGATGTTCCACATTTCCAAAGGGATAGCTGCTCCTCAGCAAAGGGACACTGCCAAGCTTCGGAAGAGCTGTGAACTTGCTGAGTCGTGGAGAAGCATTCTTGGACACATAGCTCCTAACAAGCCTGACTCTGTTTGTGATTAATTTGAATGCTTCCAGAGCTTCCTCTTCTGCCCTCCCTGTTGTAATTCTATGGGGAGTTCATTGGGCTGGAGCTGCAGTTCGGATAATTACGTTTAGTCCACATTCTTACCATGTGGGTTACGTTTGAGTGGAGGGCAGTTATTTTTTGCCTCCAGGTATCTGGGTTTTTTTTCCCTTGTGCAGCATCTGTGGGTGTTTGTCCCACAGAAAGAAGCACGTAAATAAATGCACTCAGTGAAGAATTCCTAAGAATATTAATTCCTAAGCTATCACTCAGTCTATATAACATTTATAAGAAAGAAAAATGTCATTTGACTTATTTAGCTGTTCAAGAATTCTAATATTTCTCATTTTATAAGGTAAAATAGAAGAAACAGCTTAGGAAAACTATGACAGTGTTAGAAGAAACAGAAATTGTTAAGTAAATGTTGGAGTTGCATTTCACATTGCCTCCCATGCGGTGTTTTAGAGAGATCCCACCCTGATCTACCTGCTGGGTAGAAGTGTGTTCTTAACCCAGAGCTTCAAAGTTTGCCAAGACTTGGGAGCTGAGGGCCAGAAACCAACCAGGAGATGGGATACTAGGGTAAGGTGGAGACAACCCTCCTCAGATGCATGTGGACACTGCTTCGAGGCAGTAACATTTTATTAAGCATGTTTGATAAATCAAGCTTAACCAACAGCACATTGGGTAGAGGGAAGAGGGGAGGGAGGCATAGGAATTCTAGAAGGAAACTGAGTGAGTTCCATATAACCTGCAAAAGAGTTCCTTGTCATCGAAAGAGACATTCGATGAAGTGGCATTCTAACCAGGACCATGCACCTCAGCAGCCTGTCTTCTGTCTCGCACTTGGAGCATGTGGGAGACCCAAGGGGTAGGCTCAAGTCTTCAGGTTTTCAATGGTGCTATGGATTGAATTGTGTCCCTAACAAAAAGATACATTGGCGTCTTAGTCCTAACCCCCAGTAACTCACAATGTGACCTTATTTGGAGATAGGATTTTTACAGAGGTAATGAAGTTAAAATGAGTTTATTGGTGTCATACTAATTCAATGCATGCCAGGTGTCCTGATAAAAAGGGGACATTTGTACACAGACATGCACAGAGGGAGAACTCCATGTGAAGATAAAAGCAGATGTTGGGAGGCTGTGTCTGCAAGACGAGGAACACCAAAGCTTAGCAGCAAACCGTCAGAATCTGGAGAGAGGCATGAAAAAAATTCTCCCTCACAGCTTCAGAAGGGATCAGCTCTGCCGACACCTTCATCTAGGACTTCTAGCCTCCAGAACTGTCAGATAATACATTTCCATGATTTAAGCCACTCAGTCTATGATAGCTTTTGACAGCCTCCCTAACAAACGAATATAGATGGTGTGATAAAAGGCACAAGTATTCTCACTGCATCACCCCACTTTCCCATTTCCATCATCTCCACAGCCTGTGCCAGGAGGAAGAGTGGGGTGGAGAAAGGCCAGTGACAGAGTTTGGGGACCAGGCATTCCCAGGTCACCCAACATGAGGCTGGGAACCACTTGGCAACTTAGGTTCCTGTATTTCAAATAAACATCCAGAAATAACATAACAAGCTCAGATTTCTGCCTCTTACCTTGGCATCTAGTTTTTCTGTTTATAACAAAAATGGTAATATGAAAAGTACAGTTGTATGATGTGATTTGTTGAGGGAGCTACACAGTTGCACAGGGTAATTTATGTGCAGAACACATGTAATCCCCACCACCATGGAATTAAGGGGGTCTCATCATGCCCCTTCTGTGAAGCAGCTGACTTATGCAGGAGGCAGTGACTTGTACAAGGTGAATGATAGAATCAGAGTTCAAGTTCAGGACTCTTGACTTGCTTGCATATAAGCTCTTCCCTCCCACCTGTAGAATGAGTGCACCAAGGCCTGGCTTGGATGGCACAGAGAGTTCTGAAGGTACAAATGCCTGAACCACCCCCAGAAGGGATGTGCTAATTAGTCTGGGATGTGGTCTGGTGTGGGGAGTTTTTGGGTCTTCCAGGTTGAGACCCACCACAGAAGACAAACCAAAGGATTTTAGGTTAACAGCAGCCTGGAGAGATTAGCTTATTCAGAAGTTCTCAGAGGCTTGTGACAATCCCTGGTGAAGTTGTTCCTAAAATGCAAATTCCTGGGCTCTGCCCAGGTATACCAGATCAGAATATCTAGGAGTGGAGTCCAGGAACCTGTATTTTACAGAAGGCTCGAAGATCATGTGAGGATCATGTAGGTTTGGGAACTGGACCTAGTCCATCCACTGTGCTTGTGGGGTGTGTTCTGGAGGGACTCTAGGCAGGAAAGCACTCTGTTGTCTTCACTTAAAGCCTGTGCTGTAACACCCTACCCAGGAAATATGGTAACAGCCTACCCAGGAAATACGGTCATCTGCTTACTTCAGAGATTCAAGGGGTGAATATATTGTCACACTAGGAAGGACTCAGGACTTAAAGACAGAGTAAACACTTCTCATTCAGCAACTAGGTACAACTCCCAGCCACCCAAGAACCCTAATTTGGAATTAAACAGAGACTTGCAGAAGTCCTCCAAATAGTAACAGTTTCCCATTCCACAGACCCACAGAATACAGCCTTTTTGATATCGTCTGTCTGAGTTCTTCATTTTGCAAATGAAGAAGTTGAAGCCAGTGAAGGTATGGCCATCTAATCTCTGTGATGGGCAGATCTAGGATGCCCTCTGCAGTGGGCAGCTCCTAGTGCCAGTTGCTGTGTCCTTGTCATTGTCTCTCTGTGTTTCTGTCCCGGGACTCATCTGGCTGCAATTCACTGGCCAAAGGTGTATGTACAATATCTACTATTGGAGTATTTTTGAAGAGTAAATGAGATAGTGAGCATTAAAAACACTTTAACACTTTATAAAATATTAGTTGTAGTTATTGTTGAAATACCAGTTTGCATTGGGTTGATATGGAAACTTAGTTGGGGCACTTTGATTTGTACCTGTAAGAAAACTCATGTAATAATTTTGTTTGTTAATCTGGTTGCCTTTTGCCAGCCTTTAAAAAATTTCCTAATGTAATGCCCTATACAGTGAGTTAAGCTGATTAGCTCCCTGTTCTCCTGGAGCTTAAAGTCAAGACCAGAAAATACTGGCAGTGACAAAGATGACTGGGCCATTGGCCAGAGTGGGTCCATTAAGGAATCCGTCTTTATGCCTTGCCCAAGCACTGTGGGAAGTTGGAGCAGAGCCATGGGACCTATACTCCGCCAGTGCTCCAAAAGTCAGGTCCTAGGCATTCATCATGGCAAATTTCTGCCTAGTTGGCCATGTTAATCTTTGGGCAGATCAGACCAAATTGCAGTTAAAATCATATTCAATTATGTAGCAATCATACATTGAAATATAGGGAACTCATTATAAATTAGGTTGTTGAATACTGAATGACATGGGAATGTATTTATGACAACTGTTTTAGGTGCAAAAAACAAGTTGCAACATAGAAATGTATGTACCAAATGTTAAGAATGAATTTCTTGTAGCAGAAGGAAGGATTTTTTATTCTCATCTTTGTATCTCTTGGCATTTTTTAAAGAAATGCTAATTCTGTGAGCTGAAGGTGGCTTTACAGAAGAGATAACATTGAAGGTGGGTCTTGACAGATGTGTAAGAGTTTGAAAAGGTAGAACCATCATCCGGAGGAATGGGAGTAGCATTTGTGGAGGCGTGGAGTAGTGAAGGCCCATCATTTGTTCTGGAACTGGCTGGCTATTCCAGCTGAATCACATTCAGATGGTTGACTGGTTATCAAGTCAAGGTGACACTGAGATCCAGAGCAGTATGCTTGACCCATACAACCTAAGTTTGAGTCTTGGTTTTCCCATTCCAATTGTCTGACCTTGGGCAAGTCAGTTCACCTCACCTACTCTCTGTGCTTTCATCTGTAATATGTGGATAACAATAGGACCTAGGTATGGGGGAAGGTTAAATGAGTTAACACGTGAAGTAATTAGAACCCTCATCTGGAACATAGTAAGTGCTTAGCAAATGGTAACAGTGCTGTAATTTAGTCTATCACATCTCGTCATTATGGCAGATACTGTTTTGTGCCCAGTAGAAATATACAGCCTTACTACTCTGAGAGTTGAAAGAGAAAAAAAATGACGAGTTGGTGAATTAAAAGTAATACTTCACAGAGGACAGGGGCTTGTGAGGTTGTTTGGAATTGTATAGGCAGAAGGAAGACGGGAGAGCATCGCCATGGAAGGGTGGCACCAAGTGAGAGCAATTCTGCTGAGCTCAAGAGTTAAAGCCAGTTTTAGTTGAAACAGAATGGGGGACTGGCAAGTGTTGGGAAATAATGTTGGATGCATTCAATGAAGCCAGATTATGGAGGGTCTTATGGACCAGTTGGTGTGTTTCTCACTCATGAAAAGGAAAAGGGGATTAGGACATAATGTTTACAGGTGTTGTATGCTTGGTGGAAATGTTTATGCATAAAGAGCCTGGCCTCTACATGTTTCCTAAAGCCACTGGGTGATATTTCCTGTAGACCTTACCTGTAGCCAGTAGTGATCTGGAAGTATTTCAGATTTCCATCTTACCACAACCATAGTAATAGGCCCTGGTTTCCGCTCCTAGAAAGAACTGTGGTAGACTTTTCTTCTGAACATTGGTTTCTGGTTTAGGGAAAGCAGATAAGTATCTGTAAACACATCCTCCTTCAGTGAATAAAGAGAACAATGGTGGATGATGAAGAGAGCAGTGACTATGTTGAGGCCACAATAAAGTGTATTGGTAATTCATTTTTAAAAATATGTTGGCTTTCTTACCTTCCTTAATTTTTTACTATCATGTTATTTTTGAAGTTTAATAATATGGTTGAGATACTGGACTAGCTGGGTTTCTAGTAGATATGATACTCTCTCTCTGAGCAGTAATTGCAAGCATTCTGAATCCTAACCTTTACACTTGTAAATAGGTGAAACCATAACTGTATATGTACATGGCTTAGTCTTGGACTGGGGTTCCCAAAGAAAAGACTCTGAGACTAGCATTTAAATTCAGTAGTTTATTTAGTAGGTAGTCCCAAAAGGCACTGGCAGCGGAGTAGGAAGTGAGACAGGCAGGGGCAGGAAGCCAAAAAAGATGTAATAATAAGTAAGTGACTTCTGTGGACTATGGGGGTCCATTGGGAGGCAGGGAGGACTGGGACCCTCAGTGACGTGGCAGGCAGGGAGGACTGGGAAGACAAGGAAGATTGAATGCCAAAGGAAACTGGGTAGAGTATCTACTACTCCACATAACATGGAGGTCTTAACAGTGAAAGTAATGATGAGAAACTAGATATTTTCCCCCTAAGATCAGAAATAAGGCAAGGATGTCCACTCTCACCATTCTTATTTGACATCATACTGGAAGCCTTAGACAATACAGTCAGACCAGAAAATGAAAGAAAAGACACACTGATTTGGGAGAAAGAAACAAACTGATTTTGTTCACAGATGACATGATTGCCTGTAGAACATCTCAAAGAATCGATAAAACCTCCTGGAACTAATAAGTGATTGTAACAAGGTTGCAGGATACAAAGACACAAGAGTTGATTGTTTTCCTGTATGCCAGGAATGGAGAATTGGAAGAATATAATTCTAACAAAATATATACAAGATCAATATAAAAAATCTGCAAAACTCTGATGAAAGAAATCAAAAAAGAACTAAATGGATATTTCGTGTTTTTTGAGTAGACAACTCAAAGTTCTTCCCAACTTGTTCTATACTTTCAATGCAATTGTAATAAACATCTCAGCAATTTATGTTGTGTATATCCACAAAGTGATTCTAAAGTTTACACTGAAAGGTAAAAAGCCCAGAATAACCAAACTAATACTGAAGAAGAACAAAATCAGAGGACTGACACTATGGGACTTCAACACTCACTGTAAAGTTACAGTAATTAAGACAATGTGGTATTGGTAAAAGATGAACTAATATCCAGAATCTACAAAGAACTCAAACAAATGAGCAAGAAAAAAAAATTCCATCAAAAAGTGGTCTAAGGACATGAATAGACAGTTCTCAAAAGCAGATATCCAAATGGCCAACAAGCATTTGGAAAAATGCTCAACATAACTAATGATCAGGGAAATGCAAATCAAAACCACAATGCACTACCACTTCACTCCTGCAAGAATGCCCATAATAGAAAATCAAAGAATAGTAGATGTTGGCGTGGATGTGGTGAAAAGGGAACACTTTGACACTGTTGGTGGGAAGGTAAACTAGCACAACCACTATGGAAAACAGTGTGGAGATCCCTTAAAGAGCTAAAAGTAGATCTACTGTTTTATCCAGCAATCCCACTACTAGGTATCTACACAGAGGAAGTCATTATACAAAAAAAGATACTTGCACATGTGTGTTTATAGCAGCACAACTGGCAGTTGCAAGAATATGGACCCAGCCCAAAATGCCCATCAATCAATGAGTGGATAAAGAACATGTGAGATATATATA
>NW_022437005.1:6043691-6422263 GCF_009761245.1 Sapajus apella
TGCACCTCAGTTAATAATAATGTATCAATATTGGTTAATCAGTTATTACAAATGTATCTCACCAATGCAAGATGTTAATAATAGGGGAAACTGGGGCTGGAGAATTATTTGGGAACTCTATACATTCTGTCCAGTTTTTCCCAAAACCACTCTAAACTTTTTAAGACCTTATTTTAAGGTCTATTGACCAATGTAAAACAAAAAAAAATATGTAGATTGGAGTTTTAAAAATCAGTATCTGTGAATATAAACTTAAAAAATTAATTAGAGCAGAATTCATGATTTCCTTTTTTTTTTTTTAACAAAAAATGAGTTCCGTTTGAAAGACGAAAGGGCGACATTATAGAAATGGAAAACACTTGTGTTTGAGGTCGTGGGTGGTGTAGTGGAAGGCCACAGTTCAGGGGTCGGTCACTCTGTTTGAGTCCCCTCTGTCCTGTTTCTGAGAAATACTGAGACTTCAAATAAGTTACAACTAAGCTTCAGAGTTCACATCTGCAAAGTGAGGATGGGGAGACCTACTTGATGGGGCTGTTGTGAAGGTGAAGAGTGGAAGTCTGTCAAAGCAATTAGACAAACCCCCAGCACCTGGAGTTCAGTGCCTCGCCTGCTTCCAAATCTTTCGTGGTGCTGACCTGAATGTTTCTCTCTGATTCAATCAACAGTTGCGCCATTTTTGGCTGGTGTTCTGTGGCTGGGCTGCCAGCCGAAGACAGGCAGTTCCCCAAGCAGGTCACAACAAGATGGCAATTGACCTTGCTCTCCCAGGACATCTGTTCGGGTTCTGCTAGAAGCCAAGGGCTCCCTGATGTGGGGTTTCGGTTTCACACTGCGGCACTCTGAACATTCTTTATGGGCTGGCAAAAGGCATTTCACACTTCAGATGGGCCCCAGGAGCATGCTTTGCTTTCTTCAAGGAGAATTGAGAATTCTTAGGTGATTGGAAGGTTCTGTACCCTCATTTTAGCACCTCCGATACAGTCCCCCACATGTGGCGAACCCAGTCATAGCTGGAGGTCCATTGTCAGTCGGTAACAGGCAGTGAACTGTCGCTGAATCACAGTCCAGGTATACGGCATTTCCGTCATCACAGAAGGTTCTGTTGGACAGAGCATCTAAAGCATCTTCGGCCTCTCTCAGCCACCCTGTTTATCTCCTTGCATTCCTCCTTGCTATTTGTGCCGGCCCCACCCCGTTTCAGCCCCCAATGCCTACCAACATCCTGACAGAGCGAGAGAGTTGTCTTTTAGCAGCTCTAGCATCATGTTGTATCTCCAGCCTCTCCAATGGCGGAGCTACTCCTCTGCTTGGTACTTAAGACCCCACCGGGGCCCTGACCGCCTGTGTCACCTATGGTCTCCATCCTTCAAGATACTCCCAGGAGTGCATGGGGTGCGCACACAGACTGCTTGCTGTTTCTTGAGTAAGCTTGTCAGTCTGTGCTAGGTCTGTTTCACAATCCACTCTTCATCTGCCCTGGTCAAACTGTTCTCCATTTGTATCATGCTTCTTATATATCACCAGAGACCATTTCTCCCTCAGGTAAATACCCGTACACGTTAGGCTTCCCTTCCACCTGAAACCCAGCGCATCCTGTTTCATATGCAGTTTATTTGTCTGCAACCCCTAGCCTGGCTTCTGGGGCCTTCTTTTGTGTAGGCTAGCCCAGCGCCTTGCCAAGCAATACATACTTGGTAAATTGTGAGATTCTTCTTTCAAGACGCCATTTCCAAATTTGTTCTCGAAGGCGTTCTTTTCTAAACTCCGATAGGAACAAGCCAGCATACTTGCATTGACTCCATATAGAGAGACTACAGAATCGGTCCCTCAAGAAACCCTCTCTCCTTGCATCAGTATCCTGTCTCTGTGCCTCTAGACTAACATTCAGCCACACTGGCCGAGTGTCCCCTTCTGAGAGACTAGGAGGATTGGGCTGTGTATCAGACACTGCCCACAACTAGTTTGTATCTTTCGGCCTTACTACTTAAATATGTATGACCCAAGCCTCCCATTGCCTGAACTTGAATCTCTTTGCCTGAGGGTTTTGGGAGATTCTCCAGTCCCTAAGAGAACCACACCATCTACCCCTAGAGGCAGACCAGATATTCCAGGAGAATGAAGACCCCTGGGAAAAGTCCACAACTGAGAACTGTTGAGTCAATGTGGAAATATCCCAGTGCCCTTGCCTATTCAGTGGGATGGCTCTGAGGTGCACGCTTTGTGTGGTTTTCTGGAGGTCCCCAGCAGGATGAAGCTTCAGCTGCCCACAGCAATAACTGGCTTGATAAATTACTTTCCTGACTCTTGCTGCCTCCCCTCTGCCCTAGCCCCTTCTCCTCACAAGAAACTACTTGCCATATATCTTTGTCTTAAGTTCTACTTCTGGGGAACTCAAATTCAGATTGAATGACTCTCAAGTAATCCTCCTTTCCAACTCACTGGCTGCCCTGGCTTTTGTCATCCTTTGATTTGCTCCGGTTGGTGTTTTGCCTACACAGGTTACCACTGCGTGGCATATGTTCCTAAGCTTCAGCTGAAGTTATTATCTCACTCATGTCACAAGACTAATCCTTGTATGTGGCGTGTCCAGCCAGGGACCCAGCTGGGTGAGGAGCAAACTTCCAGAGCACGGGCACCGCTGGAGGCCTCCGGAAGTTTTGGAGAAGATGATGCAGAGAAGCTCTTGGCTGCAGTAGCTCTACCTAAGCCAGGGATCACTGAGAGTTACCCACTCTGCGATTTCTAAGGACTGAGTTCATAGCTAGGGAGTTTATATATGAATAATGGGAAATAACTTTTTTATGTGATATTTCATTTTGTTCTGTAGTTGGTAAAAAGAGCACTTTATTAAAATAGAATTTGGTAGATGAGATCTAAGTTACCTTGAAAAATTACTTTTACACATTTATTTCTGTCTGAATATGCTCCTACTTTTCTTAATTCCAACTCTCCTGTCCTTTTTTTTTCATTCTTCTCCTTCCTTTTCCTTCTGCCTCTCTTTTTATGATGATTATTTGTGCTATTAAATTTAGAAAATATTAAGGTATTTTCTTTTTGGAATACGTATACACATGATGTCATTTACCGGTTTAGCTTTTAAAACTATTGGAAGCTTCTAAACAAAAAGACACATGTTACTGTCTCCTTGCCACTGCACCTTGCAGACATCAATAGTCAATTGTAGCATCATTCTCAGTCTTAAGCTCCAGGGCATCATGGCAGTTGATGGATATTAGCATAGGAGAGGAAACCTCTTTGATCTAACGGAATGATTAGATTAGGTAGACGAATGTAGGCCGACACTTGATATTCTTTTCCTTTCATTTGTCCTTTGTTAGGAGAAGGAGGCTGAATGATTACTTCAGAAGTAGGGAGGTTCTTGGACAACTTCTTAAGTTCCATGGGTTGTGGGTGTGTCTTGGGTACAGACTGTGCTGTTTCTCATCCATGTTAGAGAACTCCAAGAAAGAGTAGAACCACAAACTGGATTTTCTACTCACCTCTGTCCAGGCCCCAATAGCAGTTTAATTCTCAATATGGACAGATGGGATACTTGCCTTTTCTCTCTTCCTGTGTACATTGTACATATTAACGCCACTGGCTTTCCCCATGGTCCAGTTCCCATTGATATTACCTGTCCTTGGATGCTTTGATGTTTGGCTGTCTTTGTGATGGTGACCAATAGCCACGACTGGCCTCCATAGGGTCTCCTGGGAGCCTGTTAGAGAGGAGATAGTTCCCCATATCAACACCTCATCTCAGTCCCCCCTCAAAACCTTAACCTTGTCACTGCTGCAGTCTGAAGGTCTTATTTGCCTTTAGACTATTGGCCTTCCTCATACACCCAAATGCAGGGATCATCTCCCACTCCTGCATAGTTTTGGAAAGCTGAAGCTCATTGTTGCTATTTTCTCTCTGTCTCACCTCCACATCATCAGCTGACAGTATAATCGCCTACCTGTGGGCTTAGCTGCTTTTCTCTAGGTCTGGATGTATGAAGAAACGAGAGCTCTTACCTTTGACTTTGTGATCATCCCCCTCCCCAGCTCCTCCTCCCCTCTTGTCCTTATGTCCTGGCCTGCGAGTCAACTTGGAGAGTTTTTCGAATTTTGCTGTGGAACCTAAGCTAAGTGGTTAAGCTTCCCACAGGTTCTCGGGTGTGTGACAGCAGGGTCAGCAACATTTTCCTCTCCCAGCCTCACTCCGGACTCCTTTCCTGGGGTATCTGTCAGTGTGTTTTATTGACACTTAGATGGGAGGTTTGGCTTGGTCAGCTCTCTTCTGAACATTCCCCAAGACTTCATGCATTTTTCCTCAGTTTCCACCCAGTGATTGGTTTGAAGCAAGCTGAACACAGTAATATCCAGAGACTCCACGAGTTTAATCAAACACAGAATGTATGGAAAATGCCTTCATCTGCAATGCTGTCACACTCCAGTTGTTAGAGAGCACAACTTGAAAAAAAAGTTATCCTTTGTGCCATTAATGCATTGTAAAGGAAATGGTGCCCCTCAAGTTCCTGGGTTCATAGGTGAGACTCCTAGAAGCAGGGGCTGAAATGAGGACTCCCGAACCTGTGTTTTATTGAGAGAGAGCTCTCAGGGGATACCTATGAAGGAGGGAGAGAAGCAGGACAGGGCAGGGGAGGGGGTGCAAAGGGAGGATGAGGGGGTAATGGGGCAGCTCAGCCTTGGCCTGAGCCATTGTTGGTGGGAGGGGCAGAGAGAGGGTAGTTCTGTGGCTTAAATCACACCCAGAGTTGCCCTTCTTAGCATTTGTACTTAAAGTGGCCAGTTGTTGAAAGCCACTGGGGCAGAGGACCCCTCCTTCTGTGAGGCCCTATCCAGTGGGCCCTATTGATGAAGGGTAGTTCTGCAGAGTCCCAGCTTTAGCAGTGCACTCACAGCAGCTGGAACTGTGGTACCAAGTGCTAAGCGAGACCTGGGCCAGCACCAAGGGCAGCAACTATCCAAGCCTTCTGTGCTCAGGACAAAGGAAACTAACATTAATAAAGGCTGCTGTGAGAAGGTGCAGTATAGAGAGCTTCGACACCCATCTGCTCATTTGATGCTTAAAACAACCCATAAACATGTTATTACTTTTCCTGATTTTCAAATGAAGACTCTGAGCCTCAGGGATTCAGGAACTTACTAAGATCCAAATCGTAAACAGAAGAGTTGGAATTTGAACCCAGATCCCTCTTTCTTGGTTTCTTTCCCCAAAGCCCAAGTCTGCATTGAACCTTAAGATTAAATTGCTGCCTGGAGCAGAGACACTTATTTCAACATGTGAAGTCTCAGCTGTTGGTGGGGTAGAGACATTGTGTAGGAATTTCCTATACAATCATCTTTTAAAGTCTTTAAGGTCATCGCTCAGGCCTATTTGCTTTTACTGCCATGTGTTGTGTACAAACATTTTGTCAATGATGGACCACTTATGCAGTGGTGGTCCCATAAGATTATAATGGAGCTGAGAAAACCTTATTGCCTGGTGACATCACAGCTGTTGTAGTGCCATAGCGTAATGCATTATCTTTTCTATGTTTAGGTACACTTAGATACACACAATACTTGCCATTGTGTTCCAGTTGCCTGGAGGATTCAGTGCAGTGCCATGCTACACAGGTTTGTAGCCTAGGAGCAATAGGCTACGCTTCATAGCCTAGGTGTATAGTAGGCTATACTCTCTAGGTTTGTGTAATAACACTCTATGATGTTCAACAACCATGAGGTCATCAAAAGATGCATTTTTCAGAACATATCTTCATCATTAAGTGATGCATGACTGTATTTATATACTTGTAAATTTAGAAGTCGAAACAAACTTCATCAGCTTCCCAAACAAGCCCACAGGAGATTCAAATCACCAGTTTGGATGGTAGGTCATCTACGGGCAGAGGGAAGCTGAAGATTTGATATGAAAGGAGAGACAGTTTAATCATAGCTATTAAAAAAAATAGTAGTCTTGGGCCATTCAGTTAGAGAAAGCTGCTGCTTTATACTCTTTAGTGGGCCCCAAATATGTCATCAGATTACATCCTAGAATTAACTGGAATCTGTTTGCTCATCTTTTTTTCAATAGACTTTTACTGAGTACCTTCAATGTGTCAGAAATTGTGCTATATATGCAAGAACTATTAAGATATGATCCTTGTCCATAAAGAGCTTGCATCTTAAAAACTGCCTGAACACAGGGAGGCTGGAGAGGAAGCAAGGGACAGAGCAAGCACCTCCCCTGAGCAGGGGTCTTTATCACATTAACCAGGCTAATAAAAATGCATGACCTGATATGCTCATAAAAAGGTGTTCAACATCATTAGTCATTGGGAAATGAAAATTAAAACTGCCATGAAATAGTACTGCACTAGAGTGGCTCAAGTCTAAAAGCCAACAATACCAAGTCTTGTCAAGGATGTGGAGACTCTGGACTCTAATATATGGTTGATAGAAAGGTAAGATGGTGCAGCTACCTTGGAAAACAGTTTGCAGTTTCTTATAAGATATATGACCCAGCCATTCCACCCATAGGTATTTATCCAGAAGAAATGAAAATATGTGGTCACCAAAAAGATGCACAACAAATGCTTATAGCAATTTTATTCATAATAGCTCCAAACTAGAAAACTCCAGATGTCCTCCAGCTGGTAAATGGATCAACAGCTAAAGGCACATCCATGCAATGGAAAGCTACTCAACAGTTTAAAAGAATGCACCACTGAAACCCACAGCTGCATGAAGGGACCTCATAGAAATCGTGCTATTCTTGAGCTGAAGCTGCAAGGTAAAAATAAAATTAAATTTAAAAAATTAGAAAGAACTAATTTGAAAACAAAAAATATACATTTTTAAAATATGCCAAATGAAATAAACCAGATACAAAAGAACACACACTTTGTGGTTCTAGTTGTATAAAAGTCTAGGAAATGCAAACAAGGCAATAGGAGCACAAAGCAGCTCAGTGATGGTGTAGGGGTCAGGTGCAAGGGATGGGGGGCCAGACTACAGAGGAGCACAGGTCGGACTATAGAGGAGCACAGTGGCAGAATTTTACACTTTAAGTGGCTGCAGTTTATTGTATAGAAATTATACCTCAATAAAGTTTATTTTTCAAAAAGCACCTGGAAGCATGCCTAACACATAGCAAATGGTAAATAAATGGTGGACTTCATAAAAAGTGTGTGTGTGTGTGTGTGTGTGTGTATGACTCAATAAGCTCATGAATGATGTTCAACATCATTAGTCATTAGGAAATGAAAATTAAAACCAAAACTACACAAGATCGTGAGATAGTACTACACTAGAGTGGCTTAAGTTTTAAAGCTGAAAATTCCAAGTCTTGTCGAGGCTGTGGAACAACCAGGCTCTAATATATGGTTGATAGAAATGTAAGATGGTCCAGCCACCTTGGAAAACCGTTTGGCGTTTTCCCACTGCATGCCAAGTTCTTGCCAGCCTCTCCCCTCAGATAAAGTCACTTCTCCTTTGGGCAGCAGCAAGGTACAGAAACTCCAAGCTCTTCCCTGGGAGCAAAACTACCAACTCCAGCTCACCTTCTTGGTGGGCTCTTAGAGTCAGAGAAGGCTGCTTCCTGCTGGAAGCAATTGTGTTCTCTGTTTTATCTTGGCTTCCTTATGACCCCAGTCAGATTTCCAAGGCCTGTATGCCACTCCTCAGGCTGGGCTGAGTCAGGAAACCAGCCGGCTCTCCATGCCTGTCCTCCATGTGGCATCATCAGAAGGGAGGAAGCTACATGTGGTTCCAATCACTGCATTACACATTCAGTCTTTATGCCCTTCATTCTGTTTTATTTGGCGGCCCCCTTGGAGACTTTATCCATTAGCTCAGTTCTTGTGTTAAATTCATGTCTGAGTTCAGAACACTTCACATGATAGCCCCTGATTACAATCCAATGAAATGAAACAGAAAAGACAGGATAAGAAGGATGACACATTCAAAAATAAGTGATCTTAATTCCTGGGCTCGGCATTCTCCATCTGCAAAGATAAACAAGTGCAACTTCTTTGCCTCCTTGCATTGTGATTTGATTCTTATCTCTGTCCTCTCCACCTGGAGGTGTAGGGAGCCCCAGGGACCTTTGTTAGCCACTGACCTCACCGCTGGACCCTTCAGGATTCCCCAGCCCCTCTGGAACGTGCAGGGGTTTCTAACTCCATGACATTCTGGTGAAGAATTTTGTTTTACAAACATAGCATATGGGTACAATAAATAAAAAAATTTAAAAACCATAGCATAAAGTAGAACAACAGCAGGTATTTCCATCCTATAGTGAATAAACAACCTGGTGATGAAGGAATATATATATATATTTCTTTATCCACATATTTGTAACAAGATATGGTGATGGGCCTAAAAACTCCTGTCAGTTTGAATTGTTGATGAGTATAAATGCTATTTCGAGATGCCTGCTGCATTGTAATGGGCTGTAAAATACCTAACTGCCATTGGTGATAAAGTCATAGAAATTGCTAACACTGTGTGGTGTGCTGTCTACATTCATATTAGAAGGAAATGCTACATTTGGGTTAGAAGTTAGAAAAAAAAAGGTATATGTGTATTGCCCAGTTCACTTTAGAGACCCTCTAAATTCTACCCATAGTTGCCTAGGGGGTCTATAGACCCTAGATTAAGAACCCCTGGGGTTAGGACCAAACTCTCCCACCTGCCAGGTATTTTCAGTGAGATGAGTCACCTGTCACCACTCCTGCCAGCAGCATACGCTGCCTCCTAAATTATTTTTAAAAAGTGATAAAACCTATCAGATACAACATGCAAGGAGTAACATAATGAATATCCATATACTCATCATTCACCTAAGACATAAACTGTTTGTAAATATATTTTGAAATCCCCTGCAGACTTGTCACTGCTCACAGTTCCAATCTGTTCCTTTCTCCCAAGGGCAACCACTATCTAGAATTGTCTTCTGTGATTCCTGTATGTGTCCTTATGCTTTCTGCACAAATGTACATACCTGTGAACAATGCCAGGTATCAGCTGCATGTTTTTAAACTCGGAGTGAATGGGACCATGCTATGTGTATTCTCCTGCAACGTGCTTTTTGCTCTTGACGTTATTTTTGTGAGGTTAGTCCATGCCACTGTATGGGACCTCAGTTCACTTATTCTCAATGTTGCATGGTGTCCTATTGTGTGGCTCTACCACAGGTAAGCTAGCTATTCTGCTGTTGATCGACATTTGGATTGTTTCCAGTTCTTCAGAATGACAGTGCTACACAGAACATTCTTGTGGGTGTCTCCTGGTGGGATGAATTTGTCTACCAGTGAAATCGCTGGGGAAGAAGGTATGTGCATCCTTGGTATCTAGAGGTTCTACCAAATTGCTCTCCAGCATGGTTCTTCCTATAGATTTGTACTCTGACTAGCAGGGGTTGTGAATCCCTACTGCTCTACATGGTCATTACGACTTGGTATTGTTGGACTTTGTATTAATAATAATAATAATTTCTGCAGTCTGATGATGTGAGATGGTATCTCAATGTGGTCTTAATTTAGATTCCCTGGTTACTGGTTTTAATAATATAAATGGTGCTCCCAAAGAGAGAAAGTCTTGGAACCTGTGAATATTACTTTGGTAAATTATTTAGTAGATGTGGTTAGGTTAAGGATCTTGATATGAAGAGATTATCTTGGATTATCTGGCTGGGCCCTAAATGTGATCACAAGCATCCTTACAAGAGAGGCAGCGTGACATTAGACACACAGAGAAGATGACATGAAGGTAGAGGCAGAGATTGGGGTGATGCGGTCACAAGCCAAAGACTGCTGGCAGCCCTCTGAAGCTGAGAAAGGCAAGGAACAGATTCCTTCTTAGAGCTTCTGGTGGGAGCACAGCCCTGCTGACATCTTCACTGCGGACTTCTGGTCTCGAGAACTGTGAGAGGCTAAATTTCTGTTGTTTTAAAAGACACGGTTTGGGGTAATTTGTTCCAGTAGGCCTAGGAAGCAAATTCATGGATCAAGTTCGGCTTCTGTTCACAAGTCTATTGGGCATAGGATTAGGGTTATTCATCAACATTGCCTATTTTTTCTTATTAACTGTAAGAGAACTTACTGCATTTGGATATTAATTCTTTGTTGGTATTATGTTTTGTCCATGCCTTGTCGTTTCTGTTTTTGACAGTGGTTTTTTATATACAGATGCTTTAAAGTTTATTGTAGTCAAATGTGTCATTTCTTCTCCTTGTTGATTTGTGTCATGTCTTGATTGAAAAGTCCTTACTGTCCTGAAATTGGACATACATACATATACTGTTATTGTCTGCTAAGTATCTCCTGCTATGTTGGGTCATGGCCAGCCCCTGCATCTTGGGTGAGAGACCCCAGCTGGGAAGGGGCTGCCTCACCCTTCAGATAATGGGCAAAGACATGCAGATATCCCACGGAGCCTGCCAGAGCACGCTGGACTAGGAGCGGGTGTAGGCTCTTTCAAACCTTGATTTTGTCCAGTGGCCATGCTAATGATTTTAATGTTGAGTTTTTTGTAGATATCTACTTTCTTGTTGCTAACCTGTGCTTTTCAATCATCACTTACCATTTACCACTTTTCAGTTCAGCTACCACCCCGTAGGTCTAATAAAGGCAAATGTGCGCCTCCAGCTCAGCTACGGCTTGTCAGGGCTGTTTTCCCTCCTGCTCCAAGCATGTCATCATTTTCATGTAGTTTATTCTCTGCAGTCCCTAAAACTCCAGTCATGACAGTTTTGTTTAATACTTTCCTTTCAAAAATCCAGATCAGAGACCATCAGCTGGGGTGCCTTTGGGCTGAGGCAGGTGATGCGAGAGCAAGGAGGTGGGTGAGTGACCTCAGGGATGGCTGTGGAGGGCAGGCCCCCGAGGTCTCAGTTTGGACACACATGTCCACCCGCACCACACCTGGGCCCTGGGCCCCTTGCTGGTTGGCCTGTTATAGACCGCCACCATGGAAACTTTGGTCTCATGTTGGGAAAAAGGAGACTAGAGCCTCTAGCAGAGGAAATGACTCCTCTTGATACATTTTGCAACCCTGACCAAGTCATTAACTGCCCTGCATCTTTCTTGAGCTTTCAAATGGGATTACAGATGAATGTATTTTGAAGGCCCCTTCCAGCTCCTAAAGAGTGTCCAGTGATGCTTAAGAAATCTGAAGGTGTCCAGTTTCACAGACTTACCTCTTCCTTAAAAAAAAAAAAAGACAATATAAAGTATACATAACATAAAATTTACTATGTAAGATGTACAATTTAGTAGTATCTAGTACATTCAGGTTGCTATACAATAATCATCTCTATCTAGCTACAGAACTTTCACCACCCCAAAGGATATCCTGCATCCATTAACATCCATGCCACTTCCCCAACCCCCAGGCGCCTGGCAATCAGCAATCTCTGTTCTGTCTCTATGGAGCAGTCTAGATTGTGTATTTCATATAAATGGAATGACGTAATTTATGGCCTTTTGTTTCTGGCTTATTTCGCTTGGTAAGGTTCATCCATTTTGTAGCATGTATCAGTACTTCATTCATCTTTATAACTGAATAATAGTCCAACATATCACATTTTGTTGATTTGTTTATTTATTGATGGATATTTGGGCGTTTCCACCTTATGCTTATAGTAAATAGTGCTGCTGTGAACATTTGCGTACAGGTTTTGGTTTGAACACCTGAATTTACTTCTTTTAGGTACATTCCCAGGAGTGGAACTGTGGGGCAACATAGTAATCTTACCTTTGATTTGTTGAGGAACTGCCAAACTGTTTTCCACGACAGCTGCACCATTTGTGCTTTTCTTGATACATTGTTTCCCCATTAAAAAAAAAATCGTGTTCTTTCAAATTTCCCATGTTTAAGATTCCTCTATTCTGAAAAGCATCCTTCATTTATTCCCACCCGGAGATTCCAGGAGACATTTTCTCTGAATGACCTGTGAAGCTTTTCAGTACCTTCTCTCCCCACTGAGGAGCCATACTGGGGGCTGCCCCAAAAGAGAGCTGCCAAACCCTGTCACCCATGTCATCTGGGTGCAGAGGGTGAGAAGCAGCTCCTCCAGTGTGGTGGGAGGTGGGTAAAGTCAGGGGAAATGAGAACGTCCCCAGTCTGGGAAGGATGTTGACAAAGATTGAGGTGCCTCCATAGATTTCTATCCTCCCAGTGACCCCTGCTCTTTGAGGGGCAGGTCCCCAGCTGGCAGCCCTCAGAAACTGAGAAAGGCAAGGAACAGATTCTTGTTCTGTTCCCAGGTGCCTCAGCCACCCTTACACATTGTAGACGGTTACCTGACAGCCTACAGAGAGGAATGTGTCTCTTTTAGCAGGAATGGGTGACCTGGCTCTGCTTTCTAACGGTTTGGGGACAGGAGTGGTTCTTCGGGGATGGCTTAGTTTGGGTTCAGAAACAAAGTTTTGGGTCCAGAATTGTTTGGGTGGTAATCCCAGGAAACACCCACAGGGAGTGTTACCACTGAGGACAGCTTGGGCTCAGTTTTAATGACTACTCTCTGGGAGACAGTGTAGAACCCTCAGTGTTGAGGCACTAATAGGTGAGGAAGGGGGGTATTTATCCCCTGAATCTCATCCTACCTTGGTTGAGGGTCACTCCTGTGGTTTGTCACTCCAGTCTGCACTTGTAGAGGCTAAGCACACTCCTAGGGCCAGGGAACATCCTTAGGGAGAAAGATGCAGGAAGCCATAGGCATGGGTGGAAACTGGGGAGACCCCCAACAGTGCTCACACCGTGCTAACAAGAAAGAAGTGTGGAAGAAGAATTTGATGGTTATTGCCAAGAAATGATCAGTATCTATATCTTGGATTGGAATGATACCATCTTATGTTTGAAGTCATACATGAATGAGAAGGTCTTAACATCTCAACATGTGAATGAGTCAGCTGATCCTGTTGATGTCTGTACATGTCAACATGCAAAAATCTCAGCAGTCAAATCTTTGAATGCCGCTACATTTGTGCCTGGGAATATCTCAAAACTTTAACATGCAAATGACCTTGGTTGAGGGTCACTCTCAACACGAGAATGTCTCTACATTTTAAAATGTGGATGTCACATCAGCAGCTGAATCTGTGAATGTCTCAACATCTCAGCATGTGAATACATCAACATTTCAACATGCAGATGCCACCTGTGAATAACATGTCAACTTCTGAACATGAAAATATCTCAACATGGAAATTTTATGACACCTGAATCTATGGATACCTCAAAGCTTCAATATGCAAATGTCTTGGTATCTTAACATGTGGCTGTTACAACATCTCCAAACCTGTGAATGTCTGCACATAAAAACATGCAAATGGCTTGATGTCTCAACATGTGATTGTCAACATCTCAACAATGCCTTGACAACACAGCATATGTGACAACACCACAACTCCAAAAGGTTGAGTGAGCCATCATCTTTCTTCTTTTTTTTTTTTTTCTTTTGAGATGGAGTTTCGCTCTGTCACCAGGCTGGAATGGGATCATGCAATCTCAGCTCACTGCAGCCTTCACCTCCTGGGTTCAAGTGATTCTCCTGCCTCAGCCTCCCTAGTAGCTGAGATTACAGGCATCCAACACCACGCCTGGTTAATTTTTGTATTTTTTTAGTAAAGATGGGGTTTCACCGTGTTGGCCAGGATGGTCTCGATCTCCCGACCTCGTGATTCAACTGCCTCGGTCCTTCAAAGTGCTGGAATTACAGATGTGAGCCACTGCGCCTGGCCACCATTATCTTTCTTCCAAATCCAGTTCCTCAAACCCTATTGAAATACTAGCACACAGAAATTTTAACTCTTGTAGACGTTCTGTTCTTGTGCAGGTCAGCACTGGATCTCATATGTGGAGAGATAACTGCTGAAGCTTTGCAACAATCCAATACTGCACCACATTTACATGGAAATGAGGCTGCTTGATATCTCAGATGCTTCCAGATCCTTCTTGGGAAAAGGCCACCCTGAGACCCATGCACTTTCCTGATAGTGGCTTCAGAATCCCTCTCACAATCCCTCCCGGATAGCTGCAGATAAAATGAGGCTACTGATTAGAAACAGAATCTCCGACACTTGTAAAGAGACAGTTGGCTGCAAAGGGAGGAAAAGGAAAAGCTGCAGAAAGTAGGATCCCAAGGGAGCGAGAGTGAGATTGACTAGGACGAGCCCCAGGGAACTTCCTGTACATAGCAATACTCTTTATTTTGATAGGGATTTGGGTTACACAGGTGTATCCATTGTCAAAGTTCAGTGAATATCACTTCAGGTTTGTGCCTTTTATTGTAGGTTTTAAATTGCATCTCAGCAGAAAAATTCTGCAAACAAATAATGACATGATATGCTCGCTAAAGTATTCAGGGAACAGTGTGTTGACATTGGCAATATATTTTGAAACATATTTTTAAAAAGATAGATTGATGGATGGGTACTTAAATATCGGTGTGAAAAAAACAAGTATTTTACAATGTTATAGAATCTAGGTGGTGAGTAACATTTTTCAACTTTTATGCACATTTTAAAGTTTTCCTAATGAAATATTCCAAAAGAAAAAGCAGGCTGAGAAAACTAACAAGTCCAGCCTTTGGGGGCTGCTCGACCCACATCACAGACTCTGAGAATGCCTCTTAGTCATGTCTCATTTTTATGCCTGATACTCATTAATGGGCTGAGTTATTTTTAGAAATCTTAAATTCTGGTTCATGTGTAGTTAAGACAGCAAAAACTAATGTAATTACTTTTGGAAATTTTCCATTAAAAATATTTGCATTTAAAAAAAAAGGTGGATTCTTAATTAGGGGTAAGCCTTAGATACTTGGAAAATCCCACTTACGTGAAATCTCACATTCTCTGACAACACAGATGCAGGAGATGTTATTTTAATTAGCATTTCTAGTTAGTGGGTTATCCTGTCCCCTTATCTTGATCCTGACTTTATCATTTCCAGGGCATTTTTACATGTATCACCTCAGAGCTTCTGAGAAAGGGCTTCTGAGTTGGAGTTGCCCGAGTTTGAACCCTAGTGTGACACACTTGCTGGGTATGTGACCGTGAAGACACCTCTTGATTTGTTTGAGCTCAGTGCTTTTTTGTGACAGTGGAAATGGTAATATCTAAAATACAGGTTTCATATAGGAAATAAATAGTTCAGACAAAGCACATTAAAGGGGCTGATCCATTATAGTTCTTAATGAGATGGTGTTCTCGGCTTCAGTTACTTTGATGCAGTCACCGTGACGTTTCTGTGAAGGAAGAGAATGAATATTGTTTTATCATTTCCCAGAGGAGATGGACGGTGTTAGTTCAGTTACCTGCAGACCACCAACCATGTGGGTCTCCCAAAGTAGATGGAAACTTGAACCCACGTCTCTGCATCCGCTGCTATTTCCACTTCAGCCAGCCTCCCTGTGCCCCTGAGTCTGATGGGACAGTTATGAAAACAGAATGAGGGATATAAAGATGAACTGAGCTGGAATCTCCATTGGTCTCGGGGCAAAAATAAGATTGCCTCATGCTGTTGGGTGTCACGGAGCGTTCTGTTGAAAATTATTAATGTCCATGATTGAACAATGAAAATATAACTGAAATCACTCAGCAAACTTCTATGCCCTTTTCAAATGTGGTTAAGTATTTGGGCTTCCCATGTGTCACTGGAGAAGCTTGGATTAGGGCTACAGCTGCCAAAAATTTGAAATCACAGTGTAGGAACTGATAGATGTTTTCCTGGCCTGTGAGTTCCCCAGGTGGAGAGGCTCCATGTTTGCACATTCTACTGCTCTTGAGGCCATCCCCCGAGGCCCCTCAGTTCCCACCTGACATCAAGCACTGGTGAGGAACATTAGGGCACAGGTTGAATGCAGAAGCATGGATCAGTAGGGTAACAATGGCCTTTCGGAGAGCCCTGGGCCCTTTTCTTCTCCTTCTTCGGCCAAAGCTGTGGGTTCCCACACACAGCAAGGAAGAATAGCTGTATTACTTGCCAGACCATTCTCCCAGGACCTAAACTCTGCCTCAGACCTGGTCATTGGACAGCTTTATGCCAGATATCTAAGTTCTAATGAAGACTTGCCCATCTTCTTACGTTCATTATCCAGAATTGGCCACCAGCCTTGTTTTAGAAGAAAACACACGTCCATTGGAAAATCATGTCAGCTGTTTGAGTGCTCTACCAATGCTAAAAGGGAGAGCCCTGGAGCCCAGCATGTGTCTGGCTGGGGATGTCCATTCAGGGTGCTCTATGGCAAGATAGAGACTATGAGGGGAACAAAATACACTCACACCAACCCCAGGAGAGACGCTATGGCCAAAGAACACACACTGCATGTGGCTTATTGTTTTAAGAGCATGCTAGAGAACTACAACAGACTGTTTGGAGCCTTAACAATCACTTATTTTGCATTGGATGTTTTAAAAAAGCAAAGAATTTTTTTTCTTTGTATGTTACACATATGCCAGGAAAAATAGTTCCTGCAGAATGAAAACAACATGAGGGTCAGTTTGCAACTTGAGAAGGCCTTTTGGGTCCAATTGCAAAGATGCCATTTTCTCTGAAGCAATGAGACTGAGTATCTGGGGGAGACAGACTTGGTCAGGCAGGTAGGCTTGATGTCAGATGATTGCCTGTCTTTAGGAAGGGCCCAGTCAGGTCTTCGGTGGGAGCTGCAGGTACAGTAATGACCTCACCCCGGGCCAGTAGGAATGTGGGCTCTTGAAAAGCTGGTTTCTAGAATCTAATGGGGAACAGAGCTATCCTGTTCCACAGCCTAGGGTGATTTTATCATTTCCAAGAGACGGCTGGTATTTGGAGAAGTTCAGTTACCTGCAGACCACCAACCGCATGGGTCTCCCAAAGTAGATGGAGGACTCGAACCCACATCTCTGCATCCTCTGCTCCTTCCACTTCAGCCACCCTTCCCCCACCCTCAAGTCTGATGGGACAGTCATGAAAGCAGAATGAGGGGTACAAAGGTGAACTGAACTGGAATCTCCATTGGTCACAGGGCAAAAATGAGATTGCCCTGAGATCAACGGAGATTCCAGTTCAGGTATAAGGTGTTCACACACGGCTCTAGCTTCCTCAAGAGGAGTTAACTTTTTTTTTCTTGAGACAGGGTCTCTGTCACCCAGGCTGGAGGGCAGCAGTGCAGTCACGGTTCATTGTGGCTCCAAACTCCTGGGCTCAGGTGATCCTCCTACCTCAACCTCCTGAGTAGCTAGGACAACAGGTGCCTATCATGCCCAGCTAATTTCTGTATTTTTTGTAGAGATGGGGTTTTGCCATGTTGCCCAGGCTGGTCTCAAACTCCTGGGCTCAAGCTGTCCTCCTCCCTTGGCCTTCTAAAGTGCTGGGATTACAGGCATTAGCCACCACACCTGGCCAAGAGCTGTTAACTTGCAATTCTTACCTTGCCTCAGCTTCCCCAGGACTGGACTGGGAAACTCACCCAGACCTCAGGTTTTCTCTGGGCAGTGACATCATCTGCAGGGCCAAGAAATTAGGCCCTACTAAGAGAGCAGGCGTGGAGGAGCAGCAGGAGAAATGAAAGGAAGAAAGTAGCCAGAGAAACCTAAGTAAGTTCACCCAGGGCTGCATTGGGTGGCCTTTATATGGACCACAGAGAGGGGCTCCCAGAACCTTGTACACATCCTCTGTTGAGAATGAGGCCCTCCCCATGGCTTCTCCGTGGAGCCATGCAGCTGTTCCAGGCTGACAGATGCTCTCCCATGAGGCTTTGCACTTTGTACCAATATACAATGAGAAGGATGTTCTCCTACTGGCCCCATCAGCTCGGCTTTTCCTCAAGCCCATTTCTGGGGTTGGCAGAAATTTTTAAAGCAGAGTTTCTCGAAGAGAGTTTCCATGACCAACAGTGTCAGCTTCCCTTGGGAGAAGCATGTGAGAAATGCATATTCTCAGGCCCCACCCCATACCCACTGAACCAGGAACTCTGGAGGTGTGTCCCAGGATCTGAGTTTTCCCAAACCCTCCAGGTGAGCCTGGTTCTAGATGCACAGCTGTGGAGGAACCACGATCGCTCCTGCAGAAAACAGACAGGAGTGGAGATTCCATTGCGGTGCGTTTCTTTAATCTCTTTCACATTCTACACTCCTTCTGTTGGCTTTAGCAGAGTTTCTATATTGGAATGCATTAGGAATATTTGAGGCGGTGATCTGGCTGATATAGGGCACCAGAGAATTGTCTTTGGAAGTTGCTATACAGAAAATCACATGGTTATTACTTAAATTATATGTTGTAGAGCAATAAGAAATGATAAAGTTTTTAAAACGATGCCTTTGTTCACACTTTACATAAGAGTGAGTAAACATCAGTGGTTCATTTCAACGGCTGTGACTTGTCTGTGGAGAGTAGAGCTACCTCCAGCCCGACTGCCCCCAGCCCCTCTCTGAGGCTCCATAATTAACGTATCCAATCACAGAAGTCTCCTACTTTCTGGTTCAGGACACTGCCCTCTGAAAATAAAGCCTCCCCCTGACTGCCACGACCCTTTTATTTGATTTCTGATTTTTCCCTGACTTGTGGGTCCATTATTATCTGGTTTTTTTTTTTCTATGCCTCCAGGCAAGGACTATATTTAAGCCAATTCAAACTTTGCAAGTCTTAAAAATAACTCTCCCTTTACTAACCCCTTCCAGGTTTGGCAGGGGCTTCCCTGGAACAGGAAATCCGTCTCTTTCTACCTGCCCAACCCTCATGATTAACTTGCCCCATGATCTTTTCTTACTTTTTCAAGCTATTATGATACAGTTTGACAAGGTCATTGTTTTTGGTGGTGGTAGGGGAGGGTGGGGGTGGGCCCTCCTTTTCCTTCCAATGCCAAGGGTCCTGATTTTTAATGGTGAAGATTAACTTCTGTAAAGGCAAAACAAGCATTATGGCCCCTCATGACTATTCACACCTTAAATGAGTTCATTTTTATCTAATTGTTCCTAAAAGTTATCCCAGCCTTCTGAAAGTGAAAGCTACTATGACTATTTTTAAAAAGGACATTTAAATGCCATTGATAATTATCTCTAGTGTGAATTACTTCCGTTCTGAAAGGAAGCCTCTGGAGAGTTCTCTTTTGTTGTAGTTCATCTATGTAATGGCGTTTTGAGTACATCTGTGAGTTCTAATTCTCTTCTCCCACTGTTTCTCATCTATCCCTAATGACCAGCCCTTACCCTAACATGTTTTTTGTCCTCCCAAACCACTGCAGTAATCAAACTCTCCATCCCCTGAAGGGGCCTCCCACAACCATGCATCTCTCTTCATGGGAACCTGAGTAGTGATGAGTGGGATTCTTTGATCACAGAGGGATCTTTGGTAAAATCAAATTTACTTTATTAAAAGTTAAGAGGAAAAATAGGGGTTAGCAGTTGGGCCCCATCTTGAGGGGAATGTTTTTTTTTAATTTATTTATTACACTTTAAGTTCTGGGGTACATGTGCAGATTGTGCAGGTTTGTTACATAGGTATACACGTGCCATGGCGGTGGTTTGCTGCATCCATTGCCCTGTCATCTACATTAAGTACTTCTCCTAATGCTATCCCTCCTCAATCCCCCCACCCCCTGCTATTTATCCCCTAGTCCTCCCACTCCCCAGGCCCTGGTGTGTGATGTTCCCCTCCCTGTGTCTGTGTGTTCTCATTGTTTAACACCCACTTATGAGTGAGAACATGCAGTGTTTGGTCTCCTGTTCTTGTGTCAGTTTGCTGAGAATGATGCGTTCCAGTTTCATCCATGTCCCTGCAAACGACATGAACTCATCTTTTTTATGGCTCCATAGTATTCCATGGTATATATGTGCCACATTTTCTTTATCCAGTCTATCACTGATGGGCACTTGGGTTGGTTCCAAGTCTTTGCTATTGTAAACAGTGCCACAATAAACATACATGTGCATGTCTCTTTATAATAGAATGTTTTATAATCCTTTGGGTATATACCCAGTAATGGGATTGCCGGGTCAAACAATATTTCTATTTCTAGAACGTTGAGGAATAGCCATACTGAGGGGAATGTTTTAACTTGCTGAGAAATGAAGCGTGCAAAATATTTGAAAGGTAAAATATCAGTAAAAGAAGAAGAGAAGAAAAAGGGTCAAATGATCTCCCATTTCCACCTCTCCACCCCCAGATGTACATACCCTGCACCTGACCACCATTCACAGGTACACATGGAGACAGCATTCTGGGAAGTCCTTGAGTGGCTCAACCCTAAGCTCTTTCTACTTTGAAACAGATGCACCAATTGGCCAGCCCTGATATCCAAAAGAACCTCCTGTGATGGCGGAAATATCCTCTGTCCTGTGGATACAAGAGCCACTTGCCAATGTGTGTACTGAGCATTTGGCATGTGGCTAGTTTGATGGAAGAACTAAATTTTGAATTTTTGTTAATTTTACTTTAATTCACATTTACACTTAAATGACCACATGTAGCTACTGTCTCCCAATTGGACAGCATGGAGGTGGATGGAAGGAAGTGGAGTTTCCTGAGCAATGTCCACTCTTCCTCAGCTACCAGAAAATTCCTCTGGATAGTGGTCACAGGAGCAGATTGGCTCCCCAAAGAGGAGCTCCTCCCCAGCTTCAAGTCTGGAAGCTAAGGGAGGAAAAGACAATTGCTTGGCAGAGAAACAAAGATAACCAAAGCTTGAAATTTTCACTGAGGTGAAACAGAGCCTTCATGATTAACAAACAGGTTTGGGATGAAAGCAGACAGCTTAAAAAAAAAAAAAAAAAAAAAAGCCCTGTCTTTTCCCCCCCATGTGCTTAGGGATGAATCCCAGAAAACTGTGAGCGTTCAAGGGCTCTCCTTGCCTCGGAAAGCTGTGGAGTCACAGTTGTCTAATTAGAGGACCAGGTTCTCAGACTAGCTGTGGTCTCCCTGCCTTCTGTTTACCATCTACCAAGCCACACCTTACTTGGGAAGGTAGAAGAAAGGTGGGAATGAGCATTAGTTAATTTCTTTCTTGTTGTCCAGGTTCATGAGAAAGTCTGGTGGGAAGGCTCATGAAACGCCCCAGACAAAGTTTAGAAGATCACAGATAGCCCTGGGCCCAGTTCCACTTGGCATTGGTGCATTGGCCATCATCAATGTGTTTGTCTGAGAAAGCTAGTTCTGTTTTGGAATGTTCCTTAGTGATGATCAACCAGCAGTTATCACTGGATGTCTGCTGAGTAACAGGCTCCATGTTTTATGCTATAAGATTCAAAAGAAGCATGATGCGTTAGCATAGAGCATACTCTGTAGAGCTGGAAAGATAAAATATACTCTCTTGGAATAAATGGTAGTAAAAGCAGTTATTGAAGTGTTAACTTTTAAGTAAAGAATAGGGCTGTGAGGGTGTGTGTGAATGTGTGTGAGTGTGTGTGTGTCTGTGTGTGTGTGTGTGTGTGCATGATGCACATTTAGTTCACATGTTGGTGGCAGTCAGTGAGACAGAACTTAGAGGGATGTTGGGCTGCTTTTAACCTTAGAACCATCACAGCTGGATGGCTGGTGTCTCTACTGAAGACAGGCCAGTAATTGGAAATGAGTAACACTGGCACTTTAAGGCAGGAAAGTACACCTAGAGAAAAAAGCAGCAAACCAGTATCTCAAGACTGCCTTGGGACCCTCATGCCCCTACTGGCCTGGTCAGTTCCATTTCACTCCCCTTGATGATGGTGTCACATCATGGCCCTCCTTAGGACACCTGGGCTCTGCATCTCCGCCAGCAGCACTGTCCAGCCTGGCTTGGCTTTAAAGCTTGGTGTGTGCCATCTATTCATACTGCTGGCTGGCACCTCCAGAAGCAGGTCACTGCATTCAACTGAGGTCTGGGCCTTGGTTCTTCTTCCTGGGTGCTCAGGGGACACCACCCCCATTCCATCTGCAGTCCCTGGTACATCTGTTTCACCTCTCTCCCTGGGGCAGGGAGCCATGGCAACCATTGGCCCCAGTAATCAGCAGTGTAGCCAAATGACTCATTATTTAGACAGGCATTTAACAAACATTACATCTATTCTGAAACCAAAATGGGGTCCATGGTATCTCAGCATCTGGGAGAATTTTCCAGTTCTGACATATCAAAAGGACACAGGAGTCAGCTTAAAGAAGATCCCACTGATCAAAGCTGGGACAATTTGAACATCAAAATAAATAATGACAATAACAGGTTATAATTCATAGAGTAAAATCAGAATCTGTGAGTCCACATGTTAAGGAAGGAAGGAAGGAGGGGAAAATTTCTTCCTTTGTGTAGGAGACATGATGGAATTAGAAAAGTTACCATTTGACAATCATCATTATAGTAATTGTTTCAAGCAAAAATTCTAAACTAACACTAAAACTAGTGGATAAATGCTTGATAAACAGATGTTTACATAGTTTCAAAGCATGTCTCCATGGGATACTTATTAATTACAAAGGAAAAAGTAGTAACTTGGCAGTGGAGAAACCTGGCCGCCTCCCATCACCAACTGCTTGCAGTTAGTGTCACCAGTGAAGGGACCTGCATTCTGCCTCCTGTTGAAGGACAACACCGTGCCCTGGGAAAGACACACCGTTACTTCTGGGGTTGTCCTGTCAAAAATGCATAGCCTGACTATAATTTTGAGAACTCATCAGGCAAACCCAAATTGAGGGGCATTCTGCAAAATAACTGGCCTGGACTCTTCCAGAATGTCAAGGGCATGGAAGGCAAGGCAAGACAGAGGAGCTATCCTGGACTGGGGGAGACAAAGGAGATAGGATGGGTAAGTGCAACATGGGACTCTCTGTTGCTTCCTGGACCACAAGTTTTCTACTTTTCTTGTAGAGACATTAATGATAATGAGTAATATGAATAAAGTCTCATATAGATTATAGTAGTGTTATCCTTGTGAATTTCCATTTTTTAATAATTTCACAGTGATTATGTAATAGAATGTCCTTGTTCACAGGGGCATGATATCTGAATTGGGGCCTCAAAGGAACTGTCCAGAATGATGGAAATGCTCTGTGTCTTTTTAAAACATTTTTTTGTAGACTTGAGAGTTTCACTGTGTTACACAAACTGATCTCTAACCTCTGGGCTCAAACAGTCCTCCCACCTCAGCCTCTCAAAGTGAGCCACTGCACCTGACCAAAATGTTCTGTATCTTGATTGGGTTGTGGGTTACAAGGGGATTCACATTTGTCCAAACTCATTAAACTGTCCTGGAATCTAAGCTTCTTCCCATGTATAAATTGTGCCTGAAAGAGAAGGTAAATGGAACAAATTAAATTCTTCAAAAAGATAATTCCAAAATCGCTTTGTGCAAAGCCGTGGAAGTGGGTGTAAATCTGTCCACAATGGCTACTTTGAAATTCCAGAGTATCCTTGATCTAAGCACATTGTTTTTTTGATGATTCACTACTTTCTGCTCATCCATCATTTCCTTCATAGCATTTCACATCATGTGGAACATAAATGTTTGCCTGTTGTTTGGTGACTGATATCATTGACCGTATGATACATTTCATCTTATTTGAGACCTGGCAGACCTAGAACAACATACATGTATTCAGGGAGCAGCAGGTGACCCAGGTCAGAATTTTCAGGCATTCACAACCTCCATGGGAACATTTTCTGCTGTAAGAAATGTTCCTGCCATCTAACACATGACAGTAGCAAGCCTCATGGCCCTGTGGCTTGAAGCCAGACAGTCCGTCCATTGGAATATCCATTTAATGGACACCAGCCAGCTCCCTGCCTTGTTTTGAAAAGGTTGGAGAATGTATTTGTTGCTTTTTAAATCACCCTCCTGTACCAGGAAGTTTCTAGACACTGTAATCCCTCTGCCTCCAAATCAGATAGAGTAAAAGTTTCCTGCCAACCTATCTCGGCAGGAGAAATAGGAGGTTTGAGCATATTATCAGATCTTTCAACTGAGGACTAGAGTTCAGGCCAAGGAAATGGGTTGAGGACTTCATCAGAGCAGCTCTCACAGTATCGTGGCTGTGGTTGCTCAAGGAAAGAAACGTAACTCTCTGGTTAGGCTGGCACTGAGCTTTCAGCAGCCTGGTGGGTCCCGGTGGTGGTTCTCATCCTTTAGCCTGTGCTTAGGGCAGATGGGCAATATTTTGACCCTTATTGGCAGATGATGAACTGGAGAATTGGAGATTTTAACTCACTAGAACCTGGGCTTTCTTCCCTCATTTCCAGGGCTCTTGCCTGTCTTGGTGTGGGTCTTCCCAGAAGCAGCTCTTGAGCAAGGATTTGGGTGCAGGCCATCTTTCTGGGAGGCGAATGAGGACAAGAGATCTGGGGGCAACTGGGCTGAGGTTTGTCTTGCAGGAGATTCTGAAAAACAGGGTAGAACAGGCACCTCAGCATTTCCTCCCTGACTGGAGAGGGAGCAGTGGCACATATAGGCCAACTGGGAGGTATGGGAGGACACTGATTCCGGGCACTTCTGTCCATTGCTCATTTCAGCAAAGAGACACTAATGTTTGTGTGTGAGAGTTGAGAGGGCAGGCACTGGGAGGGTAAAGGCCTAGGAGGTCTGGGGAGCCCCCAGCAGTGTCTGCTCCGCCGCTGTTTAGGTGTAGGTCCTACGGTGTGGAACAGCTGGGAACACTGCAAAAAAAGTGAGCAAAGCATTATGGAGAAGACCCCAAGCCTGGCCTTGGACGAGGATCCCACTGCCTGAGAACCAGTGTCTGGGAAGACACAGTTAGTTCTCTTGCTAGTTCCTGAAAAGGGGGCTTGGGTTCCCCAGGCCCCTACCATTGGCAGTAATCCCCCACGTGTGGGGACAACATCCCACACTCTCCACACGGGGGAAGGCTTTTGGCTTTCCATGTTTTTAGTAGTGTATTTTCCCACCTTTGTGGGGTGGAACCCCAGACCCAGTTCTAATCCCACATCTGGACCCCCTGCCAAGTGAAGCTGAGCAAAGTTCTTAGACTCCCTGTGTTCTGCAGTGGGAAGGTCTATGGAAACCTACTCCAGAGTCCGAGGAAGCTGATAGGCTGAAGAAACAGGCTGTCATACGGACATGGATCCATATCTCAGGTCGGTATGCCAGCCTTTTCTTCAGCCCATCAGCCTCCTCAGAATTCTCTGTGGAAGCCTTGTCTGCATCTCAGGCGACAGTGAGGCAAGATGGCAGAACCCATGCCATCGCCCCCCAGACCAGACCCAGGGCTTCTACATCATAGGGAAAGGGTATACATGCTTTGGAAGGGATGTGTAGGACAACTGCTTAAGGGCAGGATTTATGGTAAGAACATGCTCTTACACAAAGAACAGTAAATAAACTGGAAACCTTAGAACTGTGGTTACTTAGAAGTCAACATGGTGGATTTTCATCCAAGATGCAGTTGCTTTAGCTTCCATTCCTTGTATCCAGAATTCCTCATGTTCTGTGTCTGTATTTGCTTGGAAACTTCTAACGCAGGGAAAGAAACAGAGGTTGAGGGAAGGCAGGAATGAATATAAAGAAATCATAAAGGAAGCATTTCAAGACACGTGAAGCCCCATGAGGTGCAAGAGAAAGACAGGAACATCCACAGCCCACTGATGCTGTCACTCAGCATCAGGCTCAGCCACACCCACTGCCTGAGGGTGAGGGATGCTCTTGCAGGACAAAGTGCAAACTCAAAAACAAGGAAAAAATGATTCATGTGGGAATAAAGGCCATGACCTTGGCCTTATTAGCACTATCGGGAGCAGTCTCAGTGTGTTCTTCAATTGTTTCTTTTTAAATGATGAAACAGAAAAAGGAACAAGTCAACAAACAGACTAACCAAACCCTGGAGAAGCTTCCTATCTGTTTACTAGGAATCAAATCCTGCTGGAATGAGAAAACTAAGATTCCTTTGTCTCAGCCCCGCTGATCACCTTATTTATTAAGAGTGACAGAGCAGGAAGGAAGGGTCCCCAGGGAAAACCAGAAAACACAAGAAAATGCTGGGCTGTCCCTCCCCGAGCTCAGCACCACTGAGCAAAGCACACAGGAACACCCAGCACATTTCATCTTTCTCTGTGGCAGCCAGAATTACAGATTTAATCAGGTGGCATCAGAAGGCAAATATTTGGACCTGTCTATGGAAAGTTCTTCTGATCCACAATTTCCTGTGGTGGCCCCAGGGCTGGATGGGACCAAAAGGGAAATGAATTGCACAGAAAGACACATGCCTGACTTCATTACCCAAAGAGAAAGAAAGAAAGAAAGAAATTCTTGAGCTTTGTGATTTTTTGGCCCATTTTTATTAAAGAGAGATCCTGGCAATGTGCTCTGGCCAGGGGCCTGCAGGTGGGTTCCTGAGCCTGCCTCACTTTGTCTGTTCACATGGAAGCTTTCAGGTCTGGTTTTTGTTTTTTGCTGGTGTTTAGTTCCTGAGAGGTGATCTGATTTCTGCAGCCTAATTTGTCCTTTAGCAGACCCCAAGGAAATAAAGGCCTTTCTCGGAGGCTCCTCCTTGTCCTGGTAGCACCAGCCCATGGTCACCTCCTCTGCAAAGGCAGAGCACTGGAATGGGCTGAGCTCAGGTTGGGAAATTCCTATGGTCAGGGAGACCTGGTGAAACATTCGAGAAGCCATCCCTTTTCTCTATGTTTCTGTGGTCAAAGCAACTCAGCAGGCACATCTTTGCCATCTCCATGCTTTTTCCAAGGATGTTTTCATCTGAGATGATGTTCCTAATTCTTGAGGGACACTGAGCCCATGGAGGATCTGATTATAGTGGCTATTCATTCAGACTTAGAATTTGCACGGATTTTTGAGGGCAGTCAGGCCCACCCTATAGATTCCTAGTCCGTGGATTCTAGGTTAAGGAGATTTTGTCCAGACTGATGTAGGTGAAGGGATAAATTTAGTGGAGGAGGAGCTTCAGCTGCTGCTAGCCATCATTTTCCTGGGGCGTGTGGGCTTCTGAATTTGGAAGCATCTGCTGAGAGCATGACCTGTTTTTAAGTCAAGATAAAATGAAGCTGAGATCAGTGGTGGGAGTAGGGTGGGCAGGGAGGCATGCGTGTCTGTCTACGAACCCTAGATCCCTGGTAGGGTTAATCACAGCTTCTTTCAGGTTCTCCTTGAATGGGTGGAATAACTGGATGAAGGATTCCTTATCCATGTAGTTGTCACTTGTCCACTAATGTCAGTTTTTCACAGCATCATTTTGTAACGTACTATAGATACTTTAATGCCAAATGCCTTTGCTTGAGCACCAGTAATGAAATAGCCTCAGATGAAGTGTAGAGGAACGGTTCATCCTGTGGTCTGAGGGCAAAGCAAGGAATCTCCATCAGGCTTCAAAAATGAGAAAGTTTCCCAGTTCCTCTGCTTACCTGACCCTTAGATATAACTCAAATATCAGCACCCTCTCAGTGACAGGGCAGGTGGGCCGTCATTCCTCTACATGCTCAAGTTGCCATTTCTTTCTGGTCTTGCATAAGTAACCATAACCCTGTTAAAATGACAAATGTTTTCCCTGAGCTGGGACACCAGTGAAGCAGGCTGGATTTGTGTCCCTGAAAATTAGGTAGAGTGCTTGCCCACTAAGCGCTCAGACCAGCAGAATCCTGACTATTGAATGAGCCTCTCCTTTGCTGCTCAGTTATAAGACATGGGGAGACAAAGCCCGCACACCTTTCCTCTCTCTTCTGGAGTTCTGGGCACTGGTGTGCTCTCACCTATCCCTGTGAGTTCACAATTTTACAGCCCTTTGTAATTTGCACTGTCCTTTCGTAGTATTACCTGACGTAATTCTCATCGCAGACCAGTGGGGTAGGCATGATGGTGGTGTTTTCTCAATGTGAAGCTCAGGTATGGGTCACAGAAGTTAAAGGATATGTCTGAATCACAGCGGTGATCAGCAGGAGAACATGGATTCGTAGGCTCTCATGGCCCTGATCATATCCTTCACCCATTCTTATCAGGGCACCTGCACTCTTTTGTCAAAGAGCTTTCTCTGGCCACTTAAGTGTGGCTTGCCAGCCTTTGTGGTAGACCAGAGGAATGAATGCCTTCTGGAGCCACCCGTAGTTGATGACAGATGGGAGTTGGTGTATAAATACCCCAGCTCCCTTACCCTTGGGCAAGGTAACACTGAGTCCATTTTTTAATTTTTTCCCAGAGTTCCTGCTGGTAGGAAGCCCCAGGGATAACTCATGCAACCCCTCTTGCCTCACTGGCTGGTGTCTCTTCCGAGTATCACCACCTCTAGACAGCCCTGCTTCACCTCACAGATCAATCACTTGTACTGAAACCCTTGCCTCAGGGTTTGCTCCTGGGAGAACCTACACTATGCCCCAGATTCCTGGGCACCAAATCCTGGCTTTTCTCATCTTCCCTCTGCACGTAAAGGTTCACCAGGCTCCTTAGGGAGAAGGCAGGCTTTGTCCCGAGGCTCAGAACACCCTGTCTCAATACTGGGGTGCATAGTGTATATAGTTGGTGGGTTTTCTTTCTTTCTTTCACTCTGGGAGACAGAAAACTGACCAGCCCTCCCTTGTACACTCCCTCATGAGTTGCACAGATCAGCATTGTGTTTCTTATCATAAAGAGAACTTGGCTGAAACGGAGGTGGGGCAGGCAGACACCCAGGAGGAAACGCCAGTGTCGGAGTTCCTGGCCTGAGAAGATAGATTGGGCCCAGATAGGTTAAAGGGTTCATGGAATGACTGCATTTCTTCTGCACATTGGCTTATGTTATGTGAGAGGAGGAAGTGACATATCAAACTCCATGACAGATGTTGTAAATCTTGGAAAGTATGCTGCGACCATCTCTTCACTGTAGCTTGGAAATGAAGCCATCTGTCAAACCAAGGGCCAGACGCCCAGCCCTCACTCACCTGGGCTGTGCCCCTGGCTAGTGGCTGAGGTGAGCTCCCCAGGCCTCCATGCTGGAGTATGTTTCTACTTTATTGAACACCCTTAAAAATCAGAGAAGCTGAGGAGATCACATCAAAATTTCCTGAGTTTCTCTCTTGCACTCAACTGTCCTGCAAAGGTGAACTAGAATTTGCCACGAGTGAGGGGTACTTTTTTAAATGAGGCAAGAGCTCCAGTATTCCCGCAGCTGCTTAGAAGGTTCTCCTCTGTGTCTTGAGAGAGATTGTAATAAAGAGAAGTTGAGGACAGCCTGGCTTTGTTTTTTGAAACTACTTATCAAAGCGAGATCATCCTAGCTCACTATGCAAGGTATGTGTGTAACTGTGTGAGTGTGTGTTTGTGTGGGGGGGTACACATTGAAAGAAAATATGTAAGGATGAAGGAAAGAAGAAAATAGGGTTGCTTCTTGGAATACATCGTGTACCCCAAATAATGCCTCCTATACTTTTATTATTTTCTTTGTAATATTATTTGCTATTAATGAAACTGCCAACTGGGAGTAATGTTTTAGGTGCTAGGCGCCACATTCAACAAGAAAGCAAAGAGTGAAAGGACAAATGGAGGGTCGTCTGTGTTCAAGATGGCTGTCCGCTGGTCGCCCTGGTGAAGAACAGTAACGTGAAGGAGAAGAGAAGGATTAATGAAAACTGTTGAGCAAAGTGAGGCTTCTGAGCCATCTCCAGATTGCCTTGTGCGGTGCTGTGTCTGTGTGTCCTATTGTAGCATGGATACTTGCGACAGGCTGTCATTCTAGTCCTGCTGGGAGACAGATTCCAATTCGTTATTTCACTCTCCAGCGTGAGCCAGCCAAGGGAAAAGGATATTCCCAGAACCAGAGTGTTCCAAGTTTTCTGAAAGGTCATTGCCACTTTTTTTTTTTTTTTGGTAGCTCCCAGCAAAGCAGAAACACTTGGAAGTCAACCCTGTCCCTTTAACGCTGCTGTGAGCTGACTCCATTTGTCTGAGATAAAACTTCCTTCTTGGTCCAGTAGCATTCATGGCTGAGTTGGCCACGAGACAGAGGACCCTGTGTTTCTAATTATTTCTGGATGAAAAGTCCTGCAGGCGAATGGAGATTCAGGGCAAGGATGGCCAGGTGGAGCCGTCATCAGCGTGCACCGTATTGTAGAAATGGAGAGATAATTAAATTAAAAGTGCCAGGTGCAGGCATTGAAAAAATAACCCTGGGTGTTAATTATGCAGTTCAGCGTTAGCGGAGGAAATGCCACCGGCCTGTCCATCACGTGGCAGTTGAAAAGCTTGGGAAAGACACATTCACGATTTCTAGAGAATTTGCCAGGGCTGCCTACTTGGGATTCTGGTGAAGCAGAGATTATTTATTAGTTGAAGTGTGTACATTTCCCCCTTTTTCCACTCAGCCAAGGTGAACATTTGGTGAGTATTCGGTGTATGGGGGATTAACTTTGATCCACGTGAAAATTTGAATGTTTGAGTATGTTGCTTCCAATTTAAGCACTAAGGAATATTTCTTCTCTTTCTTATTTGAAGTGAATTTGATTTTAGAGGTCAGAGGCAATGTGCCCCTGTCATGAAGATGGAGGGATAAATGGTGGCATGTTCAGGCAATGCAGTACAGCACAATAATTAAGAAGAGTGGGCCCCAGTAGCGTGCAATAGCAGCATGACTGCATTACAAGCATGGTGGAATGAATGAAAGAAGCCAGACCTCAGGACCCATTCTGCATGAATTTATTTTGGTGACGTTCTGGAATAAGTTAAACTAAGCAGTGGAGGTGGATGTCAGGTCTATGGCTGCACTGGGGAACTTTATAGGGTAATGGGAGTGTTTTTTTTTTTTTTTTCTTTTTGGGTGGAAGGGCACATGAATGTAGATATTTTTCAAAATCCGTTGAATGCACACTTAAAATCTGTGCATATTCTTGCATGGAAATTATCCCTCAATGAAAGGAATGTGAAAAGACCTTCCAATGTTTTGTCCTTCCATGGATTTTGAACCCTGGTCAGTTCATCTCAAAGGGTGATCAAGATTAAAGTGTTTGTGGTTCTTCCTGACCACCCAGCCTTTTCCTGTTCACAGATCTGTTCAGAAAAGTCTTTCATTCCAAGGAAGCAGAATTGAAAACAGGGTGGCACTACAGGTGGCCAAATCTGCCCAATCCCATTTTCATAAGTAAAGTTGTAATGGGACATAGCCACGTGGCCAGTCATTTATGTGTGTGTCTTCTGTGGCTGCTTTCATGCCACAGTGACGGCTGAGGAGCTTCTACAGAGACTTATCTACCACCCAAAGTATTTACTCTCTATGCCTTTACAGAAAAGGTTTGCTGACCCTTGGTCTAAATAATCATTTCTTTTAGGAACCTACCCCTTCAGATCTGTGTAGGTGGAGGTTTTGGATGGAGAGTTTCCCCTGGGAGCAAGAACCCTCTAGAGACATGTACAAAGGTTGAGTGTGATCACAATTTGGATAAGCTGTCATTCATCCCGTGGAGTTCACTGGGCATGCGTGCCGTCACAGATCTGCAACAGAGCACAGAGCTTGCCCTATGTAGAGGTTTTTGTTTGTTTGTTTGAAGTTATCCAGGCCACTGTAAAGAGAAGAGGAATAAATAAGGCCTGGAAGCTATCAGTGGCCAAAGCAAGACCCCTGTTTTAAACCCCAAGCTGCTGGCTGTAAATTATCCCTGCATGGAAAAAAAGACTAAGTTAATTGATTTTGATAAAAGTAAATGTGATCTGGTTGAATTGGGTCAGCATGGTTGGCAATGTTTGTTAAGTCAATGAAGAAACAAATTGAACTGATGTGACAATTCAGTTTTGAATTTGGGGCTAAATGAGCCATTTTGTTGAGGATACCCTGTGCTATTGTTTTCTTCAGTAAGGTTTAAGCCTCCCTTCTCTCCTTTACCTTCTACCCAAGATAAATGCATGTGACCAAGCAGGAAATCTTCAGAGGATTTGCTAACGAGACACACAGGTCCCAAAGCTCAGTCTTTCTTCATTTTGCAAGTATTTATTTTCTTATTCTGTCTGCTTTCTCATTCCACAGTTACTGGAATTAAAGAGTTACATCTTGGGGAAGAACGATCAATAGCTTTTTTAATGAAAGGGGACAAATGCGATTGGTATCACCTAAGGCTTGAGAAGTAGGACCTCTACTCTCTTAAAAAAAAAAAAAAAAAAGAATGCAGTGGGGTAATTATGGGCCCCAAGAGTTCACCTAATTGGGGAGTTTTAAAAAGTCAAGGCAATGCCTCCGTATTATATTGTACTGTTCCTTAATGACCCCGGGTTATAGTGGCGGTAAACAGATGAGGAATAATTGTTAGAAATGGAAAATTACTGTTTAACCAAGAGGATTTCCGAAACAAGCAGATGAATCATGAGTGGTAAAAATGTGCTCTACGGAATATGAGTATTGCCAATTTCATCATATGTCCTGGGCATCCTGGGTGAGAATTCACTCATGGACTCAGTCACATATGTTCAGAGCCTCCCCTAAGTCCAGCACGATACTAGGAGCTGGAGCACCCTTGTGAGAACCACCCATGTGTTCCTGACTTCAGGGAGCTTCACTCTGGAGTAGGGTGTTGGGGGTGGAGAATAATTGGAGATAAGGCTGGAAAGCCAAGATGCCAGCCATGTGGGGTCAGGGTTTTGCTGAGTTTGTTATTTAAGCCTGTGGTCAGTGGGATGCCATTTTCTACTGTTTTAGGAATGAGGGGGTTTGCTAAGCTCGAGCCTCACCATATTTGTCGTGAATCTGAGATGGGACATGTTGGTATTTGTGTGGCCAGTGATCCTGGGGAAGGCCTCTGCATGGGCCCTGGGTGCCTGTGCTCACAGGTGAACACGCTCAGTTACCTTTGTTAACCAGAAGTTAGCCAGGGATTGGCAGAATTAAGCCAGTGGCTGCTTCTACTGCATATAGTGCCAAAAATGATTAAATCTCTATACAAGCCTCCCCTCCTCCCTCCAGGCCACTGTATCTGACAACAGCAGCAACAACAGCAATGACAAACACCACACCGTTGTCTGATTTCCCCCCTTATCGCTTGCTTCATCTATGGATTTGAAACTGAAGGAGAATATGATTGTCCATACTTTCATAAAGCGCCAAGTGTTTGCTCTATATGTATTCATATAGAATTTTCAAAATAAACCTATGACCCAGACATAGGCTGACTAGCATTGTCTATGCATTCATTCATTTATTAACTCGTATTTACGAAGTGCATTGCTATGTGGCAAATGCCCTACTTGGTGCTTGGGAATAAATAGTGAACAAAAGCGAACCCAGTTTCTGCCTACAGGGAACTTACAACCTAAAAATGGAGGCAGGTGCCAGGTGTGGTGGCTCACGCCTGTAATCCCAGCACTTTGGGAGGCTGAGGTGGGCAGATCAGGGGGTCAAGAGATTGAGACCATCCTGACCAACATGGTGAAACCCCGTCTCTACTAAAAATACAAAAATTAGCTGGGCGTGGTGGTGTGAGCCTGTAGTCCCAGCTACTCAGGAGGCTGAGGCAGGAGAATTGCTTGAACCCGGGACGCAGAGGTTTCAGTGAGCCAAGACCATGCCATGCACTCCAGCCTGGCTCCTGGTGACAGCGAGACTTTGTCTCCAAAAAAAAAAAAAAAATGGAAGCAGGTAATCATCAAATAATATTCAAACATATGCTTGCAAGTTTAGAAAAGGATTGTAAGTGATGCAATATGACGAGATGGCACAACAGGTCTGGGGGTCAGGAGAGGTTTGGCAGAGAAGAAAGTGACACTGGGTCTGGAATCTACAGGAAGCCATTGACCAGGTGAAGGTTGGGAAAAGGACTGGTGGTGCAAAGGAAGGCACATTAGAGGAATTGAGAGAAGACTGCAGAGAAGCAGAAAGGGAGCGTGTGGTATGAGACGGGGCTGGAGACACTGGCAGAGACCCGGCAATACTAGTCCTTGTGGGTTGTGTTAAGGGGGCCAGGCCTGATTTCAAGAACAGCAGGAGGCTGCTGCCGTGCTTTAATCGGGGTGGGTTTACATTTGGAAAATGCACGTTTGTATTTACATTTTGGCTGCTAAGCTGCTGTGGACGAGGAAGATTCAACCTCCGATGATGGCTTTCTGCTGACTTGTTTTCCTTCTTTCACTTCTCTTCTGGGTTTGGGGGCTCATGGCTGATTTAGTCTCTGCTAGCCTCTGAGCAGAAGCATTGGCCACAGGGTATTTATTAAAGGAAGCATGATGGATTATTCTGAGGACATTCTTTGAAATCTGGAGTGCGAGGGAATACTATATGCCAGCAGCAATGAGCAAATGGGAGTTATGGTGCTAAGAGGTAAACTGAGGTCTGAAATGATTCTATCTACCAACCTTGGCCATGAGAGTGAAGGTCCTGTTTCATAAATGGGAATATAAACCTGGTTTATCCATTGACATAATGTGTAAGAGGTTTTCCTTGGCAGCAAATCTTAAATGATAGAGCCTTGGGGAATGATTTCTGACCCTTTATAATAATTAGCTAGGCTGGGGCAGTGGCTCATGCCTGTAATCCCAGCACTTTGGGAGGCCAAGGCGGATGGATCACGAGGTTAGGAGTTCAAGATCAGCCTGGCCAATATGGTAAAACCTCACCTCTATTAAAAATACAAAAATTAGCCAGGCGTGGTGGCATGCACCTGTAGTCCCAGGTACTTGGGAGGCTGAGGCAGAAGAATCGCTTGAACCTGGGAGGTGGAGTTTGCCATGAGCCAAGATCGCGCCACTGCACTCCAGCCTGGGCAACAGAGTAAGACTTGGTCTCAAATAATAATAATAATTAGTCAGGCCAGGATACATAGGCAAAACACCTGGCAACCAACAGCCTAAGGGTCAAGGGGCAAAGGATGGAAAGACAAGTGTACAAGTGCTTAAGTGCTTAACTCAGTGTCCTGCATAGATGGTAGCTATTAGCATAATGACTATTACTAATATACACATCACTGTTTACCAACAGAAATGTCCTGCATTGCTCTCTCATCTTTTAAAATATGTATTTATTTATTCATTCATTCAATTCATTGTTTCAGTGAGTGGGTTTATTGAGCACCTACTACACTATGCATTGTTTTGGGAGGTAGGGACTCTACAGTGTGAAGAAACTAAGTTCCAGCCACCATGGAGCTTACATTCTGGATGGGAGAGGAGAATAAACAAATAAAATTAAATAAATGAATGCATTGTCTGGCAGATGGTGATAAGAGCTGAGGAGAGAAACACAAAGCAGGACAAAGAGATGGAGAATGACGGATAAGGTGGTCTGGGAGGGCCTCTTTGAGGAGGCACTGCGCGCCAAGATCTGAATAGAGGGAGTAAACTACGCAGGTGACTGGAAAGATGGAACAGCAGGTCAAAGACCCCACAGCAGCAGGTGCTTGCAGGATTTGAGAAGGAGTGCCCTCCACTGTGTGCCCAGAGCTTCTGTTATTCTGTAACTACTAATGCTTAATAACAGGAGGGGCCCCTCCTTCAGGTGGAGAAGATGAGTAGCTCTGATAGAGTAGCATTCACTTTCCATTTTCTTCCTTTGTTCCTCAAGGCTCATATTCCCACCTCCCAACTACAGTTTCAACACAGGTTAGGTGGGCAGCTATTTATGTACTAGGCAAAGGTTCCAAGAGTAAATGTCTTGAGATTTTAAGCAAGGCATAGTATTATCGTGTGTCTTTTCTGACAAGTTTCAAGACTGACAAAAATCTGCATTTGTCTAGCAACACAGTGACTGGGAGGGGCAGGCATTCTGTTAAACGTGGAAGAGAAATAAGCAGTGGGAGTTGATGTGCTGAAGTAGCAATTGAAGGAAATACAGCTTTGGATGAAGTGGAACCACTCAGATGGCATTTGAAATGTCTGCTCTGCATTCAATAGATGATGTTCTCTGCCACCGGCATCCTTTCCGATATTTATGCAGACGTTTGCCACATGTCGGTTCTCAGCTGGGGACCAGGAAGCATTCTTCAGGGTGTCAGCGCCTTGATAAACATGTCACCAATTTGTGTGATTCACTACATGTGAATAAATGCTATGAATTTGGCTGATCGATTCATATGCCAGGACCTACCAATGTGGGGGAAAATGCCACTTCTTATCTGTAGGTGGAAATGAAAAAACCGGCGTGATAGTGCACAATGCATGATCTGAGTGCGTGAAAAGTTTTAGGGACTCAGTTACTGTTGATGAATCAGAATTAGTCTAATTTACTGCAGTGGGAGGAAGAAAAAAATATTTATTTTTATACTCATGAGAATCATGGTGATTGAAATTAAGCAACTTCCTCATCTTTTTAAAAGAGAACCTAGAGAGGCTGTTATCTTTGTTGCAGGGGCCTGGCGGCCGGCAGACATGCAATATGAATTTACTTGTCCCTCCTGATTTGGGAGCTGCTCAGGTCCTGGGTGTAACGAGCATCTGTCTTTCTGCCTGGCTCCTGTCTCTCCAGCCTTGCCAGGCAACACCAAAACCTCCGGAAGGCATTAAGACTGGACAACCAAACTGCGCAAATGTGAGGGGAGAGAACAAGGTTTAATTACAGCTTCCCTTCATTGCCTGTCTTCTCCCACCCTGAAATTAATCTGTAAACAAACATAGCATATTGGGGTTTGAAGAGGATTCAAGCAGGAGGTTGGTTGCAGCCAGGATAGATGATGGGGCTGCAGTTTGCTCCGACATATCCCCTCAAGTCTGGCTACCCCATGTCTCTATGGCAAAGCCTGCAAAATTGTGAGCATTCAGTTCTGTACAATTGCCCCTGACTTGGCTGCCAAAACATATTTTTCCATCCACTTCTGACAGAGGCATCTGTTTAAAAAGAGAGAAGAAGAGAGATGATCTCTTTTAAAAGTGATTCCAGTCTGATTCTCAAAGTGCAAGTGGTAAAGTCACCAAGCCTAATTGGAATGAATTGATTTATCCTCCTTGGCAGCTCTGATCAGTACTCTCCCAAGAGACTGGACTATAAATGAGAGGTAATCACGATGATATACATATTTCTTCAGATGCTGCATGGCTAATCCAGTCCATTTTCCATAATACTATCACTTAAGACAGCTGCTATTCTATCACTGGTCTTGGATTTTTTTATTTAATCCCGTACTTCAAGAAGAGAAATCTGTTGGGGTTTTGAACGCAGAAGAATTGCCAGAAAGGATAGGGTAAGCAAACTCTTTCCTTTAACATTTTTCTACGAAAGTTAAGTCTGTTTTTCCACTATCCCCAGGCAAAAACTGAATGACCGTTTATCCTGTGAGATGTCCTGAAGCTACGTATAGCATACACATAATAATCATCTGCGTGCCTGTGCTGACGGTCTGTGTTCATCCATCAGACCCATGGAGCCTTGGTTTGTCCTTCTGCCTGTCCTGCATGACCCTGAGAGGACTGAGGAATGTGCCGTTGGGGGCTTGGCCTCTTAATTGCCACAGTGTGTGACTTAAGAGTTCCACTTTTGTCTTGGTCAGTCGAGGCTGCTATAATAAAATGCCATAGACTGGGTGGCTCATAAACAACAGAAATTTCTTTCTCACAGTTCTGGAGGCTGGGAAGTCCAAGATCAAGGTGTTGACAGATTCAATTCCTGGTGAGACTTGTAGACTGCCTTCTTCTCACTGAGTCCCCACATGGGACAGGCAGGGAGCTCTCTTCTATCTCCTCTTATGAAGGCACTGATTTCATCATGAAGATGCCATCCTCTTAGCCTAATTACCTCCCAAACACCCATCTCCTAATACGGTCACATTGGGCATTAGTGATTCAACTGTGAATTTGGGGAGGACAAAAACATTCAGTCCATAGCAACTTCTATTTTTATCTTTTGCTATTCTTTTTATTTTGAAGTAATTTTATTTCTCCAGCTTTATCAAGGTATAACTGGCAAATAAAATTGTGTATATATAGATATAATATTCATATTTTATATATATATAAAATATATACATATTATATATATATATATATATTTTTTTTTTTTTTTAAACAGAGTCTCACTCTGTCTCCAGTCTGGAGTGCAGTGGCACAATCCCAGCTCACTGCAAGTTCCATTTTCAGGTTTCAAGCAATTCTCCTGCCTCAGCCTCCCAAGTAGCTGGGACTACAGGCACGCACCACCACGCCCGGCTAATTTTTTGTACTTTTAGTGGATATGGTGTTTCACCACGTTGACCAGGATGGTCTCGATCTCTTGACCTTTTGATTCACCCGCCTCGGCCTCCCAAAGTGCTGGGATTACAGGCGTGAGCCACCGCACCTGGCCAAAATTGTATACGTTTAAGGTGTACAATATGACGTTTTAACTTACATAAACATTGTGAAATAATTACCACAGTCAAGATAATTAACATATTCATTGCCTCACATAGTTAGCATTTTTGTTTTGTGTTAGTATTTAAGAGCTACTCTCTTATCAAATTTCAATTATACAATGCAATATTATTAACTGTAGTCATCATGCTGTACATTGAATCTCCAGAACGTATTCATCCTGCATAACTGAAACTTTTGTGTTGAGAACAACATCTCAACATCTCCTCCACTCCCCCGCCCCTGGCAACCACCATTCTACCCTCTGCTTCCAGGAGCTTGACTTTTTAAGATTCCACATATGAGTCGTATCATTTGGATTTGTCTTTCCAAACTTGGCTTATTTCACCTAACATAACGCCCAGTAGGTTCACCCATATTCGAGCAAACAGGAATTTCCTCTTTGTTGTAAGGCTGAATAGTATTCCATTGTGTATATATGCCACCTTTTCTTTATCTACTCATCTGTAGATAGATGGACACTTACATTGATTCAGAATCTTGGCCACTGTGAATACTGCTGCAATGAACGTTGGAATGCAGATATCTCTTCAACATACTGATTTCATTTCCTCTGGATATATACTCCAAAGTGGGATGTGGGAATCATAAAGCAGTTTTCATGTTAATTCTTTGAAGAATCATCATACTCTCTTCCATAATGACTGTACTAATTATATTGCCACCAAAGGTGTACAAGAGTTTCTTTTTCTTCACATCCTTGCCAACACTGGTTTTCTTTTGTCTTTTCAGGAATAATCATCCTAACAGGTGTGAGGTATTATCTCACTGTGATTTTAATTTGCATTTCCCTGATGATTAGGCATTTTTCTTGTATACCTCCTGGCCATTTTTATCCAGCCTCTGTATCATTTTTTAATCAGGTTATGGGTTTTCTTGCTATGAAGTTGTTTGAGTACCTTATACGTTCTAGATATCAATGCCTCCTCAGATGTATGGCTTGCAAATATTTTTCCTCATTTCTTAGGTTTCCTCTTCACTCTTGATTGCTTCCTTTACTGGGCAGAAGGTTTTTAGTTTTGGTGCAATCCTATTTGTCTGTATTCACTATTGTTGCCTCTAATTTGGGGGCCATGTCCAAAAATACAGAATCATTGTCCAGACTTATGTCAAGAAGCTTTTACTCAATGCTTTCTTCTGGTAGTTTTAGAACAGTTTCAGACCTTATGGTAAGTTTTTAATTAATTGAGAATTGATTTTTGTATACGGTATGAGATAATGGTCCAATTTTATTATTAAGCATGTTTCCCTAACACCCCTTATTAAAGAGACTGTTCTTTCTCTGTTGTGTGTTCTTGGTACTTTGTTGAAGACCAATTAACTGTAAATGCTTGGATTTATTTCTAGGCTTTCTGTTCTGTTCCACTGACCTGTATGTTTGTTTTTATGCCGGCACCTTGATCTTTTGCTTAGTAGAGATTTTGGATATATTTTGAAGTCAGGTGATGCCTCTGGCTTTGCTCTTTTTGCTCAAGATTGCTTTGGCTATTTGAGATCTTTTGTGGTTTCATATGAATTTTAGAATTGGCTTTTTTTTTTTTTTTCTGAGGCAGGGTCTCACTATGTCACTCAGATTGGAGTGCAGTGTTTCAGTCATAGCTCACTGCAGCCTCAATCTCTTGGGCTCAAACAATCCTCTTACCTCAGCCTTCCAACTAGCTGGGACTAGAGGCACACACTACCATGTCAGGCTAATATAAAAACTTATTTTTGTAGAGACAAAGTCTCGAACTCTGTTGCCTAGGTTGGTCTCAAACTCCTGAGCTCAAGCGATCCTTCTGCCTCAGCCTTCCAAAGTGTTGGGATTACAGGCATGAGCCACCACCTGGCCTATTTTTCTATTTCTGTGAAAAATACCATTGGAATTTTGATAGGGATTACATTGAATCTGTAGATTGCTTTGGATAGTGTGGACATTTTAACAGTATTTATGCTTCCAATGCATGAGCACAGGATCTCTCTCCACTTATTTGTGTATTTTTCATTTTTTTCAGCAATGCTTCTTACTTTTTAGGTGTACAGATTTTTTCTCTTTTAGGTTAAATTTATTCCAAGTATTTTGGTTTGATGCTATTGTAAATATTATAGGATTGTTTTCTTGATTTCTTTTTCAGAAGTTTGTCGTTAGTGTACAGAAACACTGCTGATGTTTTGTATGCTGATTTTGTATGCTGAAACTTTACTGAATTTATTAGTTCTAATAGGGTTTGTTGGTGTAGTGTTTAGAGTTTTCTGTATCTAAAATCATGGCATCTGCAAACAGAGACAATTTCACTTCTTCTTTTTCAATTCGTATGCCTTTTTATTTCTTACAGAGTTGCTCTGGCTAGAACTCCGAGTACTACATTGAATAGAAGCAGTGAGAGTGGGCATCCTTGCCTTGTACCAGCTCTTAGAGTATAAGCTTTCCATTTTTTCTCATTGATTGTAGGTTAGCTATGGGTTTCTCATAAGCAGTCTTTGTTGTTGAGGAAATTTTGCTCTATACCTAATTTTCTGGGAGTTTTTATTATGAAAGGATGTCAAACTTTATCAAATGCTTTTTGGCATCTATTGAGATGATCATGTGGTTTTTATTATTCATCCTATTAATGTGGCTTGTTGTATTAATTGATTTGCATATGTTTTTCCAACTTTGTATATCAGGGATAAATCCCACTTGGTCATATTACATAATCTTTTTGCTGTGTTGACTTGATAGTATTTTGCTGATAATTTTTGCATATATGTTCAGCAGCAATGTTGGCCTGTAGTATTCTTTCTAGTAATGTCTTTGCCTTTGGAAGAATTTAAGAAGGGTTGGTATTCATTCTTTAAATGTTTGTTAAGATTAACCCATGAAGCTACCTGAATCTGGGCTTTTCTTATTGGTAATTTTTTGATTACTGATTCAATCTCCTTACTCATTATTGACCTGTTGAGATGTTCTATTTCTTCATAATTTAGTATTGGTAGATTGTATGTTTCTAGGAATTTATCCTTTTTTTTCTGGATTATCCAATTTGTTGTTATATGATTCACTGTGGTCTCTTATGAACCTTAGTATTTCTGTAGAATCTATTGTAATGTTTCCTCTTTCATTTATAATTTGTTTATTTGAATCCTCCCTCTTTTTTCTTACTTTGGTTATGGTTTGTCAATTTTGTTTATCTTTTTGAAAAACTAGACTTTAATTTTATTTATCTTTTTGTTGCTTTGTTCTCGATTTCATTTATTTCTGCTCTCATTTTACTCTTCCTTTCTTCTGCTGACTTTGGGCTTCATACTTTTTTCTGATTTCTTGGTGTCTAAAGTTCGTCTATTTGAGATATTTCTTTCTGCTTGTGTAGGCGTTTATCACTATAAACATCCCTCTTAAAACTGCTTTTACTGCATCACATAATTTTTGGTATGTTGTATTTCCATTTTCATTTGTCTTAAGATACTTTAAAATTTTCTTTTTGGTTTCTTCTTTGACCAATTGGTTGTTGAGAAGTGTGCTGTTTAATTCCACATATTTGTGAATTTTCCAATTTTTTTCCTGTTTTGAATTTCTGGTTTCATACCATTGTGGTTGGAAAAGACACTTGATATGATTTCAGTTTTCTTGAATTTGTTAAGGCTTGTTTTTTGGCCTAACATGATCTATCCTGGGGAACATTTCTTGTCTACTTTAAAGAATATGTATTCTGCTGCCATTGGATGGAATGTTCTGTATATGTCTGTCAGGGCCATTTGGTTTATAGTATTATTCAAGTCTGCTGTTTCATTATTGATTTTCAGTCTGGATAATGTATCCTTTGTTGAAAGTTGAGTATTGAAGTTCTCTACTATTGTTTTTGATTTTTAAAAATTTTTGTTTTTTGTGAGTTCATAGTAAAATATACATTTATGGGGTACATGAGATGTTTTGATATAGGCATGCAATGCATAATCTTATCATGGAGAATGGGATGTGCATCCCCTTAAGCATTTATCCTTTGTATTACTCTTAATCCAATTATACTTAGTTATTTTAAAATGTACAATTGTTATTATTGACTGTAGTCACCCTGTTGTACTATAAAATAGTAGGTCTTCTTCATTTTTTTCTAACAATCCCTACATTACATTGCTTTATGTTTCTCTCTTCTGTTAATATTTGCTTCATATATTTAGGTGTTCTGGTGTTGGATGCAAATGTACTTAAAATTGCTGTATCTTCTTGATGAATTTACCCCCTTTATCATTGTATAATGATCTTCTTTGTCTCTTGTGACAGTTTTTAACTTAAATTCTATTTTGCCTATTATAAATATAGCTGAGGCTTGTTTTTAGTTCCTATTTGCATAGCACTTCTTTTTCCATGCTTTCACTTTCAGCCTATGTGTGTTCTTAAAACTAAAGTAAATCCTTCCAAGTTAGCATATGGTCAGATCTTGTTGTTTTGTTTTGTTTTTTTCCATTCAGCCACTCTGTGTCTTTTAATTGAATAATTTAAGCCATTTATATCTAAAGTACTATCATTTCAAAATTGTTTTGTGACTCTTTTTTAGTTCCTTTGTTCAATTCTTCTAATTTTGCTGTCATCCTTTGTGATGTGACTATTTTTGAAGTGATCTGCTTTCTTTTCCTTTTATCTTTTGTGATTTTTCTTTATTGCTACCACAAAGCTTACATAAAACATCTTATGGTTATTACAGTCTATTTTAATCTGATAACAGCTTACCATTCATCATTCATTACATGTAAAAACTCTACATTTTAACTTCTCTTCCCCCTAAACTTTGTATTATTAATGTCATAATTTATATCTTTTATATATTCTTATTAAATTATTGTACACATGGCTGTTTTTAATACTTTTGTCTTTTAACTGTTATACTGGAGCTAAAAATGATTTACACACCACTAGTACAGTATAATAATACTCTCAATTCTAATACTAGTACAGTATTAGAATACTCTCAATTTATACACCACTAGTACAGTATTAGAATACTCTCAATTTGACTATATTCTTACTTTTAAATTGAGTTTTATACTTTCATCTGCTTTCATGTTGTTAGTGTCCTTATGTTTCAACTTAAAGAACTCCCTTTAGCATTTCTTATAATGCGAATCTAGTGGTGATGAACTCCCATACCTTTTGACTGCAGGGAAAGTCCTTATCTCTCTTTAATTTCTGAAGGACAGCCTTGCTGGGTATAATATTCTTGGTTGGCAGATTTTTTTTTCTTGCAATACTTTGATTATATCACTGTACTCTATCCTGGCCTCCAAAGTTTCTGCTGAGAAATTTTGTGATAGTCTAACAGACATTGCCTTGTAAGTGGCAATTTGCTTTACTCTTACTGATTTCAAAATTATTACTTTTTGTCTTGACTTTTGAGAATTTTATTGTAATTATGTCTTGAAGATCTATTTATTTTTACTATATTTAGGGCTCTTTTGAATTTATATATCTGAATATTAATTTCCCTTTCCAGATTTGGGAGATTTTCTGTCATTATTTGTTTAGTATGCATTTAGCCCCTTTCTTCTTCTCTGTTCCTTCTGGAACTTTCATATAGGCATGCTTGATTGTGTTCCATAATTCCCATAGCCTTTCTTCACTCTTTAATTTTTGTTGTTGTTGTCCTGACTAGATAATCTCAAATGATCTGTCTTCAAGCTCACTGATTCTTTCTTCTGTTTGAGTTTGTTGTGAAAAAACTTTCAGTTCAGTCATTGAGTTCTTTAGCTCCAGAATTTTTGTTGGTTTCTTTTTATGATTTCTAGCTCTTCGTTGAACTTGCCATTTTGTGTATTTATTAGTTTCCTGATTTTTATTTAGTTTTCTGTTATCTCTTGCTGCTCACTGAGCTTCTTTAAGATGATTATTTTGAACTATTTGCCAAGCAGTTTATAAATATCTGTATTTTAAGGTCAGTTAAAGTTTTTCATTTTGTTTCCTTGTTGGTGTCATGTTTCCCTGATTATTTGCAATCCTTGTGGTCATGTGTTGGTATCTGCCCATTTGGAGACATAGACATCTATTCCAGTCATTATATACTGGCTTTGGTAGGAAAAGCCCTTCATCAGTCAGCTGATCCAGAGATTCTAAATGGACCATCTGGTATGGTCCATGGGTGGGCTTGCCACCTAAGTCCTTGGTAGGCTTGCCTGGTGCCTCATTCATCAGTTCAGCAGTCCTGGTCCCTGGGTTCACAGAGGCTGGCTTAGAGGCTAGGTCCATGTGTCTGGCCAGTAGTATAGGACTATGAGGAATGTCCTGGTCCTTGGGCAGGCCTGAAAGCTGGGTCCACAAAGGTCTACCCAGTGTGAGGATCTACAGGGGCAGAATTAAATGTTGAGTTTGCTTGACCATGGAGCTGTGGGGAATGACCTATTGTTTGAAGTCACAGGGACTGGCTAGACCTGGAGCCTATATTTGCTGAATTTCCTATGTCAGCTGTAGTTGCTAAATTTCCAACATGGGAATTTCCAGCATAGGGCTGGCAGGGAGGCTGCATCTGCAGGTATTGGCCTGGTGCCTGAGGCCAGAGGGACTGGCAGTGAGCCTGGGGAGGCCTGTAGACTGGGTCTGCAGGTGCAGACTTGTAGCTTGGGGCTGCAGGGGCCTGTCTTGCACTGGGTGGTCCTGAATTCCGAGGCTGAAGGGGCTTTCCTGGCAGTGTGGCAGGTCTGAGGGCTGAGTCTTTGGGAGCCAGACTACAGCCTTGGGCTTTAGAGGCTGGCCTGGCACCAGGGTGGGCTTGAAGCCTAGGGTTGCAAGGCCACCCTGGTGCTAGGGGAGGTCTGAGATCAGGGGCTGTGGATCCATTCTGGAGCCAGAACATCTCATCGTCACTGCTCACCTGGCATTTAACCCAAGCTGTCTTGTTGTGGCATTTAACTAATTCAAGGAAGCCTTTTTTCCCCTAACTCCACTAACACCCTTGGCTCCTTAGATTAGACCCCAAGAGAATTCTCTTCTTTTTATACTTCCCAAGGTCCCTAGCCAAACTCTGGGCCATAGTGAACCACCAGTAGCTTCTTGATGACTGATTGAGAGGTTGAGTAACTGTGGATGAGTAAATGTGTCTCACAGTCCCTGAGTGTGAGTCTAGATGTGTGTCACTGAGGAATGCAGAGGAGTGTCTGGCTTGGAGGGCAGCCTTTTTAGATCTCCAAGGTGAAGATCCTATAGCCCAGTTTTTCTTGAGTACATAAATACAAAATCTAAACCAGTGGATCTCAAACTGGTATTCCACATCCAGTAGGCCATATCACTTAGGAACTTGGGAACTTATTAAGAATGTAAATTCTCAGGGCCTACCTAGACATCCTGAATTGGAACCTCTGGAGTGAGACCATGTAGTGTGTACTATAACCAGCCTCCATGAAATTTGAAGGCATTCTCAAGTGCAAGCACCACTGGCCCAGAACACTGCATTTTTAGCTATGCTGCCAGAGGAAGCATAGTCTTTGGAGGTCTTCAGTCTTTGGGAGGGTCTTGGCTGACCCTAAAAGAGTTTACACAGGCTTGATATCTGGAAAAATCTCACAGAAAATGCGGAGGTTTTTCCTTAGCTAAAAAGATTCACTCCTCTGGCCTCTTGAGGCCTATGCCTATAAGGAAACATTCTGGGGACTTGGCTTCTGTCCCTGCTACATTGACCTTGAATCAGCTGGCAGCCAGCAAGCAGTATCTTGTGCCTGGAGAAGGGAACGAATGTTCTGGGTATTGCTGACCCTTCATTTATTACCAATTTTCCTTTCAGAAATCTAACTTCATGAGGCCAGTGATAGAGTCTTGCTGTTTGCCTCTATGTTTTAGGGGCACACAGTAGGTATACAATTAAAGTTTATTGATTTAAAAAGGAAAGGTCCTTGGAGCGTAGATGTTCAGAGGTCAGGTAAGGAAGTAAGATTTATATCTTAGCAGTTTCCTGAGCCTAAGTTGTAATTCTAAGGGGCAAACAAACAACAGTTACATCTGAAGGTCCCTTGTATTAGGCCCTGTTATCATCTATGGGTACAGGTGGGCAGAAGGGTGGTTATGGAGGGACATAATTCATTCCAATGCCTCAGTCTGCCTCAAATGCCCCAAAGCACATGGAATCCAGCATGCTCTATTAGCATTTATTGAGAGTGGAGGATATAGGACCCTCTCTCTGTTAAAAGTTTTAGAGAAAACTTATGGAGTGATGAGAACTGTTCCAGCTTAGCTCCCAGGGCTAGGCCTGGATATTTGCAGCTTGACTGTGAGCTTTCCTGTGACTTCTTCAGCTGTTAGTGGGAGGGTACTGACCAAGCAAGATTTCTTTCAATAAAAACTAGAACCAAATACAAAAATGAGGATGTGCCCTGGCTCCCATGGTAATGATATTATAAGATTATTTTATGTACCATTGAGATTGATCATCAAACAACAAACAAAACAGAAAACAAGTGTTGATAAGTCTGTGGAGAAGTTGGAACCTTCGTGTACTCTTGGTGGGAATGTGAAATGGTGCAGCCACAGTGGAAAACAGTATGGTGATTCCTCAAAAAATTAAAAATAAAATTGCCTTATGATCCAGCAATTCCACTTCTAGGTATATGCCCAAAGAATTGAAAGCAGTGACTCAAGCATATATCTGTACCCACATGTTCACAGCAGCATTATTTTCAGCAGTCAAAATGTGGAAGCAACGTAAATGTCTAATGATGGATGAATGGATAAGCAAAATGTGGCCTATACATACAACATTATTTAACCTTGAAAAGAAAGACAATCTTGATGCATGTTACAATATGGATGAAATGAGTCAGTTATAAAAAGACAAGTTCTATATGGTTTCACTTATGTTAGGTATCAGATGCCAGCTGCCTCACAAAAATAGGAAGTCGGATGGTGGTTGCCAGGTACAGAGGGGAGAGATAGGGAGAGCTCTTGTGTAATGGTCACAGAGTTTTAGTTTTGCAAGATGAAAAGTTCTGGAGATAGGTTGCACAAAAATGTGTGAATACTTAACACTATAGACTGTACACTTAGAAATGGTTAAAATGGTAAGTTTTATGTCATGTGCCTTTTACCACAGTTTTTTAAAGTCACTTATAATACACATGATGTCAACATCAGAACTGACCAATGTTAACATTTAACAATCTAACCGGTTTGTAGATTTTTCTTTCCTATGTGTATGTGTTTGCAAACGTGTCTGTGCATACACACATACCATCATAAAATTTGCTCTGTTGGCCTAACAGTGCTGTAGGCAAGTAGAGACCTACAAATTAGACAAGATGGTTCTTGCTCACATGAGCAAAGAGATACTCAAGTAATTACAATAAAACCTAGTTGTGCCCTAGTAACTAAATGCTGAAAACGTTGGAACACTGTGGGAGCCAGAGTGGGATGATCTGCAAAGAAGGAGGCATCCAAGTTGGATTTTAAAGTATAAGTAGGAATTTTGTAGGCAGAAAAAGAGGATCATATCACTCCAGGAAGGGGAATTGCTTGTGAAAAGGCATGGGGTTGTAAAAGGTTTTGCGTGTTTGGGGAATAACGAAGAATTCATGCCTGCGTTTGGAGAATTGGAGTGGGGTAGGTAGTGGCAGGTCACGAACCTGGAGGAGATGGTTTGGGGCTACTTGGGGCTTTGGTCCTCTACCTCTGAGCCAACAGAACCCTCCCCAATCCCTGAGGTGGTTTGTTTGATTGATTTTAGTAATGAGAATGATATTTTGGCTGCAACCTGATACAAAAATGATCACCAGGAATTACTTGTCATTGTAGAAGTTCTATGATAACCTTTGAAAAGATGACCATTTATGGCTCTGCAAAAGGAAATTACCAATATTCTGGTTCCCAGAGGTTTAAACTTTGAATGGGTATATGAGTTGGCTTGCAAAAGGTGATGTGCTCTTGCTGCTGCCTTTCAAATCGGTGCATTTTAACATAGACCAAGCAATGAGTATGCAAGTCTTATTAATCTTCACTGTTTACAATAGCAACAAAGCAAGACATAATAAACTTTTAAATTTTCTAATAGCTACGTTAAATAAAGTAAAAGTAAACAGGTGAACTTGACTTGAATACTATATTTTATTTTACCCATTTTAGTTTTGAGATAATATAATCAACATGAAGTCAGTGTACAAATTATTAATGAGTTATTTGAATTATATTTTTAAACTAATTCTTCAAAATCTGATGTATATCTTACACTTATAGCCCATCTCAGTTCAAGCTAGTCACATTTTGAATGCGCAACAGCTACGTTGTCAGTGGCTATCCTACTGAATAGAGCAGATCTAGAACATGTAGTGGTTTAAATGCAATAAATAATAGCCAGGCATTGTTCAAAGCCTTTGGTTGGAATGAAACACGATCAGTATCAGCACTGTTTTAAGACTTTGCTCACAGAGCAGATCAAATTACTTCTCTGGCATTTAGGAAGGTTTAAGCTGATGGAGTATAATTTTCACTGACACTTTCATTTGCCAGGATCATATAGTGTCTAAAAAATATGCAGTCACGTCAAATCATGGTAATTAGTGCCAGAAAAAAAAAATGTGTTAAAGCATGCATGCAGACTCTAACACCTCCACTTGCCAACGTCGCATGTGAATGTTCTTTTGCATTTTCATCTCAGTCAACAGAACTGAATTCTGCTTCAGGATATGTACACATGGCCTGTGTTAGTATAGGTGGGATTGAATTTAGAACAGAACTTGGCCTGACGGTAAATGAGAAAGTGATCTTTAACATCGTTAAATATTGGAGGTAGCAAACACAGGAGCATACACTAGACACTTTGGTAAATGTGTTTGTATATGCATGTGCATTTCAACCCAACTCAGTAGAATTCATTCTTCCAGTCTCAATTTAAGCACATCACATCCACTTTTCAAATTTTCCTTCATTCCATGTCTTGCATATTTTTAAGATACAGATGTGGAACTTGTAAATCATACATTATCTTTTTGTCATTAGCAAAATTTCTTCCACAATCCATATTTTTTCTCCTCTCAAGATACGAATGATTTGTTTTACATCATAACCAATTAGGTTCTTGCCAAAGGTATGAAATAATTTTTTGAGTTGGTGTTATCTTGAAGCCTAGCCCTCCAATCAAGATAAGAAACTAGTTGGCAATCACAACAGTTGGAAAGAAAGCAAGATTCGATCCCAAGAGTTGAGCAGTGTTTTCGAACTTTGAAGGGAAACAAAATCCTAAAAACAATTTATTATAGATAACAGACATTTATTGTCTTCAAAAGCTGAAATGGTTTTTCCATATCTCTTATTTCATTTTGCCTTAAAAACGTTAGCCTTTTCAAAACGTGGTTATAAAGGAAAAGGTTGTGCTTATTTATTTATTTATTTATTTATTTATTTTGAGTGGTAATTAAACAGATAAAGAGAACAAGGTAAAGATTCTAAAGTTTGAGGCTGTTAAAGTAACCAGAGTCTGCATCTATTAAATAAGTTGGAAGCTTCCAGGAAATAACATAATTTGGAGCTATTGTTACAATGTTGAAGGGACTGTTGGTTTTTGATGCAGTTGTGCGAGAGCCTGAAGGAGGAGGAGCTCTAGGGCAACAGGAAGTGAGATTCCAGTAGGAAGTGAGAGACTCACAGAAAATGAGAAACCTGCCACTGGAACAAGGGAGAGGCTCACTTATGGAGAAAACCAACACCATTTTCTTAAAATACTGCTCTACAGGAATATAACCTACCTTATTAGATTATGGGCGTTTTCTACTTCTTTTTTCTGTCTTGGCTTCTTTCTCTTAAATTATTACTTTTTACTTATTTCAGGAATTAAAGCCTCATCTCTTCTACTGGTAATAATTTCCTTTTGGCTTATCATTTTATTTGTGTGACTTCTCATTGATATACCTTTATTACTTAACTTAAAGGTTCTGTAACTTCTTTCTTCTTCTTTAAAAAAGACTGTTGGGATTTTGATTGGGATTGTGTGGAATCTGTAGATCAAATTGGGGAGAATTGATATCTTAGTAATAATGAGTATTCCAACACATGAATATGGTATATCTCTCCATTGACTTTGTTGTTCAATTTTTCTCAGCAATATTTTATAATTTTCATTGTACAGATGTTACATGTCTTTTATCAGATTTATACCAGATTTATCCCATTTCTGATGTTAAAAAGTGTGTTCCTTTTTAAATTTTTGATATTTTGTTTTAACTTCAACTTTTAATTGTTTGCTGTTAGCATTTAAAAATACAATAGATTTTTCCACGTTGATTTTGTATCTTGCAACATTGCGAAACTCACATATTTGTTCCAATAGCTTTTAATCTACAACATTTCATTTTTCACATAGAGGTTCATTAACATCTGCAAATATGGTTTTACTTTTGTCTTTCCAATGTAAGGAAAGACATTTTATTTATTTTTCTTGCCTTATTGCACTGGCTGGAACTTATGTAATTTTGAACAGAAATGAGGAGAGTAAATATCCTTGTTTTGCCCCATATCTGGGAAAATGCATTTAATCTTTCACTATCAATTATTCTGTTTTAGGCTTCAGAATAATCCTGGCTTCATAAAATAAGTTACATGGGAGCTAGACAAGTTTTGTGTGGGATTAGTATTATTTATTTCTTAGTTGGTAGAACTTACCAGTGAAGCCATCTGGGCCCAGAGTTTTAATCGCATTAAGGTTTTTAACTATAAATTCAATTTCTTTAGTAAATGAGAGCTATTCAAATTATCTATTTCTTTGGTAGTTTGTTAAGGAACTTGTTCATTTCATCCAAGTTGTCAAATTTATTGACATAAGGTTGTTCAAATATCTACTTAGTATCCTTTACATATACATAGAATCTGTGCTGATGTCGCCTCCCTCATTCCTGATCTGCCTGAATAGTTATCATTTTTTTATAACCATCCCAAGAATCAGCTTTCAGTTTCATTAATTTTCTTAATTGTTGTTTTCTCTGTTTATTTGTATCTTATTGATCCCACTCTGATCTTTATTATTTTCCATCTTCCACTTACTTTGAGTTTTATTTGCTCTTCTTTTCCTAGTTTCTTAGGGTGGAAGCTGAGATTATTGATTTGAAAACTTTCTTCTTTTTCAGAATAGATGAGGTCTATATATTTCCACTTACTTGGTGACATCCGGCAAAGTTTGATATGGCACATTTTTATTTTCATTCAGTTTAAAAATATTTATAATTTCTCTTAGAATTCTTCTTTGACATATTGATTTTTTAGAAATATATTATTTTGTTTCCAAATATTTGAGAGATTTTTCAATTATCCCTTTGTGATTGATTTCTAGTACACTTCCACTATGGACAGGGAACAAACTTTGCATGACCTGAATCCTTTTAAGTTATTATAATTGAGGCTAATTTTATGGCCTAGAATATGGTTTGTTTTGACGGCTATTCTGTGTGCACCTGAAAAGAACATGCTTTCTGCTGTTGTCGGATACAGTGTTTCATAAATGTCAATTTGATCAAGTTGGTTGGTAGAGTTGTATAAATCTACTATCAACTTACTGGCTTTCTGTCTACTTGTTATATTAGTGATTGAGAGAAAGGTATTACAATATCTTTTTGTTCTCTTTTATTTTGGATAGTTTCTATTAGTATATCTCTGATGTCACTAATCTTTTATTAGATGAAATATCAAATCTGCTGTTAATCCTGTCCAGCATATTTTTTTCAGATAGTGTGGTTTTCATCTAGAGATGCTCAATTTAAATCTCTTTTATACCTTCCATGTCTCTACATAACTTTTGGAACATTGGAAAGATAATTGTAACAACTTTTCTAAAGTCTTTGCTCTAATTCTGTCATCTGTATCAGTTCTTGGTTAGTTTTGATTGATTGATTTATCTCCTCATTATAGGTTCCGTTTTTCTGCTGCTTTGTACAGTTACTCATTTTTGATTGGATGTACAGATTTTGTGGATTTTACCTTGTTAGGTGCTAGATATTTTTGTATTCTTATAAATATTATTGTGTTTTGTTCTGAGATTCAGTTAAATGACTTGGACACAGTTTGATTCTTTTGGATCTTACTTTTTTGACTTGTTGGGCAAGATCACAGCAGTGCTCACTAGGGCTAACTATTACCCACTTCTGAGGCAAGACCCTTCCAGGTACTCTATCCACTGCCCCAAGAATCTTTCCATTTTCCAGTCTTGCTGTTGAGAACAGGCACTATTCCTAGCCCTGTGTGAGTGCCGGGTGTTGTGACCTCGAAACTCTTTGAGTGATTCCTTCTCTGGTAAGCTCTTCACCCATATATGCTGATCAGTACTCAGCTGAATTCTCCTGTGGGACCCTCTGCAACCGTTTAGAATTCTCTGTCTGAGTAGCTGTCTTCTCCCTAGTGCCCTGCCCTGAGGACTCTAGCTGTCTTGGTCTCCTTAGACTCTCAACTCCATCTCCCCAGTTCAGCCTCCTTCTGTGTTTCTCTCCCCATGCTGTAGAAACTTGGAATCTCTCTCAAGGCAGTAAGCTGAGGCATTTCGAGGGCTCATGCCATTCATTTCCCATCTTTTGGGAATCACTGCCCTTTTATGCCTGATATCTATCATCTTGAAAACTGTTTTATATATTTTGCTTATGTTTTGGATTGTTTAATGTAGGAGCGTAAATCCATTCCTTTACTCCATCTTGATCAGAAGGTTGATCAGGGGCAAATGTTTAAATCCAAGTTCCTCGATTTTCTCCATTTTCACCCATGTTTCATAGGGCCTTTGTGGAGCGTGCGAGCTGCTCAACGTAAAGTGCTTAGAGCATGCCTGGCATGTGGTAAGCTCCCCTCCATTTCAGGAGGGAAAATGAATGAGGTCCAAAAGAGACAATGGTCTTAATTGCTCCTTGTGAGATTGTCAAAAGAATCATGAGACGGCTCCTAGAATGTTAGGCAAACCTCTGAGGTCAGACATTTGTCTGAGCACAAGTCCACAGAAGTGGGATGGTGCTGCCTGTGATGACACCAGCCTCTTTCATCTCTCAGGGGTATTCTTTCATCTCTCAGGAGAGTAAGAATGGCTCATGAAGCAAACTGCCCAGAGTGGCAGAGGAACTGATGAAAGACTTGTAGATGGAAACGCTTGCTGCATCTGATAGTCAGCTGTCAGTCTGGGGATGATACGAGGCATCCCCTCAGATATGTATTGGAAAGCAGTTCAGAGCCTCAAATAATCAACAAACATTTCCAGAACTTTGGGGAACATCTACTTTGGACCCATCATTGGGCTGATAAGAATACTGAACAATGGAAAGATTAAGTGACTTGTCTCAAAGGATTTCCCAGTAGAGATTGATTAGGAATCTGTTTGGCAGGTGGGGCAGCTACTGTCAGGACCCTGCCTGGAGCTTCTTACCCTTACCACATCAAATTCCAACTTCACTTCTTTGTCCAGGGGCTTTCTTTGACTCACAAAGCAGTTTTGCCTGTCCAGTGGAAGTGTGACAGTGTAGGGAAATAATGCCCTTGTCCAAGAATCACTCTCAAAACCACAACTGTGGGAATTGATGTATAAGTACCCCAGCTTTCTGCCTCATGCTTTACGCTGCTTCCTGAAATTCACCCGTGGGATTAAACTCCAGTTGTCTACAGTGGTAGCTGGTTTTATAACACACCTTTTATTGACCATTTTCACTTCACTGTCTCATTTCTCTACTTTCTGCTGGTGTTTCTTGGGCTCACGTCCTAAAATCATTGCTTGCCCTTGAATCCTTGTCTTGTTGTCTGCTTCTGGGAAGGATCCAACATAAGGCAGGGGGCTACATGGGGACAATTTACAAGTTTCAGGAAAGGAAGAAACAACTAAGGCAAAAATCCCTTTTTAATGTAATGTTATGAAAGAGGAAAGAAAGAATTACTGCTCTGAAGCTCTAATCTAAAGATTAGGCAGAAGCCTTGGAGGAAATGATCACAAAATAATCAAATCCATGATGATCTCAGTAGGAATAAGCCAGAAAATGAAGAGAGTTCAGTTTATAAAAGCAGATTTGCTTAGATTTTCTCTCCAGCGCTTTTCCCCCAACCATTACAGGAATGTGAGTAAAGGATGAATGCAGTATTGGAGCCATCATTTAGCAGCCTGAAGTTTGCTTCAGAAGCAAACTAATCACAGTCTCAGAAGGACAGAAATGAGGAGAAACCAACCAAGGCCTCACTGCAGTCTCCATGTAGTTAGGGCACTTTGGAAATGAGGCCATGTCCTCAAAGACAAGCAGAATGAAACAGCCCAGCAATAAGCGGGCCAACATTGAAAGAAGTTGTTGCCAGCAAAGGGCATAAAAATAATGAAAACAAACAGAACATTTAAAATCTATTGAGCAGAAGGAAAGGACCAGAGAAGTTGTTTTTTTGACAGATAAAAGCTTTAAAAATCTTCCTCACTTCTGTCCTTTCAGAAAAGATCAGCAGTGAACATTTGGTTGCAGTAAGTTCTGATTATAACATTAGGAAAGAAGGCAAACTCTAGATAGGGAGTGATGTACTTCAAGATGACCCAGAAATATGGGATGCGTTGAGCTTAGCAGGGCCCACACAGTGCTATCTGGAAGGACTTTCTGCATGGGTGGGCATGGTCTGTGTCTGTGGTGTCCAGGACAGTGGCCATTAGCCACACATGGCTCCTGAGCACTGGAAATGTGACTACTGTACCCAAAGAACTGAATTTCTAAATTTTATTAACTTTTAATCACTGTAATTGTAATTAACCACATATGGCTGAGGGCTTCCATATTAGACATCTAGGGCCTGAAATATATTCCCCTGGGTAATGTGAGATGTCATGGACGAGCTAGTGGCTTCCCATTTTGAGACATCACACAGGACAGAGAATGAGCCAGAGAACTGGGGAAGGGCCAGTGTCATTGCTGGACTTTTCTGAGAGAAGTGGGACCACTGGAAACTAGAGGTTTGTCCAACACCTTAAGGTACATGGGATTGTACCCCCACAGTAACAAACTTACGCATCATCTTCATGCCTGTTAAACTTGTCACTCATTTATTCCTTCAAGAAATAGGGAACACTTATTCTATTGCAGAGAATGAAGTTTTGCCTGATTCTAGGATACCAAATAAATGCAAATGAAGATTTTTAAAAAAAGAAATAGGTATTGAGTAATACTTATGAGGTCAACCCTGGGAGCCACATGGTGAACAAACAGACCCCATCTCTGCCTTCATCTCATGGACATGTTCCCCTAGCAAAAGGAACAGACATCTGACCAATAATCACATTGAAGTATTTCATCACAGTCTAACTATAAAAGGTGCTGTCAATAAAGAGGACAAAGTACTGTGGGAACAAATAACAGGGGCTTCGGACATATCTGAAGACAGCAGGGATGGCGCTCCTGGGAAAGTAGCATTTAAGTAAGAGTTAATCCAGCAGAGATGGAGCAGCAGATGGGTGGAAAAGGGCATTCCAGGTAGAGGGAACAGCATGTGGACTGGCCCTGTAGAAGGAAGGACTTTGACATATTCCAGGAATCATAAGAATGCAATGTAGAATGGACGTAAGGAATTTGAAATATCATCAGATGGTAGAGCCTTCCAGGGCAATAGAGCCCGGGGGTTTTCCCAACCGTTTATAATTAGCAAAGGAATCCTTTAGTCAAACAAAATAAAATGGATAACCCTCATGATAAAACAGGTGAAGCGGTGCTCAGGTCTCTTGTGTGTTCCTGCATGGAAGTGCCTCTGCTAAGCTTTGGGACTTGATGAAGGTCACGTATCTTGATAAGAGCAAGGGGGAATTGGCATTGTGGTCACCTAGCCCCACTGCCAAAGGGTATTTCCGCTTTACTGCAAAGCAGTAATTCTGAACTTGCTATCAGGGATTTCTTGCCACCCCTTCATAATTCAGTTTCACTCTGCAAATAGTTTTGAGCATCCACTCTGTGTGCCAGGTACTCTCCTGGTAGCTGGGAATATTTCGGTTAACAAAACAGACCGTGGCATCTCGTGGAGCTAAATTTTTGTGAGCTTATATTTAGAAAACGAAATATGGAACTGGATAAGCCAATAGTCTTTTTAGTTGCAGAAATCCTTAGGTTCTTTTGACAGCACTCTGGACAAATAAAAATTCCCTTACCCACTTGCCATGGGGGCGTAGGTAAAAGTGGAAAAGCAAATAGGCAGTGAGAGCCACAGCACAAACTTTGTAATTCGGGCTTGCGAAGGAGTTACCAGGAAACAAGAAGTCCCCAGGAGCCTAAAGAGCCTAGTCTTGCCCCAGTTGTTTCCCTGGCCTTCCATCAGCCTTTCTGTGTTTGTTCAGACACACCTCGCTGGTGATTTGGGCATGAGTTTTAATTCAGTTCCATGCATTCTTCAATGTGACATAGCATGGTTGCTGATGGGGCCCAGAGGTCGGGCTGGACACTCCTGTGGGCAAGTCAGGTGTGATCTGTTCAGAGTAGAGTGCAAGCATGTCCCCTTGCAGCTGCATGCTACATGCAGCTCCTCACAAGAGTTTGGCCATGGCTGAAGGACTGAAGGGCTCGTCCCCAGGAGGCTGGCTCTTTCTCTAATTAAGTGTCAGTTCTTTCACCTGGTGGCCAAGCAAGGTGGTGTTGCACTCCTAGTTTCTTTCAAGCCTATTAGGGTTGAAATGGTTCTATTTTGAAGAGCCCAGTCAGTTTTCTTTCCACTCTCTCTCAGGGTACTTAGGACAGAAACAGTAGACAGTATGACATACCCCAAAGCCATCCTTTCCCAGTGACCACTAGCCAGTGCCCCAGGAGGTCCTGTGTCCACAGGGTGGGTTCCCCCTAAACATGACTTTCTCTGAAAGACAGAAATCACATCTTTTTCACCCCACCCCCATCCCAATCCCCAACTTCTCTGGAATCTTAATTCCCAGATGCAGTGCATTTTTCTGTAGTCTGTAGTCCCCAGGTCTCCAGGGGCATGGGCCCAGTCCTAGGATCTCCTCCATACAGTGGCTTGAGTGAGAGGTTAGTTGGCGTGGCTGAACCCAGGCTTTGAGATTCCCATGTTGGTGCTTCTTCCAGCAGGCTCTTTGTGAAAACCAGGAACCACTAGCACGTCAGTCTCAAGTCTGTCTTCCCATTCCTTCTGGAAAATAAAAGTTACTGTTAGGAAAAAAGATTAATGTTTGAGAAAACAAAATGATGGTGCGCCTTCTGTCAGCGGCATACTAGCTGCCTCAAATTTCTTTTTATTTTGAGTCAGGGAACAACCAAAACGTCCTCAGTACCCTGGCCACATGTATGGAAGCCAAAGGCAGAATAGCAACTTGGGTTAGATCACAAGGGAGAAGCAGAATTTCAGCCACATCTATCTTCACAATCACTGTTCCTCTACATTTTCACCGAAAACCATCTTGACTTAAATAACCTGATTCCCAGTAGTGCATTTGGTTTCAGTGCTATTTCCTACCGGTTTACAACAAAATCACAAGCCTTGAAGAATTTGAAGAATTTAAATTTTATTTTTACCAAGGAAAATTATTGAAATGTATAGCTTCCTGGGCTGATGGTCACACACTAGACAGTATAAAATGAGGATGTTTCATTTTGAAGGGATATAGAGGGAACTTTGGGTAAAATAATGAAATGCTTCTAACACATGGATTTGGAAGTGTATTTGTGTTTATTCAGTGAATGATTTTCTCTCCTGAAGAATTGTGTTAATGAATACTCTGCCAGCAAATGGAATTTCTAACAAGAAATTCTGAAAATGTGATTTTGAATTGCCTTATGGAACTTGCCAGAGTCTTGGGCCTGCCCTTGCTTCTTACTTAATTGCTTTAGAAAGTCCTTAGAATGCAGTCTAAGAGGCTTAACTGCCTTCAATAATATTGTAGTAGTCCAACCCGAAGTGCTTAGTATGTTAGAACATCTAGTGCTCTTAAAGATGATGTGTGTGTGTGTGTGTGTGTGTGTGTGTGTCAGAGAGAGAGAGAGAGACAAAGACAAAGACAGAGACAAAAAGACAGACAAAGAGACAGAGAGAGAGAAAGCATACCTGAATGTTGGTACCAAATCATACCCTATTGGAAAGATCTAATTTTCTGAAATTCTACGTAACAATTTTTGCGCTTATATATGAAGTCAATTATGAAATTACAGAGAATTAACAAAGTTTATTTAGAATCTGAGGGGCTTGGAGTGCAATTTTACAGCTTTTCTGCCTCTTTTTTTCTTTAATGTCCATGCAGAGACTAACATAATTGACTTTTAGATCTTTATCCAGAGAGTCAGTCCAATTCAATACAAAATGTTTATTGCCAGTCCACTCTGAATAAACAGGATGTGATTTCTACCTTAAAGGAATTTATAGTCTAGCTGGGGCTCAAGACACATGTTGACACATTTATTGCAATATAGAGTGATGAATGCAGTGAGAAGAGTGGGGTGAGCTACAGGAGCCTGGCAGAAAGAGTGAAAGGTAGCACAGAGGGGGAAATCATTAGGTTTGGGGTCCTGGGGGTGCAGTAGGAATCACAGCATGCTCCATGGCCGTGATAGCCAGTTCAGTACCCCAACTAGAATGAGATGGTGCCATGACCTTGCCATCCCAAAGCACGCTGAGGTTATTTGTTTGCTTTTTCTATTGTAAGTTAGAGAAATATTGCACCCCATTTATGAGGTCCTGAGTTTCAAAGACACAAGTACAAGCCCTGGTAAAGGGAGGGGTCCAGTAAGAGATGGCAGTTGACAGACATGTGGTGCTCCCAGGTCTCTGTGACGAGCACAGACACACATCACTTACCAATCATGACTCTTTTTTGTTGATCTCTGACAACTTGGTGAACCAGGCAGTTTCTACCAATCCATGAGGCTGGGATCCAGAAGATATAGATTGACAATTGCCAGAGGATCTGTTTCTGGAAACTGAGTAAGAAGGTGGGGGCTTGTTGGATGTATTGATCCAGGGACGATGGGGGCATCCAAGGACTGGAGCGCCTCCTTGTCAGAGAGTCCATGGGCAGAGGGGTTGACCATCCTGGGAGTGCATTTGGCAGCAGCAGCAGCACTGAGAGACTGTCCAAGAAGGCCCAAGGCAAAGAAATAGTTGTGGGGTCTTTTGTGATGATCAGTTGAAATGATGGTGGTAGGAGACCTTTGGACAGCTAGAAATGCCCTTTAGATGGAAAGCGTTCGCCATCTTTTGTTTTTATGTGTTCTGGTGCCGTGTCCTCATTCCTATCTTCCTCCCGGGAGTTGAGAACAGGGCAGGTTGTGCTCTGATGCTGCAGCTCCTGCTGCTTCCGGTGTAAAGGGGCACCTGGCAGAACAGAGCTGCCTTTCATGTTGGACACAGAGGAGGGAAAATAACAACAAAGTTTTCCTGGCTTTAGAAGAGAACTGCAGGAAAGATGTGACAGAGAAAGCTTTTCATGGAGAATAAATGAATCACGGAAGTGCCTATTTTAGGAATCTTTACTCTTGATTAACCTCAGACAGAAAGAAAAGAAAGGAAAACAACTAGCCAAGAACAACAATAGTAATAACAGTTGTCTTTTAAACATGCCTTTCTTTTCCACGTTATACAGTTACCCTTTCTCCACCATATTGATGGCTGAATCTTTTATATTTTTGCAAGGACATAATGACAATGGTCAGTTTCTATCATGGTGTCTGCACATGAACCGTGAAACCACCACAAAAGAATTTGGCAGAAGGTATCACTAAAATAGGAGTAAGTCCTTCTACTTCTTTCTGCATTCGTGGTGCTTGGGACACACCAAGGATGAAGGCTGCTAACAGTTCTAAAGAAAACGTGTGGCTTTATGGGAGTAAACCTGTAAAACTGGTTCTTTCTTTGAACATTCTTTCTGTAACACTTAAAAAAATACCCACTGTTTGCAAAACACTTCTAAGAATAGAAAAAAAGTCCTCCCGTACCTCAATAAAATGTGGAAATAAAATGTTGAGTACAAATGCTTTTGAACTCAGAAACTGGAAAAATTGTAATATTTTACTTTTGTCTGATTGTGAAACATATGCATGTTCATTGGAGAAAAATAGTCAAACACGAAAGTATCAAGTAAAAAATACTAATTGTATCATTCAGTTATATCATTTAGTGTATTTGTTGTCATTAAAAATTCTGTAAACATTTTTTAAAGTCTGCCATTTGTAAGAGATTAATTTGTGTAATAATTTCCACTTTTTTCTATATGAGGGTTTATTTTTAGTTTTGACATTAAAAATACTGGGGTTTTTTGTTTTTGTTTTTTTAGACAGAGTCTTACTCTGTCACCCAACCTGGAGTGCAGTGGCCCAATCTTGGCTCACTGCAACCTCCACTTCCCAGGTTCAAGTGATTCTCCTGCTTCAGCCTCCTGAACAGCTGGGATTACAGGTGCATACCACCATGCTTGGCTAATTTTTGTATTTTTAATAGGGTCAGGGTTTCACCATTTTGGCCAGGCTGGTCTCTATCTCCTGACCTCAGGTGATCCACCCACCTTGGCCTCTCAAAGTGCTGGAATTACAGGCATGAGCCACTGCACTTGGTCTAAAAATACTGTTCTGATGACCATCTTTGTGCCAAAATTGATGTCTCCATTTTTGTCTATGTCACTAGGAGAGATTTCTAGAAGCAAAATACTGGCCAAAGGTTATGGACAATTTAAAAATCCTCTGGGAATAAAAGACATCTATATAATTTGGCAAATAACTTATAAAGCATTTCACCAGGGAAATGAGATTTACCTTCATGTTTTCATTCATTCATTTGTTCATTCTGGAAACATTTATTGAGCTCCTGCTGTATGCTTTCATGGTTCTGGGCACAAGAGACACAGGGAAGCACACGAGAAACTGGGTCTGGCTAAAGGGAGAAGGCAATCCAGAAACACGTCAGAGCGCCATGTGTTTTCAGCGAGTGTTTCGTGAAGAGTTCAGTGTCCTTGGGTCATGTCATTCTGTGCGATTGGTGGGGAGGGAGACTTAGAGCTTCTCTACACGCAGATCCAGGCGGCCTCTCTGAGAAGGTGACTCACAGGCTGGGACTGAATTATCAAGGAGACACCCTATGAAGACCAAGAAGAAGGAGGAGACCTTCCCAGGAAGAGGCCAGCAGGAGCAGAGGCCCAGCGGGGGACCTCTGTGCAAGAGCGAGGGGAGGTGGAAACAGCGGCAGGAATAGTGGGTTCAGGAAGCAAAACGTGAGTGCAGATGTTGACGTTGAAACATCTAGAGGCAGGATGTCTCCCATCAGGTGAAGATCGGGGTGTGCAGCTCTTGGACAGTATGCATACCCTGAGAAGGAGGAGAACGATCTGTGCCTGATTAGACAAGTGAACTAGGAAAGGTTCTGAGCACTTTTGTGGGTGAGCCACTGAATCAGAAATATTGCAGCACAATCATGCTCAAATGACTCACTGGAGAAGAAGTAAGGGAGATACATTTTTTATATGACTGTAACAAGCAAGGAAAAGTAACTCAATTCATAGTCAAGCTAGGAAAATGATGCAGTAAATTATGATAGACACAGTATAAAATATTATGTGACTACTTAAAATTATGGTTGTGAAGAATTTTAATAACCTGGGCAAATACTAACACCACTATGTTAAATTTTAAAAGATATAAAGCTATACATAATATCACAGTTATGTTATACACACACACATGCACACACACACACACATTCATGTTATATATATATGATATATATATTCAAAAAATGTCTTGGCATAGAGTGGTCCAAAATGTTATTAGTGGAAGTCTTTGGGTGGTAGGATTACGGTTATCTTTAATTTTTATGTTTGTTTATCCTTTTTTGCATCTTTCAAATTTTTAATGATACTTGCATCACATCTAAAATCTGAAAAATAAAGTATGTCAAGAGTTTTTGGAATGCCAGAATTCAGATGAAATTTATCGCAGAGTTATTCAATTACAAAACAAGGAACTGCAGTAAGAATAGAGGCATTAGCTAGAAAAATGAAAGGAACCATGTAACAAAGCAAGTTCCTCCCAAGAAGCAGGAGACTTTATCAAATACCTCATTAGAGGCCTAGGAAATATACCTGCAAAGAAGCAAGAGATGTGGCACCCACAGGGGGAACAATAAACTATCATCTTAACAAAGAGGTGCTAGACAGTGTCCTTGAGGAAGCAAACCCAGTGTGTGGTCACAGCCTCCAAAAAATAGAAGAGAAAGAAAAGAAAAATGGAAGCAGCCTCATTGTCATGCATCTCAGGACACACTCAGAGGAGAAACAGAAGGTGCTGTGCTCTGGCCTGGGTTGCTAGGTGAGACTCAGGCTCTCACTACGAGAAACATGGTCAGAGGAAGAGAACACTGAGGGACAGTAAGTATGTATCAGATCATGAGATGACAAAATGGCAGAACTGGAAGAAATACGCCTCTTCATCCCTGGTTGGGTTGAAAAATAAGCGTGGTTCTCTCGGGGAGGCCTCTGGATTCCAAAAACCCGAAACCACATCCAATTTTGGTTTTGCTCATAGCCCCAGCACCAAGAACATTGCCTGGCATGTAACAGGTGCTCAGTAAACCCTGAAAATAAGTGAATAAGGGAATCCAATGAACAATGATTTGACAGTATCTCAAGTGGTGACACTGCCAACATCTTCATTCACAAATTCACGCATTTTATCTATAAATATGTACTGAACATTTTCCTGTGAAATAAACCATCTTTAAAATAGAAGCTGGTTCACAACAAATTTGATGTGCTCAGTGGGCTCACATTCGTTGTGACAGGGAGCTGTGGTGGGAGATGCTTCTGGAAACGTCCTGGCCTTTTGAGCTGAAGTCTAGAGAGAAGCCACATAACGCCACTGTGCTTTCCTCGGTGGGTTCTAAGAACGGCCACACATTTACGATTTGGTTCCTGAGTCCCTGCATTCCAGGTAATGTTCCCTCTGCCACTTCGGGCACTGATGGTCCATGCTCTGGATGCTGTGGAGGCTGCCCGCTTGGCCCCAGGTTACATCACAGTCTAAGACAGCTTACATCACAGTCTACGTGGTGTAAGCTGTGACCCCTGAGCACACTTTCATATCTGGGCTCCCACATTACTCCTTCCTTAGGTGTTGAATCTCCCCATGTTCACAAATAGGAGTCACTCACCTTGGGCCTGAATTGGTCTTTCTTCAAATTCCTGCTTCAAAAAGAAAGTGTTGGGTTTTTCTTTAGGAGGACAATGACATGGACTTTATTTTTTCTAACACAAGTCTTCAGAACCCTATGTTAGTTGGCAGGACAATAAAGTCTGGAAACTGTCAAGAAATGTTTGGACTTTGCCTTGGACATCACCGAGCAGATTGATGATACTTCCTTCCAAGTCTAGGACCTGGATCTTTTAAGTGCATCCAGCAGTGAGAAGAAAGTTGAATTTCCCAGGAAGCTGAAAACTCTGGCTGTTGAAACAATCTTGCTGTAATGTACAAGTGAGTCAAGTAAGCTTGAGTGATTTGAGGGAAACAAATATGGAGCAACAGGGTATCACGTGCAGGAGGGTCTTGCTGTCTTCCCTTCAAAACTTTGGCCACCTTTCAGTCAGCTTGAATAATTGTAGGTTATGCTTTTGAAGAGCAGAAACTCAAATGTTCCACTTGAGCAACCTCTGATGCAGTTGATCTCCAGTAGGACATGATAGCTTTGGGCATGAGGACACTGAATTTCCCTTGATGCTTCCAAAATAGTTGAGAATTTTTTTCTTACATATTTGGTGAACTTCCTTTGTGTTCATCTCAGGACTGTCAGCATGTCAGAAATTCACAACGTGAGCTAAAGGAATCCTCTCTGATAGTCCCCAGTGCCAGCCCATACTTGTTCTTCACTGCATTTTTAACTGTGAGTACATGGAGTCAGGATCACTGCCTCTTCTTCTGCAGCAAGTTAGGGGAAATTCTTGAAAATATGAAATTACCATATTATTGAGTATACCACTAGGCAAATTCCAAACTCCAATAATTCTAGGAATTCAGTGCATTTGGCCTGAAAATTTATCCCTTATTATTTGTTCTTCAAATCCATCCAGTGCATCTTTGTTTCAAGCCTAATATGAAATTGAGCTTTAATAATTATTCAGGCAGGAGTGACCCAGACAAAGTAAGATGGGCTTCGTCGGGATGGCAACACAGAACTGGAAATTCATGGGAAAAACCTTCTGATAGGATAAAAATGGGAAAGTCATGAAGAAGATTGTGACCGTTCAGGTTCCCCTATGAGTGAAATGTCAAATTGAAGAGGAAAAGAAAAAGGAGGAGGACAAGGAGAAGAGGTGAAGGAAGAAGAGGAAGAGAGGAGGAGAAGGAGGGAGAAGAAGAAAAGAAAAGGAAGCGGGAGATGAGGAAGCAGGAGAAGGAGAAAAAGAGGAAGAGGGAAAAGGAGGAGGGGCAGGAGGAAGAAAAAGGAGAGTAGAAAGAGGAAGAGAAGGAGGAGCAAGAAGAGAAGGAGCAGGAGGAAGAGGAGGAGGAGCACCCAAAGTCAGCAGCATGCCCTGATGAAATTCTTTCAAGATCTCCCACGGCATAGTATAGCGTGCATATTTTGGATGACATTGCAACTTAATATATTTTAAGAAAAGAGACAATGGGCTGTTTTCTCATGGCCTGAATCCCTTGGACTTCTTCATATGTACAGTAAACAGCTAAATAGCTTGCATTCAGCCCCTAAACTCCCTGTAACCAGCCAGTAAATATTATTTGGGGGGCCTATTTCTCTTTGACATATCTCTGTTGAACACATCACAATGTTTTGGGGATAAATATAAAGGATAGCCTGAAGTGAGAAGAGTGATTTCAATGGGGAATAACATCCAATGGATGCTTGCTATCAGAAGGCATCATCTTGTCATGAATGGTCTAACTAGGGAGTTCCGGTGCCCAACCGGGACTCAACGGTACCAGACATTGGGATCCCTGGTCTCTAGGACAGTGGAAAAGAGCAGAGGAATTGGAGAAAATGCAGAAGAGCTAAAAAAATGTTCTAACTTATCTTCAAGCAAGGATTACTCTTTCAGGTGGGGACTTTGAGCTACCCAGCTCTTTAAAGGAGCCTATCTGAAGATGCCTCACGCTGGATATTCTAGCTGCATTGATTGCCTCCCCTGGTTGCTTGTTTGGTTTCCATCAAGAACATGCAGTAATCACCTTTCACTTTCTCCTCAACCTCACCTTTGCAGCAGACTGATGATTACATTTTGATTTGCAACTTCTTTGTCTGAAATAGGTAAGCAGAAGGAAAAAAAGATGTCTCTATGACACTCTACCATAGTTCCCTAGGATGGGAATATTTTAGGCAAGCTCTTTGCTAGAATGGCTTAATGTAAATGTATTGAAAGAAAGCATGATGGAATGAATCAATAGATTTGACTTGACAACACTGTAAAATTTCTTTTTATAATGTTATCTCATGGCAAAATCAACAGACAAGCGTCAAGCTGGGAAATGTTCGAAACAAGTATGTTGGAGCAAAAAGATTAATATTCCTAATATATGAAGAGTTCATACAAATCAATAAGAAAAACATTAAGGCCCAGAATAGATACCCAGGAAAAGGACAAACAAATCTCTGAAGAGGAAATGCAAATGGCAAATCAGCGTATGATAAAATACCCAGCCTCCTTGGTTTTGAACAAAATGCAAATTGAAATAGCAGAAGGACATCATTTCCTTTATCAAATTAACAAAGATTCTAAGATGATGGTCCAAGAAAGGGGGCAGTGAAGTAGAATGTCATGTGCCATTCAGGAGAGGCACAGATTTTCTGGAAAATAGCTAGCTGATTAAATATCAAGAGCCTTAAAATAGGTATATACGCTTTGACCCAGGAATTCAGCTTACAGAAATGTATCTTGAGGTGGTCATCAGAAATATGGGAACTCATTTATATATAAAGATATTAATAACAGATATTTGGTTTATTTGAATATTAATTATCAAAGAGTCAAAGTGCACCAAATCATGAGAATGACTCAATGAATACAGCTTATCCATTCCATGGAATATAGAGTTACTAAACACATTATGTGTGTAAAGAGTTTTTTGTGGCATGGAAAACCTTTTAATATGTAACAGTAGAACAAAATAGGAAAATATCACTACATATAATTTTATATATTTTTAAAACTGTAAAGAGACTGGAAGAAAATACTCTAAATCCTCACATCAGTTATCTCAGGACAATGCAATTACAAGGAATTATTATTTTCTTTTTAAACATTTTTTTCTCCAGGTTTTCCAGAAAGGGTATATTTTCCTCTTAAAATGGAAGAGAGAATAGCCTTCTCTCAGAGGGGACCTTGGTCAAGGTCAATGACCTCATAGTTTAGTGTTATCTTAGAGCATGAACTCAATCTGTGGACAAATAACCTGTAAATTACATAATGCATCGTATCACATTTCCCTTTCTGTGTCAGCTGTCAAAAACATAAGGCCAATGACAACCAAAATAAATAATTATCTCGACTCTGTATTGAGTTTTCCCAACCTCTTTTTACATCACTTCATGTATTTTATATTTATTTTTATAGCCTTATAATATGTATCTTTAGTTAGAAACCACTTCAAATTCTTTATATTTTAAAAGTACTTGACTACCTCATTATAATACCTACAAATGTGTATATTAAGCTTTAGAGTCAGTAAAAAGAATTGACGATATTTAGTTTTGATGTGTTGTCCAACAGCAAGGGTCTTAAGTGGTATAAGGATCCTGGTGGTGTTGGGAGTGGACATGCTTATGGATACCCAGGAATGTGCATGCCATGGACACACACACACCTGCCCATCTTTCATATGGATTGTAGAATATAAGCCTCAGGGCTGCACCCTTTCATGCCTGGATGTTATTCCAGAACTGTGCAGGCTCCTGTGTCTTGATTGTACAGTGCATAGAGTGACCTGAACGACAGAAGCCACCTCACCAAAGTAAGGCAGAACTTCATTACAAACCCTCAAGTCCAGTCTCAGGCATGTCTATAGAAAAGTTGACGTGGAAACAACTGCTTCCAGCCATACCATTCATTTTTCCTAAAGAAAGCCTAAGTAAGCATTCTAAGTTCCACTGTTTAAAAAAAAAAGTGACATAAAACAACCTTTGAAAACTAACTCTGGGCTCACTGGAATGTACACCTTTAGTGTGTGCAAGTTTTTGTGTATCCGTTATACCTCAATAAAACTTAAAAAAAAAAAAAAAACTCAGTCTAGGTCCCTACTCAGGGATTATGGCTTTCTCTTAGGCTGAGGTATTGTTAAAACTTTGCAGGCATTTCAGAGAATTTGTTCTGTCAGGTGAATTATCTCAAACTATCAAATTCCAATTTCAGGAGGAGAAAACTATGGTAAAAGATAAACCTAAAGTTATAATTTTAGACTTCCAAATAATGTCTTAAATTCAAAGGAAAACCAAGGCTCTCTTGTGTTTGAGAGACCTTTTTCTCTAGATGTGGAAGATAGTAGGCACCTCATGGCGACTAAGCGAAGGTCAGGGCATCAGGCAGGCCTGGCTTCGAATTATATCTCTCCTGCTTATTAGCTCTGTGAGTTTGGCAGTGATATTTAACTCTACTGAGCCTCAGTTTTCTCATTTGTAAATAAACCCGGTAATGACAGTTAATATGTTACACATTTACTGAGTGCTTTACACGCATTGACTCATCCCATCCACAACCACCTCACAAAGGTGGGTGCTCCATGGACTGCCATGGCAAATGGGGAGACCAAGGCACAAAACAAAACACAACAACCAAAACAACACAATCATTTGCTAAAGCTTATAAGTGGCAGTGCCCAGATTCCTATTTAGGAAACTTGACCCTTGAGCCTGCATTCATAACCTCCCTGGCTGGTAACATTTGCATCAAAGGATCACCTAAGGATCAGGGAAAATGATGCTATCCTCAACTCTGGACAGTGGCATCCTGGGGAAGTCATCTTTAGGGCAGGAAATGTTGTAACACCCTTTCGGTGACTTGAATAATGTTCCAAGACAAGTGCTTGAGAATGAGAAACAAACACCAGTGCCGAAGGAATTCAGGGAAGCAGATGATGATTCTGAGGATAGAGCACTCCACAGAGTCAAGAGCCTATTGCGTGACCCAGCTCAGCCACTAACACCCCACTGGTCCCTGGAAAAGTTCGTAGGACTTCAGAATCTTATCTGTAAAATTATAGGTCACAGTGGGCTCAATGATTACTGAGGTCCCTTCGTGCTTTGAGACCCTAAAAACTAACATATAGCTGAGGCTATGTTACCTCCCTGATCCTCCAGTCAAATGAGATTCTGAGATCCTGCCTTAGACACCTGACTTTGAGCCTTTTTAAAGAACTCCATATCATCCCATTTCAGGTTCTAGTTTGTGACCTCATCTTACATAATCTTACATACATAAACCCTTTACTGAGTTGCCAAACCTCTAGCATATTATCTTTGGGAAGACAACTCCAGCCTTGTAGTAGATTTTTATTTTATGGCTCACCAGCTAACTAAAATCCTTTCCACAAACTGTCCTCTGCTGAACCCAGGCAGAGGGCTTCTTTTGCTAATAATAAAGACCTTTGACTAATGAGGGTCCTTCTCCCTCACAGACAAGGACACCAGCGAGGAGAATGGTCTGCCTAAGGACACTTGCAGGCTGGTGCTCTGTCCTGCTGGTCCCAGTCAGTGCTCTTTGCTTGACACTTCCTTGTTTGGAGTAAACTGATATAGTACAAGAGAGATTTCAAGGAAAAGATGGAATTTTAACAGCTCCTTAAAGAGAGCCTGTAAGGTAAATAGGAGAGTTGAGTTGGAATTTCAGGTTTGGAACCAAGAACCTTCAATCATTCCCTTTCTTGGTCATTTCATTAAGACTGTCTACCACTTCCTGGGCTCTGTGATAAGCACTTGAAATATGGATATAAGGGGCATTTTAAGGAGCTTCATGTCTGTGAGGAAGACATGCAGATGCAGTAACATGCCGTGAGTGCTATAGCAAAGCTCACATAAGGTACTGTGGGAGCACAGAAGGGAGCTATTACCCTCGAACTAACAGGAGCAATCTTGTAGAACTTCTTGAAGCAGGTGGCACTTCAATGTAATTTTTTAAGAATAAACATGAATTAGACAAATGAAGGGAGATGGGAAAGACAAGATAGAAGGGAGAGGCCACATGCACAAAGGCCTATGCAGGAGAAATGTAAGGTATTTGAGGAACTGCAAGTAATTTGGGGTGTATTAGACCAGTGAGGTATGTAGAAAATAAACAGACCCATGAACAACCTTTAGCATTAAAAAATTTAATTTTATCCTAAAGACAGTAAGGAATGGCCAATAGGAAGTAACATGATCAGATTTGCAGTGATGTAGAAAATAGATTAGAGATAACTATTGGTTAAACATAATGCATTATATATGTATTTATCTTTGTTCCCTCCAAAAACCCATGGAAATGATAATAACATAAATGAAAAGACATTAATCTATAAGTACAGGTGGAATGGAAGAATAGTGGGCAGATGAGAGATGTCAATTCAGTTCTACAAGATTTCAAGTGGATGGAAGGGTGAGCGATACCTCCTCAGTGAACTAGAGACAGTGGGATCCCTTCTTCTGCAGGATAGGAAAGGTGAGACGCCAACTAGAAGCAAGCTGATTCACACTGAGGAACTTTTAAAGGCATAGAGATCAAGGTGCCAGGTATCCATAAATGTACAGACTCGGAGAAGGGCTGAAAACAGAAGAATAAGTTGTTTATTAGGAACAATTATGTAAACTTCTAGATATGCTCTCTTCCCATACCACACAGTCAGGAAACCAGACTCCTTGATACTTCCTTGTTTGGAGAAAATATGAAGGCAGATTTTCTGAGTTGAACTAGAAACATTCTGACTCAGGCATCAGCCAAGGTGAGGGTTCTGGATGAGGCATCACATTGCAATGGTGGGAATAAGTGAAACTCTACATAATGAATGGTGAGACCCCTGCTTGGCACCCGGAAATGAAAGCCAGACCTGTACTCTTTAGGCGGGAAGTTGTGGGAGTGGAGGAGTCCTTCTGGGAGCAACCCCTCTGCTCATAAGAAAAGGTCTACACAATGTTGACATTGGAGGTCCCCTGAGAAATTGCTAGATCCCTGCCTGCTCACTGCAGTGAAACCCAGAAGGAGACAATCTCATCCTTCACAGAAATAGAGCTTTCAGTCAGCACTTAGCTCCTCACTCAAATATGAAAAAACAACAAGGGAGCATTAGACACTTGAAAGAGAATGGCAGAAACCAAAGTGAAAGAGCAGGACAAAAGGGAATTTGAAACAAACAGAGACAGTCTCAGCACATATGAAACATCAAGAAAAGGATAAGTGATAGCCCCAGGTCCAAGAGAAGTTACTGCACCCATGGAACAAGAACAGCATGCTGTATAAAGAGAACATTCAGAGAACACAATAGAGCCCTTGGAAATAAAAATATGTAAGAGTAAAAACAAAAAGTCCAAAAAAATAGTGGCAACATAAAGGTGAGGAAATCTCCCAGAAAATAGAATAAAACTACAATGGATGGAATAAAGTAGGAGGAAAAATGAGAAAATTAGAGGACTGGTCTATGAAATCTAAAACCCAGATAAATAAAAGTTACAGAAACAAAACAAAACAAAACAAAAAACAATCAATGGAAGTGGAGATGAATTTAACAAAGAAAAAATACAAGAAAATACCCAATTCACAGATATGAATTGACTACTTTGAAACCGCCCATCACCGTGAATTTTAAAAGACCCTAATCTCTAAATATAATTTCTCCTTAAAAGAATGAGGTTCTTGGAGACATGGCTAATTCTAAGTCTGGGGCAGGAAATGCACAAGATGGAACATTATATCAAACCAAACAGCAAAACAGTCATGGAAGTAAGTCTTTTGGGTCATGTCAGTAGGACTCAGGAGCCAATCTGGAAAGATTCCCGTTGGCCAGAGGTGTAATGATTGAGCATCACTTAGAATAATGACTGCAATGCATCTGATACGTTTCAAATTATGAGTCTATAATGATGCCTAACAAAAGAAGAAGTCATTGGCCACCTCTGGAAGATGCTAGAAAACCAACTCATTATTTTGAAAGCTGGTAAATGACAAGAAAGAATCAAGCATTTATTTTGCCTTTCATGTAAAACTGTAGTTCAAGTAACAAAACAGTTGATGAGAGCAGGTTTCTCTTTATACAAGTATTTCAACTTATAAACAAAGAAAGAATGAAAACAAATGTGAACTCCACCACGTTGCATCTCCCTGTGAAATAAAGGATCTGGGCCAAGATCACAGATTATTGCTAACACCAAAAGGAGTGACAAGCAGACATTTGTGCATCCTGGTGGAAGTACACACCACCACCTGTGAAGCCCTATTGCCAAACACCCTCTCCTGCTGGCACAAATCCGGCCGTAAAAAGCTAGTTTCTCATTTTTTTTTTCCTCTGGGCATTTAAGCCAGAAGAGGATATGTTTTGCAGAGGTTCAGTTTACACTGATTGCAGGGACTGGGGACCTGGTATAAAGGTTTTTGCAAGTGATGGATTTAGTACTTAATGACCAATACAGTGCCTGGAAGCAAAAGTTCCTGAATCTCTGCCCAGAAGGAACCTTGGAGGTTTAACCCAGCTGTCCATCTGCCATGTGGACCATCTCTACAGTCCCTCAGGCAGATCCTGGAGGGAAGGATGTGAAGGCACTGGAAAAAGGGGGTGCAGCCTCCTGGGTAGGATCTTTGCAGCAACTGCCCTTTCCCGCCTGTCCCATGGGAGACAGCGCTGGAAGCTGCACAGCAACTCCTTTCACTTCCCAGGTCTCGCCATGTCTTTGACAGCCAAGTGTTGAATTTTGAGTTTCTTCAACAGCTGAGCCTGAACAAGGGCTTCATTTTAGGAGGAGAGGACAGGAAGCCAGGTAAGGGAGTGAGACGGGAGAGCCAATATTGTCACAGGACTTTTTCCTTAGTTCAGCTAAAGATGGGGATCCTTATCACACGGCCATGAAAATTTAGGCTCACAGATTATTTGATGAGTAAGAAAAATGAGATTTATTGGGCAAAAAGAAAAAGAAAAGTTGGGGGAGGGAGAAACAGAGACTCTTAGCCAAGCCCAAGGGCTTCCCACCTCACAGCCTGAATTCCTGGTTCCACACAGGAAGAGGAGGGGCCAGGCTCCTCCCTTCTGCAAACAGGTGAACTTCCTCCGGAGGCTCCACCCCAGTAATGCAGGCCGGTTAGAGTTTTGCCAAGGACCCCTTCCCACCTGGCTGTTGCAGTTCAAGATGCATCGGAGAGCGAGTTATCACTGCTGGCAGTTGGAGCTCGGTCCTACTGGGAACTTCTAGGAGATTGTGAGGAACACGCCTTGGCGTTGTTCTATCCAGGGACGAAGAAGTGGGAGTCTCTTTCCCCCAATGCTTGAGGGTCACTCCTGGGATGCTTACTCTCTGGCACTTCTGATCAACCCTACTGAGCGTGCTCTCTGGCCAGAGAACACATGCAGGCTGGGTAGAGCTGTCTGCAGGTAATCTCTGAGGAAATCTAAGTCTCCCACACACCACCAGCAAATGGCAGAGCTCAGAGCAGAACCAGACTATCCTGGCCATAGTGCTATGCTTGTAACCGCTGCAATGAAAAACAGTGGTTTTAAAAATAAAGCTGAGATCTGGAACTTGGGGAGGGAAGGAAGGCTGATACTGGCTAGACGTGCCTACATCAAGCAGGTAGTGACATGGACATTATGTGTTGGGATAGCAAGCAGTTATGGGACTAGGGCTGCACTTCTCTGGTTCTGTCATGCTGTATCCCAGATAGAGCTGAGAACATTTGTGATCAGTGGGATGTCAGGAACCTAGCTTCTGACCTGGGCTGTCCTGCTTCCAACATCTTCTGTGGCTTTGTTGAAAATGCAGACAGCAGTTCTCAACCCTGGCTGCACATTAAGGTCACCTGGAGAACTTTAAAAAATACTGATGCCTCTGTTCCTTCCCCAGAGTGAGGTAAGTAATTGGTCTGCAGTGTCTCCTGGCAGGGGGAGCTTTAAAAATCTCACCAGGTGTTTCCAATGAGCAGCCACAGCTTATAAGAAAGTTCTAAAAGCTTAAGCAGGAAGTCTCTATTGCAAGAGAGTATTATTTTAGCAAGCAGGAAGGAATTTCTCACCTCTTTACAAAACTCCGCCCACTGAATTGGGGGAAGAATGAGACCCCATAGAGGGATGTGTGAGCCTTTTTGTCTGCATGCCTCTGATAGAATAAGGGAGTTACATATAAGTGTAATTGATTAGTAATTGATAAAGTTAGGAAGTCCCTCATCAGTGTCATCTGGACGTAAAACTCTGCTAATCAGTGATGCAGCTTTAAGTCCCAAGTTTCAGTTTCCACATTTATAAAATGAGCATATTCTTGTGCCCTGAGCAATCTCCTAAGACTGGGTGCCTGGCGTGCACAGGGAAGACACACAGGCAGCTCTTGCCCCATGTCCAGCTGGCCTGGCCAAGAGTGGTTCAATGTTCTGGGCCACACCAAGATGATTTAGCAGAACAGGGAATGTTCAATTTTCTCACCCTTGTTAGCCATCCAGATGTCATGGGAGGGAGATATTTGAGGGGCCAAGCTCAGGAGGGGCCATCTCCCTTCCTCTAGCTTTTCCTGCTTGCCCGCTGAGCCCCAACCACGGAAACTGAACCCTAGCAGCAGGGTGAGTGCAAAGTGATAAGGGGCCTTTGCTCAGTCTGAAAAAGATGGCTGTGGTAATTAGGACAAAAGAAAATGTAGCTGGGCCATTTAAAAACTTCACAGGATGCTCTCCCTCCCAAAGAATGAGCTAGGCAGGAGCCCCCGGGAGGTGTTTTTAATGGGGCTGAGCAGCAGGAGGGTTTGCAGAATTGTTTTCTCTGCTCCCAGGGGTTCTGTTTCTGTTTTGGTATAGGCACTGAACTTATTGGTTTTCCAGAGCCCCATTTGTTGTTATTAATAACACAGCATCACCCAGAGCTTGAACAAAGGCAGGCAGCAAAGAGGCAGGAATCCTGCTATTTAGAGAGGGCTGCGTGTTTAGAGACATCCCTGCCCAGCCCCCACAGTAGATCAGTTCTGTGGACGTTGCGGGTACCAGGTCCTGACAGTGCACTCAGAATTTGAAGCCAGTTCTGCCTGGGGAGCTTACTGTTTAGTGCAGGATGCCAGGTTTGTCAGCAGTCAGCAGTTCGTGTCCCACAACAGAGTGCATAATATGATGAAGGTAGGCACCCAAGCCTGGAGGGGAAGGGGAGGGGTGTGCAGAAAAGGCATTTGTCCCACAGAGTCTTGTCTGAGATATGTTTAAAGGAAATGAAGTTATAGCGTGAAAAGGAAGAAATCCCTTAATGGTAGGAGGAACCTCATGAGCCATAGCAGAGCGGAGAAGAAAGGCATAGTGTGATCTAGAAAGAGCAGACAAGTGAGGGTGGCTGGTGCAAGGGAAGTCAGGGGCGACAAGGTATAAAGCTGAGGGATTGAGCAGAAACCAAATACCCAAGACCATTTCCTTGATCCAGGAGCATAGACTTGACTCCAACTCCTTCCAGCATTTCATTTTGAAACTTACAAATCTACAGAAAAGTTTCAAGAATAGTACCATAAATACCTGTACACCCTACACACGGATTCCCAACTTGTTTACAGATGCCATATTAGTCTTCTCTTTCTCTCTGTATATTTTTGCCAAAACTTTGAAAATAGGTTATAGACATGATAACTAAATACTTGAGCATGGGGTTGGGTGCAGTGGCTCAGGCCTTTAATCCCAGCACTTTGGGAGGCTGAGGCGGGTGGATCATTTGAGGTCAGGAGTTCAAGACCAGCCTGGCCAACATGGTGAAACCCCATCTCTACTAAAAATACAAAAATTAGCCATGTGGTAGTGGTGTTTGCCTGTAATCCAAGCTACTTGGGAGGCTGAAGCAGGAGAATTCTTTGAGCCTGGGAGGTAGAGGTTACGGTGAGCTGAGATTGTGCCACAGCATTCCAGTCTGGGTGACAGAGTGAGACCCTTTCTCACAAAAAAAAAAAAAAACTTGATCATGGGTCTCTAGGAGCAAAGGACATTACCTAACATAACAACCACGATGTCATTGTTACACCATGGAATTAAACATTGATAATATATTTAATGTATTATCTGGCATTCATTCTATAGTTAAATTTTCTGAATTATCCCACAAACGAACTTTAAAGGTCTTCTGTTCTTTATGGAGAGTCTGATCAAGGAAGACATAAGAATACTAATGGCCAATACCCGCAAAACACACCCAATAATAAAAATTATTAATTACTGGGGACTTTGGATCTTTTGTCTCTTTTAATGAACAGCCCCCAACCTCTTTGTTATTGTTGTTGCTTTATTTTTCTTGACATTTATCATCTGTTAAGATTGCAGGCCCATCGCTTTGTAGAATGTCCCTGAGGGTGAGGTTCATGCAGTTGTTCACTCATGATTAGATTAAGGCCGGACATTTTGGTCAAAAGTACCACTTGGGAGAGGTGGTGGTCTTCCCATTGCATCGGTTCCAGAGGCTCATGGTGCCAGCTTGTCCCAGTATTGCTGTCCTAAGTTGTCCACTTGGTGTCTCTATACTTTTTCCATATTAAAGATATATCTTACTCTTCCTAATTAAGGGTGATTTTACAGTTCTATCTTTCATTCTCTCTTTGCAGCTCAGTATTCTTTTCTGAAGAAAAAACTCCCATCACACCCTACTTTAAATCATCACTGTAGACTCCTAGGATTCATTTTTGATTCAATGCCTTATAATTCATTAGTGTCATTCATTATGCATGTTGGTGCTCAAATTGTCCCAAATTGGGCCAGTGGTTGCTCCGTCAAGCCAGCTCATGTGCCTTTGATGGGTCCTTACTCAATTCTGTGCACTTCCAGGCTTCCTGCCTAACTTTGTGCTTTCTTGCCCTGAACTTTAAATTATCACTTCTCCAGGGAGCCCTAGTTCCTTTTACCGAGGAATAATCACTAGAAACCGAGGCCAGTGTGCTGACTGTGCCTCATTGCTAAAGAAATGTCACTGCTTCTAGGCCCTTCGAGTGGAAAGTGCTTAGAAATATATATTTTCCCAAACTTACTAGTTTATGTCAATAACATCAATTCATTATGAGATTCTTCCTCACTTCTCCCCACTCCATATCCCTACATTGGTTCTCAAATATAGGAATATATTTACTTATTTGTGCTCTACATTACAATATGCACAAAATTGTTTCCAGATTACTATACAGGTAACACCACCACCAGCAACAAACTTACCAGGAAAAATGTCAGATTTCTTTGAGCTATTTTCCCCTTTAGAACATATCCCCCTATGGGCATACACACAGAGGACTGTGTTTAAAATTATTTACATATACTGTTTGCGGTTAGATTCAAGTGTTTGTATAAAACTTTAGGATTATTTATCTTTGAATTTATTTTTTGGAAATGCAAAATGCTTACATTTCAAAAGTCAACACTATACAAAATTATTTATCTAGCCAGCCTCTTAGGGATAAGCACTGGGGTTGTTTCCAATACTTGGCTATCACAAATGATGCGTGGTCAATTATTTTGATTCATGGATGTATCGTCCAGGTAAACTCCTGAAAACAAGATTGCTGCATTGAAGGGCAAATGTGTGTCATTTTGTGAGAAGTTGCCACATTCCACTCACTACAGGCTGTGCCATTTGAGTTTGTATTGGTTCTGTTGGAGAATGGATTTGAGAGGAAATGGGGTTGGACTAGGAGCACGGGTCAGGAGGCTGCTGCAGCTGTCCAGGTGGGTGATGGTGAATACCTGAACCGCAACAGTGGGATTAGGGGGTGAGAGGAGAGACGAGGTTAAAGGCATGGCCCTTGATTGGACATGGGCAGCAAGGGCATAAAAAGAACAGAGAACAAAGAATAAAAAGATTCCCAGGTGATTGGCTAAAGGAGAAGCAGCCAGTTTGGTGTCCACAGTAGGATGGGAAATACGAGGGTGAAGAAGACATGCCTGTGTGTGTGTATGCCTGTGTGTGTATGTGTGTATGCATGTGTGTGTGTATGCCTGTGTGTGTGTATGCCTGTGTGTGTGTATGCCTGTATGTGTGTATGCCTGTGTGTATGTGTGTATCTGTGTGTGTATGCCTGTGTGTGTGTATGCCTGTGTGTGTATGCATGTGTGTGTATGTGTGTATGCCTGTGTGTGTATGTGTGTATGCATGTGTGTGTGTGTGCCTGTGTGTGTATGTGTGTATGCCTGTGTGTGTATGCCTGTGTGTGTATGTGTGTATGCATGTGTGTGTATGCCTGTGTGTGTGTGTGTATGCATGTGTGTGTATGCCTGTGTGTGTATGTGTGTATGCATGTGTGTGTGTATGCCTGTGTTTGTGTGTATGCATGTCTGTGTCTGTGCATGTGTATGCATATGTATGCACATGTGTAGGTGAGTGTGCATGCACATGCAGGAATGAATGCCATCTGAACACATGGCGTTTGGGAAGTAGATGCCCAGGAAGCCTGGAACACCAGGTGAGGTGGGGCTGGCAGCGATGACCCAACAGCGTGAAGAAGGGAGCAAAAGCCATGGTCGTGGATGAGATCGGTACACACAGGGAAAGCTGTGCATCTGCTTTACTTTTCTCAGTTGAGCAAGTGAACTCATTGCTTTAAATTTCAAGGTATTTCATCTGAAGAGACATCTGGAGGCTGAAGAAAAATATATTGAGTATATTATGTAAAAATGTAAATAACTACTGTTTAGAAAGAAATCGATTTTGTGTCTCTTGGCTTTTCAAATACCATATGTGCTTTAATGTTCAGCTAGGGGCTGGGGGAAAAGGTAGGTGGATGCAGCCTTGGCCCCAAAAACGAGGCATGAAGACGCTCCCTGTGAAACAAGCTCCTGTCCAGAACCCGGAGTCCATTCCCACTGCGGTGCCTCCGCCTGTTACAGGCCCGCCCTCCGACATGTCCTCCTCCCAGGCCTGTCCTGGGCTGACCCAGGGAGGATAAAGATCTCTCCTGGAAAAAAGTATTTGCTGGAGGCTGGGAGGAGGGACTCGAGGCAGTGGGAATACGTGGGACCTGCAGAGGTTGTCTGGAAAGGGACTTTTATCTCCCATCAGGGAACAGGCTCTTCATTTCCAGAGGGTCGTTTATGTTTGGCTCTGTGTATTCATGCGCAACTTTAATATCAGTGGATTAATCCACATTTTTAGAAGCTTATCAATAATTTTGCTCTCTGCACACGTATAACAAAACAGCACGTCTGCAGTAACAACATCAGGGATCTTGCATTGCCATGCTCCTCATGTTTGAATTACTCAGATAATTGGAAAATTTCCGCAAACACCAATTTAACAATGATAAAACACAACTTCTTACAGTGCAGTCTTTTGAAAATACATTCTTGCCACCTTGCACTGTGTCTAGTGTACTTCCTCAGCCGTCTCTCCATGCAGCAGCACCGGCGCGGGCCCGGCCCAGTTGTGGTTATTGCAGTTACTGTTTTCTTCCTTCGTAGGTGGCTGTCAGCTTCCATCTACCTCTGCTACTTTCTGGTTTGCCTCAGCCAGCTCATTTCACACCAGTAAAATTCAGCCACTGTGCTACTTGTTTGCTGACGTAAACATTCAGTGAGCTTGGACACAGCACTCAATCTACACCGTGTTGATACTGTGTGTTAAGTAGGAGTCATTAGATTCTGAGTGACTTCTCAAAAATGACTGCCTGACTGGGGTTCAGGGCAGCTCAGCAAGGGCTGAGAAATTCTCAGGTGAGAACAAGGATGTGGAGGAAGTTCCACGTTTGCATGGTGGAGTCTAACCACTGGCACTAGCAACAAACATTCTCTTCCCCCAAATGATAAAACTGCCAGAGCCACTGACCAAAGTAAGCTACAGTTTCATTGCTCCTGTGAGTTCTCTCCTTTGAGTGGGCGGGGATGGCATGCACCATCCATAATCTTCATCTGGGAGGCAGAAGAGAAGCAGCCCTAGGTTGCAGTTCTGGGTTGTTAGCCACTCCAGAGTCTATCACTTGCTTGCCATGTGGTGTTGGGTAAGTTGTAGTTTCCTTATCTACACCATCCTTTTCTCTAAAATTGTAGCTACTTAGCCTGCCCTGCCCAGGAGGTGGATGTGAGGAGGCTTTATACAAGCAGTGCAGTCCACAAACAAATATCTTTATCGATGTCAATATTCTTATTTGCATGTTGGGGATATGGCAGATGTGTAATAGACAAGTTGTGAATTGTGGTTTTGTCAGCTACAGCAAGCATGGGATACCTTCTTTCCATCTTCAGGTTACTCCTTTCCCCTCCAGTGTTTCCCCCTAGGAATTTAAAACAGAAATATAATGCTATTTTTTAGAAGTCTGAATAATTCCCCCCGTACACTATTAGCGGCCAGAAACGTTTTCTCTGAAGGTTATTAACTGCAAAGGAGGTATGAACTGTGTTTAACAGAAGCAAGCAGCTCAGCTCTCTTCACGGTCCACTCAACTGTCCTCCACTGTTCTCACCTTTACCTCTGTTATCATTCAGAAAAGAATTGATGTATTGGGTTGACCCAGAGGGAGCTGCTCATATCTGATCACTTCTGGCATGTCATTTTTGTACACTCAACATAATTATTTCTGAGAAAAGGGAATTACACTCTTGGTTCGGGGTTATCCAGGTAACATTGCAGCATAATGCTGAAACTCTCATTTTTATGATGCAAACTCTGGAAAGAAACCTATGGAAAGTGTGTGAGTGAATGCAGAGTTATACACGCACCTTCTCTAGTAATTTGTGTCCACCCCTCATTCAGGAGATGCTGTTCTTTCTTGACTCAAGCTTAGCCCGGGAAAGACACGTGTTCATGTGGAAAATGATGGGAGCTGGACTTGAATTTACTGTGTCATTGTAATAAACTGTTTCATCTACTTGACAATGAGGTTCTTCCAGGATTGTCTTCAAAGTCCTGATGATCTGCTAAATAAATAATGTTCTGGGCCGGCAGACTCTGTATATGGTCATCCGAGAGGGCCATAAATCTGTGCTCTTAGTGGAGCGGCAGTTCAGTTGTTCCATTTTTATTTCTCACTGGCCCATAAAAGGCATCCTCAGCGTTGCTGATTACACTCTCGTCATGTGATTTGGAGTTATGTCACCCTAAAGCAGGGAGAATTTCCTCACAATAAATCTCTCGTTTTAAATCCCGAGCTTCAGTAGGAAAGCCTGTCTGCACAGCTGAGAAAAAAGGGGAGGGCGTGGGCTGTGATTTAATAGTGTGAAGGGTGAGGAGGCAGCCAACCTAGGGACTACATGAAGGCATCTATGGGGAAGCCGCTGGGAGGCTGAGTCCCAAGGGAGAGAGAGGGAAGGAAGGAGAAGGGAGTCAGTTTGATCTTTCTTCCCCAGCCCCTGACCCCACCCTAATCCCATGCCTTTCTTTGAGCTAAGATTTGGCTCTTGCTGGGGTAAAGCCCACCTTTAGGGTTTGACTATTTAGCCATCATTTCTGCTGGCACTGATCTTACAGACAGAGCCAAAGGCATCATTGTTCTTCTGTTTTCCGGGCTCACTGAAGACAAGGATTAAGGCAGAGAAGGTCAATAATCCAAAGAGAGGTTTTCCCTTGGCTCACCACTCAGACGGGTGCAGACTCCAGCTCTACCAAGGGTCCTGATATCAAAAGAAAGAAAATAAAGGAAGGAGGGAAGTTGGGTGAGAAGGAGGAAAAAAACAGGGAGGAGGGAAAGAAGGGGAAAGACCAGGGAGGGAAGGAGAGCAAGGGAGAAGGAAAGGCCATTCTCCCAGTTTTTTTGTATGGAAATTAAAAACAGAACCTGGACCATAGAATTTCTGTAGTCTTCAGGGAAAGCGCTAATGGGGAAAATGGCGCATAGAAACGCAGCTGATCCACACTAGCAGGCTTCTCCCCTGAGGTGCTCCTGCCCCAGCCTGTAACCACATGCTCACACACACATACACATTTGTATATGTGTACACTCACAGTCAAATTCACACATGCATACAGGCCCATGGACAAGCACAGCTAGGTAGGCTCACACGCTTGCATGTATGCACACACACACAGACACTTGCACTCACAGACACACATGCACATGAACAAACAGGTACACATTCACCTAGGGACATATTCACACACACGCAGGCACAGTCACACCCTACTCCATCCTGCCTGTTTTGAATCTTGGCCTTTGAGGTTGTTGATGACTCTGATCAGTGGTAGAGTCTGCATAGGGTCATGTCCTCCATGCTCTGCCTGCCCCCAGGACCCCAGCCCAGGCAGGTATCTCTCCTGGGGGAAAAGGAGCACCCAGGCTTTGGAGTCAGGGCAGTAGAGCGGCCGTTATGCAACTGGGGAAGATGCTGATGGGCTGGTTGGCCAGTGGGAAGGGAGTGTTGATGAGCAGTACAGTGAGAACTTTGGTTCTGCCTTCAACCCAGCCCCATGTGACGTCCCAAGGTCATCCCTAGGGCAAGCCTGGGTCCTCCGAGAAACAGATGCTAAGACAGAATGAAGGATGCAAAGGTTTTCTTAGGGAAATGCCTATAAAGAGGGCAAGGGAGCTGGAGGAGGGTTGGGAGGGGTGGTGGACCCCTGCGCCTCTGACCCAAGTGAAGGAGGGAGAGAAGGTAGCAAGGTTGTGTGAAAGTGTCCACGTGTAGATCGCTGTGCAGTGTAGACACGGTTTGGCAAAACCAGCAGAGCATCACCAAGTCCTTGGTGTTTCTGCTATGCTCAGTCACTGGATGGGAGCAGCACCCGCATGGGGCTACGGGTCTCAGTCACTCTTTGGTCAGTGGTGCGGTGCCTGTCACTGGCCACGTGAGCAGCCAGAGCCTCCCCTCCCAGCTGCCTTCCAAACTACTGCTGAGCAAACGGAGGAGGGAGATTGAAAACTTAGCCTGGAGTCAGAAGCCGTAGCCCCACTAAACTTCTTATTGGGTTGAAACAAAAAATCAACAATTCACTCAAGAAATAGATTCACTTTAAAAAAAGGTAAATTCGGCCGGGCGCGGTGGCTCAAGCCTGTAATCCCAGCACTTTGGGAGGCCGAGGCGGGTGGATCACGAGGTCAAGAGATCGAGACCATCCTGGTCAACATGGTGAAACCCCGTCTCTACTAAAAATACAAAAAATTAGCTGGGCATGGTGGTGCGTGCCTGTAATCCCAGCTACTCAGGAGGCTGAGGCAGGAGAATTGCCTGAACCCAGGAGGCGGAGGTTGTGGTGAGCCGAGATCGTGCCATTGCACTCCAGCCTGGGTAACAAGAGCGAAACTCCGTCTCAAAAAAAAAAAAAAAGGTAAATTCATTCAAGTAATAATTTGTTAACAAGATGTTTTCTCTGTCTGAATTCGAGGCGTTCTCTCTCTACGTACAACTGGGCAACACAGAGGCATGGCTGTTACCAGCACCGAGAAATGTCAGGGTTTTAAGCTGACACAGGGAGCATTTAGCTTGAAAATAAGAAAGACTTTCTGGATGGTGAGAGGAGCTTAAAACATTGCAAAGGTTACAGAATTGCTTTGTTTTAGCATCCTTAGGAATCAGGTTTAAATCCTATCGTTTTAAGGGTAACTTGAGTGACTATATTGAAGAGAAGATGCTTTGAAGTCCTAGCTTTGCAAACTACCGGAATCCTCTCAGCATCTGGTTGAGGTCATCAAAAGCACCCATGAGGTGACAGCAGGGAGAGATATTTGCTTTGAGGCCAACAAAATATGCAGAATATCGATGCAAACACAGTGCTTAGCAAAAGCCAACCCCCAAGGTGCGTATCCTAGAGGAGCAGACAATCGGCTACCGTCGTTTTTACAGAATCGAACAGATAGATATATAATCTTAATAATAATCCTAATAAACAATGGAAATTTTCAGTTAAAATTTTAAAAGTTGAGTCAATCATAGAAGACAAGAAAAAAAAAGCCTGAATAATTTGAAAGTATTACGTTGCTCTTTTTCTGTGACCATCTTTCAGTTCGCCTATTGAGCTTTCTCTCACTACCCACAATAATTCACCTAAAGGCAGATGACCCCATGGGGAATTCCAAGCTGAAGTCTGATTCTACCACTCTGCCTATCTAAATCCCCAAGACATTCATAAGTGGGGGTGGGGGGGCCGTGGAAAAGGCAACAAAAGTCAGCAGCTGAAGAAAGCCTTCCGTCAGGAGCTTGGGGTCTCTCTTGTCACCTGGGTTAGACTCAGGTAATATTGCACTGCAGAGACTGGCTCAGCTGTGTTGCCTCATCTAATAAGGGGAATGCTTTGCCTGCATTTGTAGCCAGATGTATTATTTAGCACGTGTTTACTGAAGCGTCTTAAAATACTTAGTGCTGTAAATTGTGAAAAGTAGAAATTCATGTGAATGCTTTGAGTTTTTTTGATGAACTTTCAGGGGATGGTGGTGGTAGTAATTGTCTGCTTTTTCTTCATGTCTAATGTTCCATTATTGGAACGCTTAGCATGTGGCAATTATTTATATCCTATTGTTCAAGGTCATCGCCAGTGTCTGATTGTAAAAATTTTAAAAATTGCAACCTGAGGCGTAAATGGGCCAAATAACATTAGAAGGACTGTATTTCATTATTCAGGTAGTTCCAGTTAAGATATAGATGTTTTATCTTGTGCAAATAGCTCTCTAGGAAGTTCTCCTCACTCAGGATTTAATGGAATATGTCCTTTCTCTGCAATGTATCATCCAAGGCATTTCAGGTTATATGTGGGGCAGTATCACCTATTATTTATTAATAGACTAATGATAGATGACCAAATCCTCGGACATAAACATTTATATTTTATTCCTGGAGTTTGGGGATTGAAACTGGGTCAAATCACAGAGAGCTCTTACACAAACTAATGAGCTTACAAAATCCAGATCCTCAGAAATCATGCAGTGGTTTTAATGAATGTTCCGCAGGGAAAACGCACCAAGATTTTTTGTTTGAATCAGGCAGTGACTAAACTCAGGTCACTTTAGGTAAGTTTTCTCCAAGATGCAGAGTATCAAACTTGCATCTGCATCTCTTTGATTCTTTTGCTTCCTTTTTAAACCACAGTTGTTGGTTTTCCTCTTTGAAAAGCAAGGTAAGGATGAGGCCACCAAAATTCTTCTGCTGCCTTGTGGTAGGCCATGGAATTTGGTAAGAGTGACTCAGTAGAGACTCTCACTTTGAAAAAATATAAAGTATTAATAGAAAATTTGAAGTATGGTAAGGCCAACAAATCAGAAGACAACTGCCACTGAAAAATAGTTTGTAGCGATCACAGCAATTTCAAAAGATGAATACATAGCTCAAACGGGAAGTAGGCTCATTACTGTCTCATTTTAATGCTTCTCTGGGCCCAGTGGTTTAAAAGGACTCACATTCCTCAGATAAAGGTTCTTTTTTCTTACTATGTTTTTGGCGCCTGGCCCTGGGGTCATCTGAACAGTGGATAGTGATCCCAAAGTGGAGAGTGAGAATCTAATAAAGGAGATGGTTGGGTGTGGGCTCTGGATTAATTGGCTTGTATTTGAAAAGCACAGTCTTGGGTATGTTACTCCCTGTCTCTAGGAGCTGGTTAACCCTGGGAGGGGCAGTTCCTCGGGGTCAGCAAGATGCAGTATCAGAGCATCAGAATACAGGAAATGAAAGACATGATTAATACGCATCACTGAGCTGAAATGCCAGTGGTTTATCAAACAAGATAAGTAAAGAGTTACGACTACATTTGTGCTTACAGCAACCCCCATATATGGGAAATTTTCATGGGCAGTAAAACCAAGGAAACACTGAACTGTATTCTCCCATGGAAAATCCTAAACGTGGCATCCAACAACCCCTTTTGATCACTCCGCAGTAAGGGCTTGGGAAAGCTCTAGAGAGAAGCAGGCAGCTGAACGAGGTACGAGAGAGAAGGAGCATCATTTTGAGTCTGAGTGCATGGTCGGAACAAATGAGAAAACATTCTTCACGTGATCTCAGCTCAAGAAAGTTTATGCCGCAGGAAGAACATTTTAATTCTGGAAAAGATGAAAGACTTTATAGAACCCTGGTCCACATTGTTAGCATTGGTGCATTGGTGACAAATGATCTTTTTATTTATTTATTTGTTTTTTGGAGAATTTGTTATTTTTGCTCAGAAAGTAACAAATGATACCTACAGTGAAGTCTGCTGTCTACCATTCTCCTTTTTTCTCTATGTCTCTCTAATAGGCAGCACAGCTGCCTCTGGGTGGTTATTTGTTCTTGGCTAATTACAGAGTAAAGGGATTTTACAGTCTTACAGATGGGAACTTACAGATAGACTGCTTTTTCTTTTTTTTTCTAGAAAGGAATGGAGCTCATTTAATGCCTAATTAGGGAGAGTCATGTGTGCAGGGTAAGGGGAATGGTGACTGCTAACCTGAAGGGAAGGAACTCTTTCCTTCTTGCTGGCATCATATAGGGATTCTGTCTCTTACTTTTGTAAGCCACTTAACAACTGAGAGTTATCTTGGCAACAGCCAAGGACTATCTTTCCTTAGCGTTGCTGCTAGCTTGAGGTGCTCTGCATGTCTTTGGACAGATACTTGTTGATCAACTGTTCCAATTATTCCAGCTTTGGATTTTACCAAAATTATTAAAAGATGCTGCCCTCTCTATTTTGAGACAGTGTACAATGGAGAGAGAACAGGCTTCCAACTAAGGCCAGGCCAGGTTTACATCCTGGCGAGCCAATTACCAGCTGCACAAAGTAGGAAAACTTAACTTCCCTGAACTTGAGTTTTCTTCTCTGTAAAATGAGCATAATGGCCGGGTGCGATGGCTCACACCTGTAATCCCAGCACTTTGGGAGGCCGAGGTGGGTGGATCATGAGGTCAAGAGACAGAGATCATCCTGGCCAATATGGTGAAACCCCATCTCTACCAAAAATACAAAAATTAACTGGGCCTGTTGGCAGGCACCTGCAGGCCCAGCTACTCGAGAGGCTGAGGCAGTAGTATTGCATGAACCCAGGAGATGGAGGTTGCAGTGAGCCAACATCGTGCCACTGCACTCTAGTCTGGCAACAGAGCAAGACTCCGTCTAAAAAAAAAAAGAAAAGCAAAAAGAGCATAACAGCATCTACTCCATAGCTTCACGGAGATGGTTAAATGGTACTGCCCATGAAATAACCTACCATCTTATAGACTTACCTTTAGTATATGTTTTACATTTGTACACCAAACAACATACAAAAGGTTCAGTAAAAAAGACATTCACTGTCACCACTTATAGTCTATACCTAGCATTAAGTACAGTTTCAAGGAGAAATGTTTTGGAAGGAGATTCATCTGCCCACTAAAATGTTAGGAATCCGGAATGATCTACTTGGCTAGATGATGTGCTCACAGTTGGGTACTGGACAGTGGGAGGTATCCCAGGGCAATTGGTATGTGCTTAAAGCACTCATGGTTACCTTTAAAGCTTTTCTCCCAGGCAAAGAGTGACCCAGCTGGAGTACTCACCCTTGGCAAGCACTGACCTGTGGCCTCAGAATCCAAACGTGACTGTAGTTTTCTCATCTGTCTGGTGAGAGTCCGTGACAGTTTTCCTTATCTTTAAAGTCTCCTCCAGTTGGAACAGTCATATAACTGCTCGTGGTCATAGGAGAAACACAGAGCAGAGAAAAGTGTTTCCTGCTGACTTGCCTCCATCTGTAGTGAATGCCCAAACTGGTTCCAGGAATGAATGATATAATGATGCAGACGTTCATTTTCTTGTTTCTTGGGTCTGTAGCTTAATCACCTGAAACTCTCTGTACCAAGTGACCTGCTGGCATGTCCTTTCTACAAGTGCTGACTTGTGCTTGGTAAGGGGCCTGGTTTAAGCTCTTCCTCAGTTCAAATGTAAATAATAGCTAACAGTTGTTGAGTATTTACCATGTGTCAGATGTTGTTTCCTGTTAACTTGGCACATATCAACTGATTCAGTCCTCACACCCCGAGGTAAGGGCCACTGTTTTTATATCCTATGCTAATATAAGAGTACTTATATTTTCCTAGATGGGGAAACTGGGGCTCTGAGAAATTCTGTGCCTAGCCCCAGAGTTACAGGGCTAGGGAGAGGAAACAGCAGAGATTGGTTTGTGCTGAGCCACTAAGGGAATGTCCCATTGACCTGTACTTTTTCAAAGGTCGGGCCGTACTCTCCTCTGACATCCTTTTAAAAAACGATGCAAAAGGGCCCAAGTGGAATTTCAGTTCATGATCTTGGTGTTATTTAGCATCATGCTGAGATTCATGTCTCTTGGACTTCACAGGTGGATGTGAGAAAGAACTCCTACTCTACCTGCTGAAAAGGTCCAGTGTGCTCAAGTAGATTTACAGACCCTAGTAATTACAGGGGCCTCTCCAGGGGCTGTCTTCCCCACCCCAACGCTAGTTTCTGGCTGGATGCCCCCAGGAGCTCTGTGGCCAGTAGACAACACTAAAGCAAAGGAGCCCAGGAGGTCTTCTGGCTGCCTCTCTCATCGAATCAGACTTGTTCTCTTCTACTGCTTTCCCGGTGTGTATTCACATATCTGCTTTCACAGGTAGCCAGGTCCAGGGTCACCGCCACACCTGCACCCAATCTTTACATCTCAGCCTGCAGGAAGAAAGGGACCCTCTCCCTATCTCTACTTAGGAAAACCCCAAAGAAGGGCTCTGATTGGGTACAATTGGCACCTGTGCCCTTCCCTGGACCAATCACAATGGCCAAGAAAGGGAGGGATCATTTTTGGTTCAGCACAGGCCATGTCTCCACCTTTGACCAATTTCTGCAGTCAGGAAATTGGGGTCACTTCAGAAGATAGCAGCCCCTGATGAGAGAGCTAGAAGGGCGGTGGGGGCTAGATGTACCCATGAAAAGAGAGATCAAGTTCCAAAAGACAGAACATATAAATGAATGAACACAATAACACAGTGAGTCATGATTACAGAAAAATAGTTCTGAAAGGGTTCCTCAGAGTAAGACAAGTGGAAAGCATAACACTCTGCCCATGTGAATGGGAAGTTTTGCCACTGGCCTGTGGGTCAGCTAAAGAAGGAAGAGGATGTGTGGTCAAGGGGATGTGTGAGGGGTGATCAGTTTGCTCAGAGAAGGGGTTGACTCATTTACCCAGCTCTGCCTGTCTTTCTTCTGCTCCTCAAACTAGCTGGGCCTTCTCACACAGGGCTTTTGCACATGGTTTCTTTTATGTAACACAGCTCAGTCTTTTGCACCCTTCAGGATCTGGTGTAAATACTGTCCCCTCAGAGAGATCTTTTCTGAGCTCCTGATCTAAGCCAGGTTTCTCCTTATTCTTGTCTTTTATATAACCCTCTTTTATTCAGAGCACTTAGAGTAAATTTTAGTCATTTATTTACTTGTTTATTTACTCATTTACTTATTGACCTGTCTTCCCAATGGACTGTGCCATTTTGACTCCCTTGCGTCTCTTCAAGGCTTATCCAGTGCCTGGAAATCACTAGGTACAAAGTAAATGTTGGAGGAACAATGAAATGGCCTTGTGTGAATGACGATTTTAGGGGACATCAAAAGCAATCGAACTGTGTCAATGTAGGGGGGGTGGAGGAAGAAGATTCACAAGAGGAAAGACATGAGAGTCACTGAGGCGGTTTGGCTCTGTCCCCGCCCAAGTCTCACTTTGAATTGCAATCCCCATAATCCCCACGTGTCAAGGGTGGGACCAGGAGGAGGTAGGTGTATTTTGGGGGCAGTTTGCGACATGCTGTTCTCATGATAATGAGGGAGTCTCACAAGGTCCGATGGTGTTTTGTTTCATTTTGTTTTGTTTTTGAGATGGAGTCTCGCCCTTATTGCTCAGGATGGAGTGTAATGGTGTGATCTCGGCTCACCGAAACCTCTGCCTCCTGGGTTCAGTGATTCTCCTGCCTCAGCCTCCTGAGTATCTGGAATTATGGGCATATACCACCATGCCCAGCTAATTTTTTTGTGTTTTTAGCAGAGACGGGGTTTCTCCATGTTGGTCAGGCTGACCAACTTCCAACCTCAGGTAATCTGCCTGCCTTGGCCTCCCAAAGTGCTGGGATTACAGGCGTGAGCCACCATGCGTGGCTGATCCGATGGTTTTATAAGCATCTGCCATTTCCCCTGCTGGCACTCATTTCCTCTCCTGTGACGTGGTGCCTTCCACCATGATTATAAGTTTTCTGAGGCTTCCCCAGCCATGAAGAACTGTGACTCAGTGAAACCTCTTTTATAAATTACCCAGTCTTGGGTATTTCCTTATAGAAACATGAGAATGGACCAATACAGTCAGAATTAGTAGAAGTCAGAAGACAGAGCAAGAAGTGCTGGGGCCAACACTATGCCCTCAAGAATCCCATGAGGAGGTGGGAAAAAGGTTGGGGCTTCCCACTTTGTGTGAGTGACCGATTGACCCAAATAGCCGGGACAGGATAATGCCTGTGGGCATCTGGGTTTCCACAGCCTGCCACTGCCCTGCAGTTCTCTATAGCAAACCCGTATACCTGAGGGGAGACGGTTTTCTCTTTCTTTCTTTCTTTTTTTTTTTTTTTTTTTTGAGACGGAGTCTTGCTCTGTTGCCAGGCTGGAGTGCAGTGGCGCAATCTCAGCTCACTGCAACCTCTGCCTCCTGGGTTCAAGTGATTCTTCCGCCTCAGCCTCCCGAGTAGCTGGGACCATAGGCGTGTGCCACCACGCCTGGCTATTTTTTTTTTGTATTTTTAGTAGAGATGGGGTTTCACCATGTTGGCCAGGATGGTCTTGATCTCTTGACCTTGTGATCCACCTGCCTCGGACTCCCAAAGTGCTGGGATTACAGGCGTGAGCCACCGCACCCGGCTGGGAGATGGTTTTCAAGGCAGCTGGTAGCGATGCCAGGGAGCTCCTGTGCCCCTGAAGTGCATCCTGATCCTGTCTCCATCATATTCCGCCCTGTTCCCCCTGCTATTTGGGGCACAGTGGTTGGCCATGCTTCCCTCTCCTAGCAAAATTCCAGAAAATTCCCACCGCCATTTTGCCACGAAGGGACGAGATCATAGTAGGGCCTGCTGTATTTTCGGAACAGAACTCTGCACACGAGTCTAACTGACCAGTGAGCCGACAGAACACCACGGCTTTCCCTGAAAGGCTTTGACATTAGTGCCCAAGCACTCTCAGTGCCTCAAGGTTGAACCCAGGGCCCCTGTGTTTTTGAAAACATGAAATGATAATTGAGAAAATGAAGTGAATCATGTTTTGGGGGTCCTCAGTGTCTGGGCACCAGGTACTCAGCTGTGAAAAGAAAATGCTGACCTTTAAGCACACAACAGTCATCTGACAGAGTTAGAATGAAGGGACTTTTTACCACTTCGAGGCAGTAAATTGAGCTTGGAAAAGGGCACCTTCCTTTCAGGGAGGCCTGATTTGTACAACCACTATTTCTGAGTGATATAAAGATGGTCTTGGAGATCTTCAATGTCCAGCTCCTGACCCATCACCTGCTTAGGGGGTAGTCGATAGTGTAGACAGCAACCTGCTTGCTGGACTCTGTACAGGACATCCCTACACGGTAGGTCATGTGGACAGCAGCTGTTCATTGGCCTCTGCACCTGGCACCCCCGTACAGTAGGTAGTATAGACACCAAGCCACCCATTGGTCTCTGCACCCAGCACCCCTACATGGCAGGTTGTGTGAACAGCGAGGTGCTCATTGGCCTCCGCACCTGGCACCCCCACATGATAGGTAGTGTAGACACAGAGCCACTCATTGGTCTCTGCACCCAGCAGCCCCACAGGGTAGGTGTGGACACTAAGTTGCTGTTTGGCCTCTGCATCCTGACTCCCCACATAGCAGGTAGTGTGGACAACAATCTGCTCACTGGCCTCTGCACCTGGCACCCCAGCATGGCAGGTAGTATAGACACTAAGCCACTCATTGGCCTCTGCACCTGGCACCCCGGCATGGTAGGTAGTATAGACACTAAGCCACTCATTGGTCTCTGCACCTGGCACCCTGGCATGGCAGGTAGTATAGACACTAAGCCACTCATTGGTCTCTGCACCTGACACCCCGGTAGGGTAGGTAGTGTAGACAGTAAGCTGCTTTTGGCTTCTGCAACCTGCCTCTCCACAGAGGGATTTGCAGTCCCCATCTTGTGGCTGCCCAAGGCATGATGAGCACACGGTGAGACGAGTGTGTAACCAGGGTGAAGGTGGCTTTGGCTGTGGCTTTCTGGGCTGCAGAGTGGCCTCCCAGGAAATAAGGCTGATCGCCTCCAGGTTGGCACCCCTCCCAAGTGTACAGATGTTCCCATTCCACTGCTGTGCATGTCTCCACTGCATGTCCTCCTTGTCGCCCCACCAGCCTGCTGCCCCCGTTAGCACTCTGTGGCAGCTGTCCTGTTGGTGACCCCACACCCACATTCAATGGAGCACGGGATGCCGTTGATCAGCCATCCCAGGTCTGAGGATCAGGCCTCCCTCATCTTGAGAAACATTACTTTACTTTCAAAACCTTGTGGGAACATGGCACCAAATTTTTGTCTTTGTATTTTTGCTTGGTTTGAAAACATTTTTTTCTTCTGTAGAAAACAAACACACATGCAAACAAAAATTATATATTGGGACATGAGCCTACCCTTCCTTGCCAAAAAACAAAACAAACCACAGATAGATTTGGCCGTTCCTGTCTCAGAAGCATATTTGTGAAACACTTGTGAATGATTTATACCCCATATAACGCCATACAAATTTTGTTGGCACATGAGGGTAACTTCTTAGCACCCCACAGAAATAATTATTAATAATAGCCTGATTCACAAAAAACAAGCCAAAACTCATTTCCCTCCAAGCAAGAGACTTCCAGATCTCTTGCTTTTTTCCTTTTCATTTATCCATATATTATGTCTGTATAAAGTGAGAGCAACTGATGACTTGGATCTGTGTCGTGGGCAAGTTCAGAAGTCTCCGAATGAAAAATGATGGACTGCCTCACTGATCTGAGTGTTTGATTTGGCAGTGACAAGGTCTCTCCGTGTAGACATTGTTAACTCTTCCTGAGGATCAGAAGGGGAGAAAGAGGTTGAATTCAGTCATAAACTGGGAGCAAAACTGGTTTTGCATGTGGCCAGCTTTGGGTGGGAGGGGGATGTTAGTGGCTGGGTTTCTGATGGGATGTTGGGGTTTTACTTCTACACAAGAAATACATATTCCTATGGATTTGTTATACTTCACTTTTTCAAATAAGGGAAAAAAGAATCAACCCTAACCTTAACAATTGGTTTTTGCTGAAATACAGCAATGTGGGAATCCTTGAGCACTGAAAACAGACATCATTCTATAATTTGCATTTTCTTATCTGGGTAAATTTAATTTATTTCACGGCTCAGAGATATCCAATGTAAATTTAAGAGCAGCACCACAGCTTATACTTCACTTTAATCCTGCTAGTCCCATCTGACCATGCATCATTCACCTTATCTGTCAAGCACCTAGTTGTCAAGTTACGTGTTGTGTGTTGTTCAGGTAGGAAGGCTCTGTTTGTAATCTCAGAAGGAGCTGGCAAAACAGCTGGGGAGATAGAACGGGGCAAGTGTCCAAAGATCTGTTTTGACTCTGACTGTAGTAAGTGCCTTAAAAGCTGAATGCTGTAGAGATACGCAGAAAAGTAATCCCCAGCCCCTCCAGTGTTTCCTAGAGAGGGGCAAACTACCTTTGACCTATAAACCTGGCTGCCAAGCCATGAGGTTAGAGAGAGAGAGGGTGGAGACGATGACCATTTCCTTATTTTTCTAACCAGAAGAGATTTTGTTGCTTCGAAAAATCTAGAAATAGTTCCTGGAGGAGAAGCCTCACTGAGTTATTATTTTTTTTAAAGAATGAATTTATTTAGTAGCATGACTGAATTTAGTAGAATTTCAGCTACTTGAGGTAAGTCCAGCTCCAAAGAAGTGTGTCGGCAGAGGAAGAAGGAGAACAATGAGAGTGTCCAGGGCTCTGTCAGGCTTCTGGAGGGATGTAGGAAAGATGAACTTCAGGCCCTGGGTTTAGGGCACGGGGTGTAGGCTCAGCACTGGACCAACAGCAGCCTCAGGGAGCATTTGAATACTGAGGGGCTGTGTTTTCTTCACATGTGAGTGACAGGGTTTTAGATGGATGGGTTAAAAGCAAAGCCATGTGTTCTCTGCGTGGGAAGCAGGCTGGATTCTGAGAGTTCACAATCATTGAGGTTTCACATCGCATACCTGCAGCCACTTTTCAGACAAGACTGTGGACCCACTTCTTGGTAAAGCAGCTTTTGAAACCACAGCTGGTAGCCTTCCTGCTGTCTCACCAAGCTAAGGTCGGGCTGACTTCTATATGGGACCTTCCCTTCCCTGCACAGTAGGAGCCCATTTCTAATTCACATTCTGGCACTGACAAGCTCTGTGACCTTGGTTACGTTATCTCACCTTCCTGGGCCCCAGCATCCCTTCTAGGGGATGGAAGTAATGATAGTTGACCCCTCACAGCCACACCCAGGGCTAGCACAGTCTGCTCTGGACTCACCAGGCGAGCGCCCTGTGCATCTGAAAGCAAAGGAAAGAAGTGCAGTTAGAGCTGCAGTTAGCATGGACTCAATGCACAGTCCCCACTCTGCTAATCAGATCATCATTTCTCACACCTCCAGGGAACAGAAATATATGTAATATTTATTGGAGATAATTGAGGTTAATAGACTTTATGTTTTAGAGTTACAGAAAAGTGAGCTTTATAAGAAGAGATGAAGTCAGGTAGTCTCAATCCTCGGACATTATTTTTCTCCAGTAGCATGTTGGCTATTCTGGGTCTTTTGCCTTGCCATATAAACATGGAATCAGTTTGTTCATATCCATAAAATTACTTGCTGTGATTTTGATTTTAGATTGCATTGAACCAATAGAGCAAGTCAGGAAAAACTGGTATCTTAACAATATTGAGTCTTCCTATCCATGAACATGGAATGCCTCTGCTTTTTTTTTTAGTTCTCTTTGATTGCTTTTATCAGAGCTTTATGTTTTTTATATAGATCTTACACATAGTTCATTAGATTTATACTTAATTTTTGTTATTTGATGCTAATATAAATGGTGTTATGTTTTTACTTTCCAATTTCAATTGCTCATTGCTGATATGTAGGAAAGCATTTAACTTTTGTAAATTAACCTTGTAGCTACAACCTTGTGGTAATTAGTTTCAGGAGGTTTTTTGGTTGATTCTTTGGAATTTTCTACATAGACAATTTTGAAACCTGTGGGAGGAAAAAGACAGTTTTATTTTTTCCTTTTCAATCTCCATGCCCTTAATTTATTTTTCTTGTCTGATCACATTGGATAGGACTTTTATTATGATGTTAAATAGGAGTAGTGAGAGGAAACATCACTGCCTTATTCCTGACCTTAGAGGAATAATAACTGGTTTCTCACCTTTACTTTTAACTGTTAAACCATCCCCATAATTGGGGAGTGTTCTACCCGTAATTGCCTTGGCATTCACTCTTCCTTGTTTAAGGCCTTTCTCTGGCCATGGATAAGGTCCAGCCCATAATGTGAAGAAAGCCGGGAGTGGTTGAGAGCTAATAAAGCATCTTGCTTCTTACCATTAATGTTACTTGTGATAGGTGTTTTTTACCAGGTTGCCTATATTCTTAGTTTTCTGAGAGTTTTTCAAGATCATAAATCAGTATTAGATTTTGTTAAATGCTTTTTCTGCATCTATTGATAAGTTCACATGATTTTTCTTCTTTAACCTGTGAATGTGATGAATCACATTAATTTATTTCAAATGTCAATCCCACCTTACATAACCAGAACAAATAAGACCTGGTCATGGCATATAATTTTTTTATATACTTTGTTGGATTTGATTTGCTGATATTTTGTTGAGGATTTTTTTTGCATCTATGTTCTTGAGAGATATTAGTCTGCAGTTTTCCTTTCATGTAATTCATCTGGTTTGGTAGTGAAGTAATGTTGGCCTTATAGAATGAGTTAGGAAGTATTCCCTCTGCTTCATCTTCTGGAATACATTGTGGATAATTGACATAATTTCTTCTTTAAAGGCTTGGCATAATTTACTAGTGAATTTATCTGGGCCTGATTTTCTTTTAGTAAGTTATTAATTGCTAATTAGATTTTTTAATGATGTAGGCCTATTTGGATTGTATATTTCTCCTTATTTGAATTTGGTAGATTTTGTCTTTCAAAGAATTGGCCCATATTATCTAGATTATCAAATTTCTGCACATAGGGTTGCCATAATATTCCTTTATTATCCCTTTAATGTCAATGAGATAAGTAGTGATGATCCCTCTTTCATTTCTGATGTTAGTAATTTGCGACTTCTTTTATTTTTATTTTTACCTGGCTAGAGTTTGATCAATTTTATTGCCCTTTTAGAGGAAACACCTTTTTGTTTTGGTGATTTTTGTCTACTGTTTTCTTCTTTTTAGTTTCATAGATTTCTGCCCTAATTTTTATTATTTCTTTTCTTCTGCTTACTTTGGATCTAACAGCTTTTTTTTTTTTTTTTCCTTTTGTTACTTTCCTAAGGTAGATGCTTAGGTTGTTGATTTTAGATATCTTTTTTCTAATACATGCATTCTCTCTAAGCACTACTTTCTATGTCCCACACATTTGGATACATTTTACTTTTATTTTTATTTTATTTTATTTGAGACAGTTTTAAAAATAAAAAGATAAGTTAACACACTCTGTATAACCACCAACTAGAACTGACCTTTTTCATGACCTTATATCTGCTTTGTCTCTTTGTAAGAAAAGCCAGTACAGCACTGTACATAATATGGATCTTGTCTTCTCACCATCATTAGTCTGCATCATTTTTCAACCCTTATTTCTAAATATAGCCACTGACTTGAAGTTAGTGTGTTTCTTTTCAACCCAATTACTTCTACTGATTTGGATGACAACCTCGATTACTCCTTCACCAACAATGTGGACCTCAGGAAGCTGGAAAGGATCGCAGTACAATAAAAGATAGTAGCAGCAGAATTCATAGATATCTAGTCCAGAATGCATGGATGTGCATTTATGAACAATGTATCTGTCTTAGTTTGGAATCTCTTAGAAGCAGACCCAGGGTCAAGGCTTTGAAGGCAAATCGTTTATTTGGAAGTGCAGATCAGGGAACTGGAATGTAAGACAAGGAAGGGAAGAACTCTGAGAAAAAGTACGTTATCAAGGAAGATATCACTTGATGACTGGAGCTTAATCCCTGTAGGAACTCTGGGAGGCAGTGGAGAGCACAAATGGGGAAGTGGAATACTCATCTACCATATCCATCTGCCAGCAGTTAGTTAAGAGCAGCCCCCAGGTGCATTGAACCCCTGGTATTTCTGAAAGAAGACAGTCTAAGTCGGCTCTGAGAGCCAGAAATTGCGCTTGAGAAGGGAGGTGTAAGTCCCCACATGCAGAAATCAGACAGATGGGTGCTGACATGGTCAAGGTGAGGAGGTGTGGGCAATTTTCCCAAACCTCTTATTAAAAATTTCTTTTCTTAGGTTTAGCTTACTTAGTAGCTATATAAAAAGAATAAAAAGTAAGAGCACTACCCTTACTGATTATATGCTGTGTACCAGGTCCCAGCATCTCAGTCTATCCTTACAATAACCCTTTAGGAAATTGTTGTTACCTTTATCTTCATTGTCCAAATGAGGCCCATAGTGGTTCAGTGCTCACAAGAGGCCAGTGCCAGCACCAGAACTCTGACTCATCTGCCCAGAACCCCAAGTTGCTGCTCAGAGAGTGTGGCTTAAGAAGTAACCCTTAAGAACATTCAGCAAGGAAAAAGCTGTAATGACAAAGAGAGCTTATTTTGAGTCAACTTTTAGAGGGCAATATATAATGAGTTCTGTGAGCCTTTTAATTAAACATGGAAAAGCATGAGAGGTGGAAAGCAAGCTGCTTAAATGGGAAAGCTAATATTTACAGATTTAAAAACCATGTCAAAGTCTGAAAATCCAGGTCTCTCATTAGGTGTAATATAATTATTGAATTTACGTTTCCTAGCAATAAGGAAAAAGGTGTTAATTCTCCATCCATGGATTGCATTTAAGCAGGTCTTGGATATGGCCGCTGGCTGAAGTCTGTTGTCAAGGGATTTATCTTTGGGCTTTTTAATGGAAGCAAGCATTCAGGGAGTTGTCCTATAAAGAATAGAGTTACTCTTATTCTCTGCATTCAGGTGACTTGGATGAGATGTTTGAGGAGTGCATGTCAGAAGGGGAAAGTGCTGTTTATGTAATCTTGACTCATTCTTCCAGAATGTCTGCCTACATGGAAAACACTAGGCTGAAAACAAAGAGACTTCAGCTTTGCCAATAGCCAGCTGTGGGACTTTGGACAAGCCCATAGACATCTTTAGATTTAGAGTGACTTTTGGTGAGGTCCTGTTCAACTCTGTTAATTGTACACGGCAGGCAAGTGAACATGTAAGCAATGGAGCCTTTGCCAAAAAGCTTTCACATATACCTGCAGTGCTCATTGTCAGCTGCAGCCCACTTCTGCCACCAGCTTATCCCATTTTGTGTCATTAAATGGCTTTCCCCTTGGCGTTAGGCCTGGTGCATCACTGTGGTCCTCAACATCCCTCACGTGACATGGATGAGGGCACTAAAAGCACACACATCCACCTTATGGATCCCACAAAGCTGGAGAAATGAGCAGAAAGTACCTTGTTGAATCGCTTAAGGGAGCCCTAGGTGGTATAATAGATAGGGGCCCACATTTCAGTGGTTTAACACCAAAGAAGTTTATTTCTCACTCTTGCAAAGTCTGATGCTGGATTCGGCAGGCAGCCTTCCATGCAGTGACTCAGGAACCCAGGAGCCTAAAATTTTCTGCTCATTATCTGCTGGGACTTCAGGCATTCCCTCCCACCTAGAAGATGGAGAAAGAGGAAGGAGGATGACAAAGGAGACTTGAAAGGGCCAGGCTAAGAAGTGGTGCATATCATTTCTGCCCGTGTATTATTGGCCAGAGCTCAATGTCCCCTAGATGTAGACAGTATGGGTTTTGTTGGGATCATAGCTGACTCTGCCTTAATTGTATGAGAGCAGAAATGGGGTTCACAAAGGTCTGGCAGACTGTATGAGGGGACACATGTTAAAAGAAAAAAATTTGGTGGAAAAAATTTGAAATCAGGCTCTGGGATTGATGAAAGCCTTTTTGCAGAAGCATTGGACAAGGAGGATGTGGCTTAAGAATATCACACCTGTCAGTGGCTATGAACTTGGGTCTGCATTTAATGTACTGAAGGAGTAGCTAATGTTTGTCAAGTGCTTTCTATGTGACAGGCATGTCCTGGGCCTTTTCTTCCATTTAGATTCATCATCTCATTTCATTTTTACACTCACCCTCCTAGGCAAGTATTCTCATCATCTGCATTTCACAGATAAAGAATCCGAGGCTCAAGGAGATCAAATGAATTTGCTCAAGGTCATAGGGCTGACGTGGGGCAGATGATATTCAAATCTATCTTGGGTTTGTCCAGGTCCTGTGTCTTTCTAAAGGATGATTGTCTGAACCAGGGCATAGTTAGCTCATTCTGCTCCCTTCTCTGCTGGATAGACATCCTTTGGACCAGTGTGGTCAGTTCTCTACTGGCAAATGGGGAAGGAGGCAGGCTTAGTGGTGAGGGACGGGCATGGTGTCAATTTCCTATCCTGGAGGTAAAGAAGGGTACCTAGTGTTCTTTGCTCTGGAGAATGGGCATTTTAGGTGGCTAGTCTGTCTACTGGAAAAAAGGGAAGACTGAATGAACAGGTTTTTAGAGCCCCAAACAGTAGGACTAGGGCCTGAACAGGTGCAGTTATGGGGGGCAAAGTTTTGTTCAATAGAAGAAGTGCTATTTTTGCCTTAAAAATGGACACACACACACACACACAAAATGAAATAAATAAATAGGGACAGGAAGATGGCAGGTTTGCCAACAGTGGAAGTATTTAAGTTATGCTGGGCACTATTTTCTGGCAATGGAGTTGAGAGAACTCAAGCACCTCTTGGTGGGTTGTGATGAAGTTTGTTCTTCTATGAAGCTACACCAGGATGCCCCATAGGTAGATGGTCCACTTGCTTCTTTGCACACCACTATGCTCTTGAAAGAGCCCCATTGCTGCACTGGGGACACCTTAATGAACTTAATTTCTATGGCAGACTTAATCTACCTTCATGTCTCCAGTGGTTATCAGAGTGGGTACGTAGTGAAGGCTGTGATTAATGAATGAACGCGTAGCATGCATGCATGAATGAATGTAGGGTTGCGAGGTAGGGTACATGACTTCTTAGCTCCCTTCTGACTCTAGAATTTCATAGTTTCATGAACAAAATGAGCTCGCTCCTTCCAGCACTTACCAGTGGATTTAGCTTTTTCCAGCCTTAGCTGGTTCTAGGTTCTGGGGGGAGCCCACAGTTCCAGTCATCCTTTCCTCCCAAAATGCAGGATCCAGGGTTTTCACTGCCCCTCCTGTACCTGCCAGGATGGCTAGACCTGGCCTCCGAACCCTCAACCATAGTTCAGAGCCAGACACATTGCTGGGCCCCATGCTCTGTGATTCTTTTACCATTACTGAGAACATTGTTGGTATTATGAATAGTTACTATGTATCAGGTACTTACATACACAAGTCACAAGAGGTTACTTTGCATACTCTTTTAATTCCAGTAACCAACTGTAAGATAGTCTTTATAATTCACATTTTCCAGTGTGCAAACAAAACCTTGGCTTTCAGAGAAGGTCAATGGCTGATTTCAAATGCAAGCCTCATCCGCCTAACTTCAACACTGTGCTTTCCCAGGGGTCACACGATTTCTCTGAACCCTCGAGTCACAGCGTCCAACAGTTGTCATTTGTCCTTTTCTCCCCAGAAGTAGTCTTGAGTGGTCTCCCATGTCAACATTGTATCCCAGTATGTGAGGCCGTGGTGAACAGGATAAGGCTTGCAGTCATGGCTGGAGGTATGAGTTCAGGCTACCTTTGGGTCAAACTTGGGCCACACCTTCAGTAGCATATTATCCTGAAGTCCCTGTTGTCCCGTTTGTACAGTGTGGACGACACTTGTGCCAGTCTTCCCAGAAAGTGGTCAAAGAGTCAATGAGACAAACCGTGCAAAACCACTTAGCACAGTGCTGGCCCCTACTCAGCACTCCATAAATTGTTAGGATTTGAGAGAAAGCAGAAGACTGTGAAGTCATTTGCTCTTCTCCTGCTAATAAAGGAGAGAAAACAACACTTTGTGGGTGGGGAAAGCACAACTGAACAGCAGCCACTCAGCGACTCCTGGGTGTGCCCTGTGGGATGGACACATGTAGGGACCTGCCTGTTTTGTTCAGGAGTCATTTATTAATTAAGTAGGCAAGAAAAAGAAGTGAGTGGGCAGGGAGGGGGAGGGGGAAATGGGAAGGACCCATCAAGGGACAACATCCAGGGCATCTGTGATGCTAGAACTGGGTGAAATGTCTCTGCAGAGGTGGCTGCAGGCAGAGTTCTCCACCACCCCCAACCCTTTGTGGCTGAGGGCCAGCTCCCCTGAATTTCCAGGAACTGAGCATCTTTGCTTTCGAGAGAGCTCAGAAACAGAAAAGCTGAGAGCTGCTGCTGGCACTGACAGTGGGATTCTGCCCTGGACATGGGATGTGCCTCACAGCCACAGTGAAATAAAGAGCCCAGGGCTACTGGCCTTCCTGCCCCACGTGGGGCCCGAGCTCTGGGGCTGAAGACACAAATTTCCAGGAAGATCAACCTGATGAGTCCTGGGTTGGGGCCCTAATTAGGAATTTGGAAAGTGCCTTGACCTGTGGCAGGAAAATAAAAGTTCTCAGGTCTTGCCAGCCACAGTGCCCGGCCCAGTGGGATGTCTAGGCCCATGGCTCTTGAGCTGGGGTCCTCCATCTTTTTCTGTCTTTGAGTTTGAACATCCCACTGATTCACAAGGGCCTGGAAGATGAGATGAATGAGAACTTCTTCCTGGGCAGTTGTGTTTGCAAGCCTTGGACTTAAACCACGTGTCTTGGATATTTGGGGGAAGAAGAGGAATACTTGCTACAGTAAGTTCTCTGATAGGAACCTCATCTTACCCACTGCTCTGTGTCTAGGGGTCCAACCCACAGCCCTTGAAGAGCTGCCAATAGAGTGTTCAGTCCAGATACACTTTATCTTGAAACATGTTAGAAAGGATCATTAAGTAGAAAATAAGGGGAAATTAAATACCTTTCTTTTTTAATGACCTTTGCACTCATTCATTCATTCATTCAACATTCTCACTTTTTTTTTTCCCCAAGAAACAGAGCTATGGGGTCCAAACCATGAGGCATTGACAGCCTGGGGAGAGACAAGCCAAAGATGTGTGTTGTATTGGAAAGGGTCGACACCAGACATCAACCGTAGGTGCGCAGTGAGAGCACGGTGCTTCAGAGGAGTCAGGTCTCCACAAGTTAGTGTGGTCACAGTATACTCCTTTTCTTTGGTTCATAAGAAGTTAGGTGGGAAAGCTTCAGACGACATGATGGCAGTCCTCTCCACAAACAGTAAACTGGACTTGCTTCCAACATTCAGGCAGTAGCCAACCAGCAACTTTCAAACTCAGACAGCTCTCATGTAGGATAGGGTTGCATTCCTCGTTACACTTTCTGTTTTCGCTGCCAGTGAGATTAGTGGGGAGGAGGTGGTGGCAGAGGGGAGGGAGGTTGGAGGGGTGTGGACAGAGGAAGCCTTCCCTCTGTGCAATGTCACTTGTCATGTTCTCATCACACAGTTGTCATTTTTGCACCTGCCCAGCCCCCCTCACCATATGCTAATTTCCTGAGGATAGGGGTCACCTTTCTAGAGACATCACTAGCCACCAGCTCATAGAGTACTTTTGTGCAGACTTAAAAAGCTGCCCCCTTATGATGATCACAGCCTTGTGGGCACTGGCTTAGTGAGTAGATGATACCTTGATTCAAATTTGTAAAACAATGAGCCGGGTATGGCGGCTCACACCTGTAATCCCAGTACTTTGGGAGGCCAAGGAGGGTGAATCACATAAGGTCAGGAGTTTGAGACTAGCCTGGTCAACATGGTGAAACCCCGTATCTACTAAAAATACAAAAATTAGCCGGACGTGGTGCTGCACACCTGTAGTCCCAGCTCCTCAGGAGGCTGAGGCTGGAGAATAACTTGAACCAGGGAAGTGGAGGTTTGCAATGGGCTGAGATTGCGCCACTGCACTTCAGCACTCCAGCTTGGTTGACAGTCAGAGAGAGGCTCTGTTTCAAAAAAAAAAAGAAGAAAACAAATTTATATGATGATTTTTGAGGTTTTGTTAATGTTCCATTACTTAACCCAGGTTCTGAGTACATGGGTGTGTTCAGTTTGTGAAAATTTATGGAACTCACGATTTATGTACTTTTCTTGTATGTATGTAATACTTCAGTGAAATTTACAAAAAGATCAAAGGTAAAAGAAAACACATATTTTAAAATACTCCTTCCTCCAGCTTGTCTTGGGAGGAGGAGCTAGTGGCAGGATTTCAGCACCCGGTTGCCTCTTCAGCCAAGGGTCCTTGTGCATTGCACTTCCTACACAACTGTGCACAACTGTCCTCACCTGAATCAACATCTTATGTCTCTGTGGTTGGGGGTTTCTGTATCACTTCTTGGCCCCGGCAGGCTTTCTTATCAGTGGCTGTCCACTTGGTCCATTCGCCATCATTCTGAGCCTCTGTAGCCATTTGAGCAGGGCCAGCGCTTTATTTCCTTCATTGCTGATGATAAGTCTGTTGTGCGGCACAGTGCAGAGGTGACTTGTGCCAACTCAAGAGTTTTGTTACTTGAACTAATCCCCTGCTTTTGCAAGAGTGAATGAAAGGTTGGCTGGCAGCTCCCTGTTGTGGAGATATTTGGAATGTTGGCTGCAAAGGCAGGTAGGATTGGAAGATTCTAAAGGTCATCAGAAAGGTCACATTTTCAGCTGCTGATAAATAACTTTCAAGTGGTTTCTCACAGACTCCATCCCTTTCTGGTGCTGTGTTCCTCTCCCCTCTTCTCTGCACGCCTACCTCGGGAGTACACCACACAGTCATGTCATGTGGCTGGCATCTCAGATCCCAGGACATCCAAAGGGAATCAGCGTGGTCTCTGTTTTTTTCCCCTAGCAGTGCTAGAAATGAGCTTTCAGCCCCAATAAAGTGAAAGAAGGAAATGTTTACCAAGAGCCTCCCTCCCCATCCCGTTGGCTTTCCTTGACTTGCTTCAGTCTGTCCACATGTTATAAGACAAGATTCTCTCTGTGTCTATTTTCAGAAGCTCAGACCACATCTCATTACAGCACGAGAATATATTTCAAAAGAAGCCCAGCTCCTCTCCTGGGAAACGTTGCGTGTGATAGATGAGGCGCTTAAGGCTTATCCCACAAGTGCAGTAGTGCTTTTTCAGCCACAGACCAACATTTGAGAAGCCAAGAGGAAGACATGGTGTACTTTTTAAAGAACAGGGCTAGAATTTTCCAAGGGGGAGAGGTTAGGTTCACATCAAAATCTACTATCTGGCCATCAGGCTCCCAGCAGTATTTCTGTCCTAATTGTTAGAACTTGTTAGTGGCAAATTTAAAAAAATGAACAGTAGGTGGCCAATGTGAAATCATATGGTGTGTGTGTGTGTGTGTGTGTGTGTGTGTGTGTGTGTGTGTCTGGGGGAGGTAAGGTACGGGGGAGGAGGGTCCTTAGAGAAAGGAAGGGAGAATGTGAGAGTGATGGAATACACTGGGACCCTTCACTGGGAAAGACTGAGGCATGTGGTAGAATTGGAAACAGTCAGAGGGAAGAAGCTGACCCTCCTGTAAGAGGCCTGTGAAGACATCATGTTCCACCCTTCACAGAGCATTATACAGGGTTCCTGGATGAATCATTCTAGGCCAGAGAGGTAAGTGTGCTACAGATGGAATACAGCTGATGTATTAGCAACTGGTTGAAAACAGCTTCAGAAAGGTGATTTATGGTTGGGCGCAGGGGCCCAAAGTGCTGTAATATCAGCACTTTGGTGACAAAGGCAAGAGGATCACTTGAGGCCAGGATTTTAATCTCAGCCTGGGCAACATAACAAGACCCCGTCCCTACAAAAAAAATAATAAAAATAAATAAATAAAACCATTAGCCTGGTGTGCTGGGAGCAGTGGCTCACACCTGTAATCCAGCACTTTGGGAGGCCAAGGAGGGTGGATCACTTGAGGTCAGGAGTTCAAGATCAGCCTGGCCAAGATGGTGAAACACCATCTCTACTAAAAATACAAAAATCAGCTGGGCATGGTGGGGCATGCCTGTAATCCCAGCTACTCGGGAGGCTGAGGCAGAGACTTGCTTGAACCCAGGAGGTGGAGGTTGCAGTGAGCCGAGATCGTGCCACTGCACTCCAGCCTGGGCAACAGAGCAAGGCTCCATGCCCCCCCCCCCCCAAAAATTAGCCAGGTGTGATGACACATGCCATCACATTTTTACCCAGGTGACTTAGGCAGGAGGATCGCTTGAGCCCAGGAATTTGAGATTACAGTAAGCTATGATCATGCCACTGCCTCCAGCCCAGGTGGCAGAGTAAGACCCTGTCCCTCAAAAAAAGTGTGATCTATGGCTTTGGTGGGGGGATTTTCTATAATGACATGTCTGCACTTGACCCCAACAACACCCTGATCTGGCTCTTTGATGAGGAAAATGTATTGGTGGAGACAAGGAACATACTGTTAACCACAACCAGAGTCTCTTGGGAACCTGACCAGGCTCTGGAGGTCCTTGACTTCTGGCCTCCAGAGAAAATTTGCCAACTTTCCAAAGACACATGAGGAGTGGGGCAGAGGTGGCCGATGAAGCCCGGAGACAGATGGTCAGGGTTGAGGTTCTGCTTGAGGCATTTTGCAAGAGTTTGCTTTAGATACTCCCCATGTTCTTCAGTTGCCACAGGCTCTGCTCTGACCTGTGTGCCCACCCCTCTTCCTTCCTGCAGGATCCTAGCATGGTCTTGCTCCCACCGGAGCCAGCTCCCTCTCCCCAAATCACTTGCAGAGCCTGCCCACTGTGAGAACAATGAGGACATCAAAACACAGAGGCACTGGAGAGGGCTTTGGGGGCCTAGGGTGTTCTCAGGCTGCCCAGGCTGCCTTAAAAAAGACTAAAAATACACACAAAGTCTTCATTTACTGCAAGCGTTTGAGCTAAACAGTGCCAACACCACTGACAGAGCCATTTTCCACTTTACAAGCTGCTGTCCTCAGATGCTAAAGAATTATTCCTTGAAGCCTGACTAGCCTAGAGATATTCCCATCTCAGAGTTCAGGAGGCAGACATGTTGGGGGTTAAGAAGCATGCTCAGAGCCAGTGATTTAGAGGCGGCTCTGATGTAATTGAATATTTATGGCCCATGGTGTGGGGAGAGGCTGGGCAGCTGGCCTCACTTGCTTCCTGCCCATCTAAGGAGTCAAACTGTCATCAAACTAGTGAGGGGAAGACCTATCAATGTTGTGCTCCCCAACTTATAAACCTCTGATCCATAATGAATTTAAGGTTCGTTGAGGGCATCTTTTGCACTGATAATTTATTTCTTGATTTTTGATAGGCTTTCTTCAGGCTGGTAATTCAGGACAATGAAATAGATATTTGGTCTTGATTTCATATTAGGATTTTATTTCATTGTTATGCTATCATTTTAGGCCAGACTGTGCTGTGGGTGGTATACAGCTGGTATGTTAGCAACTGGATGAAAACCACTTCAAAAATGTGATTCATGGCCTGGGTTTGTGGGGACTCTCTATAATGCCATGTCTGAACTTAATTCTAACAAGTTTGACATTTTTACAAATGATAGAGAATTAGAAAAGTCAAGCCATAAAGAACTTCAGTGAAGACATAAAAGGCATAATTATCACATTTACAAAAGATCCAAGAGTTGTAGGACTAACCAGAAAGTGTAATGAAGAACCGGGATTCTAGGCTATCTTACGACCTGCAGATGAATGAGATAAAATTTAATCAGGTTAAATGCAAAGTCCCACATGTAAGGTCCCAAAACCAACGATGTAAGTATAGAATGGATGAACTCTGTCTTAAGAGCAGTTCCTCTAGAAGTTGCTCATATTTTCTAGTTTTCATCAATGTTAGTATGATCAGATGTGGCTGAGAATATACTTTTATAGAGATTAAGTGTAGATGATAGTGTCACTCTCAGAACTCCCTCCCTGCCCCTTCCCTCCCTGTCTCTTGTTCTACGCCTCTTTTTATCAGCAAGGCAGACTTTTAGTGCCCCCCAAGACCTGAGCCTCATATTTTATGACCACTCCCAAGCTAAACATTTGCAGGTAGAATGGAGTCACCATTATTGGTTAATGAACACCATGCTGGGAGGAGGAGAACAGATCCTGTAAGCAAAAGCGGGACCCTGTTAGAAAGCAGGAAGGAGACAAATGAATCTTCTACAGAAAGTGAACAGTTTTTGTTTTCTTTTTCCGTAGACCCTGATATAGTGTTGAGTCATTGGTGAGTTGATTGATCTTATGACGTTCATTTCTTATCATCACTGTTAGGTAACCAGAGAAACCTAATGGGTAGATGAATAAGATGTGAAGTTGTGGAAGATGCTATCAGTGCTCCTCCCATGTTGCCTCAGCCTACCCCAGAGGTCACCTGTAGATACTTTGCCTAAATGTACATAAACTGATTATTGCGTCTCTCTTTCTCTCTCTCCTGGTATTCTCCGACCATGGAAGTATGCTTAGCATAAGCATAGAGCGAGCCAAGAATGTCTGGAAACAAATGCCCTAGGAGCAATCTTTAATCAGTAAGAGATAAGAATATAGTAGATAAACCCCAGTCTCTTCACCTCTTCATGGAGCAATGAAAAGGTAATTCAGCATCCTCTCTCAGAGCATCCCCAGGGGATCAAGCCCTAGCTGACAGAGGTAACACACTCATGAATGTATGGGTCACCTTCTGGGCTCTGTCTCACTTCTCACTCCATTACTGGTGCTTCCTGAGATCACCCTCCTAATTTCAGAGTCACCTTCTGGGGGAACCCAAATGAAGATGGAGGCTAAATAATTAGAACTACTTGGTTGAGAGGCTAAAATTATAAGTGTCATTATAATATGTAATTGGTTCCTTAAGTAATGTTTAGTAGGCACCTATTGTGTACATGGAACTACACCCTATGTTGGATATTTCTACGTAGATGAATGAGCTATGAGTTTATAATGTACTGGGGAAGGTAAAGTAAGTACAACCCACCCAGGAAGCCCTGTATGCTGCCAGGCAGTGAAGTCTCCACAAGTCCTGTGTTTGCCCCTTATTATTCATCTGTATCTGTAACACTTTGCTTAAAGTTGAAGGAAAGATCCTTTAGAAAAAGATATTTGGGTCCCACAATTATGGTACACTTTAGAGGAATGCTTACGGCAAGAGAAAGACCTTGTATCATTCCCTCCAGGAGGAGACATACAACCTGATATTTGGCTGTGTTTCCACTAAAATCTCATCTTGAATTTTACTCCCATAATTCCCACGTGTTGCAGAAGGGACCTGGGGAGAGATAATTAAATCATGGGAGCAGTTTTCCACATACTGTTTTGTTGTAGTGAATTATTCTCATGAGATCTGATGGTTTTATCAGGGGTTTCCGCTTTTGCATCTCCCTGATTCTCTCTTTGCCTGCCGCCATCCATGTACGACAGGACTTGCTCCTCTTTGCCTTCCACCATGATTGTGAGGCTTCCCCAGCCACATGGAACTGTGAGTCCAATTAAACCTCTACATTTGTAAATTGCCCAGTCTCAGGTATGTCTTTATCAGCAGCACAAAAATGAACTGATACACATCTCATTCTTTAAATCCTACCACATTGCCATGAGATGACCAGCATGTCAGTGACCAGGGTGTGACCACACTGCCCCTCTGCAACTAGCAATGGCCCAGACATCCACTGTCAACTCATGGATCCCAAACCCTCATCACTGGGCAAGACAGGCTGACAGGGCAAGGAAGTGTCTGTGGGTGGCGACTTCCAGCCTTGGGGCAGCTTTGACCTGGGAGTCAGTGCAACACACCAGTCACCACCCTGGGCTTCTTATATTCCCCAGTACTCAACCTGGCAGGCACAGTGTGTTCACAGAGATAAAAGATGATACTGTGACTTTGTCCAGAACCTCTGTTAATGTCGTGGAAGCTTAAGTATTAGACCCTGAGCTTTCTCTTGGGATTAATATAAGAGGAGGCGTGTGTCAGACATGGCTCCTCCATGAGCTATCTGATGCTATAAAAAGAAAAACTGCAAAGGGCATCCAGAAAAATGTCTGGACCCAAGAAAAAAAATGAATAATATAGTACTTACTGACCTGTGATCTGGGATGTAAAGGGAAACCCTAATGGCATAATCCCAATCCATCAACTGTGGAGTCTCACATTTTATGACCAGACTTTCTAGTCACGGTGGGGGAAAGTGTGGAGGAGGACAGGGTCTTGCTTTCAGCTCTGCATCCAATTTGCTGTGTAACCTGGGGCAAATCATGTTACCGCCCTGAGCTATAACTTTAAAATGAAGGAATTAGGTTAAGTCATTTTCAAGCAACATTTTCTTTTTGCGTGATACAAATTCAGACTAAAACAAAAATTATTTATGGCCTACTTAATTTTCACTCAAAGTGAAAATGCTTTATTGAATTCTGTAAAAGAAAATATGTATTTTTACAATTTAGATGGTTTACTCTACTGAATAGAAAAATGCCAATGAAAAAGTCAACACTGCTTTTTAGCCTCCGAAATGTTCATTGTACAGTGGCGGAAGTTTCTAATGTTCTGCCTTAAAAATGGGTTTCTGAGCTGTCTTGTGAAGCCGAGCAAATCCTGTACAGCCTGACAGCCACAGATCACTCATGGGACCAAGGCCCCAACCTCGAGTTCCATTTGAGGACTCACATTCCCTGGGTCTATGGTTCTAGCCTGCTGTGGATCCCATCTGGAAGAGGTTGAGGGAGTCAGCTGAGAGAACTGAGCAGTCCCCAGAGGAAGAACCACACTTGGCTTCTGCACGAATTACCTCTAGCCTGTGGTAATCAAGAGTGGCAGCTCCAGCTATGAGGTTCAGAGGTGGCAAAGCCTTGGGATTAGTTGGCCCCAGGCGAATCACAGAGCATCTGGAGGACCGTTGATGAATTCCTTCCCCAGCTTTTTCCTCCAGAAATTTCAGGTTAAACTTACTCTACAGTTTCATAAGGACTCTTTCATCCATGACTTCTGTAAGCCTAGGTTGGGAGGGCAGAATGGGAGCTACAGTGCTTTGTAAGTTGGAAGTTCTGCTTGAGAATGTGTTCTGGAATTATTCTATATCCTGCAAAAAAGATGGCTTCAACCTCCCCTGTCACATGCACGCACGCACACACACACACACACACACACACACATATGCATGCATGCCTTTGTGCGTATGTGTGTGTCTGTATTCTTTTTATTGTTCGTTTCATTTGAATAATGTCAGAGGCAGGCTTTGCACCCAAGTCCTTAAGGGTAGGTATGTAAACGTTTTTTAGCAGGCTGTGTTTTTAAAAGTTTCAACAGACCTGGTTTTTTAAATTGTCATAAATACACAATTTGTCGTCTTAACCAATTTTAAGTGCACAGTCAGCTGCGTTGAGTACATTCACATTGTCTGTGCAGCCGTCACTGTCAGCTATCTTCAAAACTCTCGTCATTTTGCAAAACTGAAACTCATTAAACAATATTAAACAATAACTTTCCGTTTCTCCCTCCTCCCTAGCCCCTGGCAATCACCATTCCATTTTCTGTGTGTATGAATTTGACTACTCTAAGTACCTGATATAAGTGGAATCATACAGTATTAGTCTTTTTGTGACTGGGTTTAAGCTTTATCCATGTTGTAGCATGTCTCAGCAGGTTCTTCCTTTCTAAGGAAAAATATCCCATTTTATATATATCCCACACTTTCTTTAGCCCAGACTGTATTTTTCACAACTGACTGAGCAGTCTCTTTTTTTGTTATTAATATATATCCTATGGCCATCCACTTTTTAAATAAGAATTATATTTAATTCCGTGGAAGCCGCAGAAAAAGTCAGTGATTTTTTTTACTGTGTGAGCATTGTCAAGTCCCTTACTTTGATAGGCTTAAGAACTGTAACCTGTAAACCTTGAGAACTTAGGACCGGTTAACACACTTGCCTTGGCCCATTGGAGTGTTTAAGATGGTAGTGTTATAGTAAGATTTGCTTACAACTCACTTCTCGCCTCCAATATGAGCCCTGGGATCATTGAAATATTCTGAGATTTTGGAAGACTTGAGTCTCAGCACCTTCCTGTGGGGACTGCAAGGTTGATACGTGTGATAACGTCCTTCTTGGTTGACTTGAATTGGTTGCTATCCATGGTTACTGAGTTGCTTTCAATGGAAAATATAAATATTCAGATATATTTTAAAGAGATGTTTAGCATAACCCTAAACATCTTGGCCGGTCTTGTTATATTCACCAGTGTCTTCTGGCCTCCATTTGGACCTTCCTGATATTTCACCTGCCATCTTGTGCCTCCACCCGCTTCGCAATCTAAGCTTCCATCAGATAAAGCCATGCAGTATATGTAGATTTCCCGTGCTCTCTTGACTTCCCTTGTTAGTAACTGGCTCATTACCAATCTTCACATCTTCCGGTTTTGGAAGGAACGGTAACTTGGGCATGTGCCTGACACATTTTGCTTTCAAGTTCTGGATGCTTTTGAGACATCATGTAAATGTTTATTGATTTTCACTGCACAGACTGTATTGAAACAATGCAATATTGAATAGAATCTTCATACTATGGAACCTTAGAGGGTGATTGTTCCTCCATCCAAACATTTGCTAAATATTTCATAAATAGTCAATAAATACTTCTTTTAATATGATCAGTGTGATGTCTCTCTGGAAGCTGAATGTAGGTTTGTGATCTGCAGGTGGCCTGAGAGAGACTCGGGGAAAGCCTTGGGGAATCTTCCTTCCACTGGTGTCACTGGATTGCCTCCCACCCCCATTTGGACCAAGGCTGAGACAGCAAATGGCAGATGAGCCTGGGGTTTCTGCCCTTCCTTGCCTCTGCTGCCTGTCAAACATCAATTGTGCTACTGTAAATCACCTAGGGATGTTGTCACTCTGCAGATTATGATGCAGTAGGTCTGGAGCTAAACCCAAAGCCCTGCATTTCTAACAAGCTCCTAGGGGCTGCTGATGCTGCTGGTCCATGGAAAGCAAGATAGAAAGGAAGTGGGCCAGGATGAGGGTGAAGCAAGGGATGCATCTAGGCCGCGAAATTTAGGGAAGCATCTGCTCTCACAGTCATCCAGCTCCTCTTAGGGATGTTCGCCCTCTTGGTTGGTGCAGGTGCGGACAGGCACCTCAAAGTGGGCAACTTCTTAAATTTTTCACACCAGGTACCTCAGCCACCTCTCACTAGTTCTGGCTCTGAAAGAAAGCTTTTGGTCCAGGGACTTGAAGTCTATTGTGCTGTTTGACCTAAGTTACCCTAGAGGCCCATGCAGTAGAAACCTCTGGCTGTTTGGCCAAAGAAGCCTGTCTTTCCTGCTCCCTAAGCCATCTGTAGACAGAGACTTGGCTCATGTAAATGACTCCCAAAGACTAGCCTGATGTGGGCAGGATTCTCTGACAGCTGGTTCCCTGTGGCTGCCCAGATAGTGTAACGTCTTAGTAAGAGGATTTCTAGCATGATTTCTTCTGTGTGCTCTGTGGCAATGTGTACGATGTCTTGTGGCAGCAAGCAGAGAGGATGCAGTGAGTTAGCACTGGGCCAGGACTTGAACCCAGCCAATCCCCTGCCTCACTATGTATTAATCACTCTACTCAACTGTTTTATTTGGACGGTTTTCCCTCCAGGTTGTTTATGGTGGATAATCACGTTCTCTTCAGCATGTGAGCTGTGTGGAAGGAGAGAATGCAAAGCCTCCTACTGCAGGCCTTCCTTGGTTCTTTTACCTACTTTTCCTCTCCTCTTAGCAAGTCTGTTTATATCTAGTAAAATTAGGGTACAGGGAAAAAAAGAAAGAGTGGTTAGCGGACAATTGATCAGGCCTCCTCCAGGTGTGGACTTTCTGGGAGGGTCCCCGTGAGTGAGGGGAAGGCTTTTAACTTTCCTGGTAGAGTCATGTCCTGGAGAAGACCAGACTGGTTGTTTTAAAGCTAAGGTTTTTCCAGCCATCGGAGCGATTGGGGTGCATCTTCCCATAGCGTGTTGGAGTCTGCAGTTCCCGAAAGATCAAGGTGAGGCTAAGGAACTTCCACACCTGGGGAATGCCCCTGGCCATCTGCCTTTTCAGATGCTACTTCTCAGCTCACTCTGTGTTTGTTGGCTTTAAAAAACCAAACAAGTCTCCAGGGAGGAGCTTAAGATGCCAAGCCTGAGTTCACTCCATGTTCTCTAGATGGTCTTGGTAAATCCCTGTCCTCCACTTTAAGTCTGGATTCTATCCCAAGAAAGATTTGATTCTTATTTCCTCTACCAGAAGAAAAATGGAAAAAGAAAAAGAAAAAAATATATACACACAAATATACATACACATATACATACATACATATACACGTACACACATATACATATATGTTCACACATATTATATATAGTCTGTACATCGTATGCATGCACTGAGCACTTGTTATTGACAGATACTTATCTACATACTTTCTTTTCTTTTCTTTTCTTTTTTTCTTTTGAAACAGAGTCTTGCTCTGTCACCCAGGCTGAAGTGCAGTGGCACAATCTCGGCTCACGGCAATCTCCACCTCCTAGATTCAAGTGATTCTTCCATCTCAGCCTCCCAAGTAACTGGGATAACAGGTGCACACCACCACACCTGGCTAATTTTTGTATTTTTAGTAGAGACAGGGTTTTACCATGTTGGCCAGGCTGGTCTCAAACTCCCGACCTCCAAACTTCCGCCCACCTCGGCCTCCCTAAGTGCTGGAATTACAGGAGTGAACCTTGGCACCTGACCTCCAAGTACTTTATCTACTTGTTTTGTTTATGCCTAGAAGCAATCTCAAGGAAAAGCACAAGCATTTTCCTCCATTTAGAAGAGGTTAAGTAAAGTACCTCAGGTTAAACAAATATTCAATGGGCAGTCAAGGATTTGAATTCAGGCATTCTGACTCCAGTGTCTTAAATCATTTTTTTTTTCTTTCCAACTTTTATTTTAGGTTCAGGGGGTACATGTGCAGGTTTGTTACATGGGTAAGTGCATGCTGCAGGGGTGCCTCGTGTCTTAAATCTTAACTTCTAAAACAGTAACCTCAGAGCCCCCTGGAGGGACGTGAAACCCCAGATGACTGGGCTACTGTCCTCAGAGCTTCTAATTCAGTGGGTATGGGAAGGCAGAAGGGGGTGGCTTTCTAACAGGCTCCCAGAGGCTTCTGGGACACTGCATGGGACAGGAGCAGGGCACACATTTGAGAACCACTGCCCTGGACACAGCCTACCCTGGGAGAAGGCCCAAAAACTCAGTGAGCAACTTAACAGACATGGTGTGACCTGAGTCTCCCCTGGGATGAGCCTGGGAGAGGTGTCCCTTTGCCTCTGGTCACATGTGCTTCTGCACTCCTGGCTTGGTGATCATCAGGAAGTCCATGTGGAGTGGAGCTTCTGGGCTTCCGTCCAGCCAGAGAGAGCCCAGGACACCGCTGAGGTTTCTCATTGCCATCACCATGAAGTCAGTGAAACCAGAGCTGGGAGGTGGTGAGTGCAGATCGAAATGCATTAGTCTGGAGGGGGCACCACAGACCCCAGCCCTGCCTTCCACATCCCTAGCGATGTTTTCCCACTTAGAAAAGATGGGGCTGGACTGTCTATACCTGGCAGTTTGGAATTTTAATTTAAATGTATCAAATTTTCCCGGGTCATAGTTTGAGATTCTGTTTCTAAGTGTCTGTCCCACCCTGCCTTAAGAAAAGGTGTCTTATCCACCTCCCATTTCTTCACTGCCCAGGGTCTGATCCTGCCCCCTCCTTGCAGTTTCCCAAGGACTGCCGTGTAAGTTTCTTTGTTCAGTTAGCAACATATTATGAACCTCTTTTTTTGTGTGTGTATAAAGAGAAATATTCCATAGCTTTCAGTAATAGTGTGACATTTACCAGTGTGGACCCTTCATCTTTATTTACCTAGACTTCTGTTATGAGACACTCAAGTGACTCCTGTTTTCTCTGTATCATAAACACACTGCATCCTTGTGCATTCATCTTTCCTTACAACAAATTCCTGGAAGCATATTCACTGGGTCCAGTAATGCCTCTATTTCCTTAGTGAGGTACTCAAGGGCACAGGTGCCCACCAGTCTCTAGATCCGTTAACATTTCAGTCTTGGTGAAATAATGTCACAGGTTCCCAGAATCCCCCCACTGAAGCACTTATCCCTCACCTCTGTGATTTTCTATTAGCAAGTATCAAGGCACAGGAAAGCTTTCAATGTCTTTTCCATGACTTGTCCGAGACAGGTCCCTGAGTGAATGCAAAGCATGAATTCAAGGTTGTCCCAGGATGGGAATAGAATTGGGGCATGGGCCATTGGTCAGTCACAGTTGGAACTGTGTTGGGCTAGCCAGGACATGAGGGCAGAGAGTCCATCCTTACAGCCCTGACTGCCCTGCTGAAGAGGTAGGATATATACACAAGAGTTAGGATATGGACACAGGCCACATGTGCAGATTGAGAAATTCAGGGGAAAACCTGACTTGTGGAGGTGGCTGGAAAATGGGATCAGGGCTAAGAAAGCAGGGATGTGAATCAGGGATCAGGGATGTGAAGGGCCCCCGCTGGCTAGACGGAAGCCTCTTGGGGAGGGTTCAGCACAGGCCACTCTCCTTGTCACCTGTAGGGCTCTCCCAGGATTGCTGGGGGACCGCCCTGGTAGTGGGTGGGAGGTGTTCCTGGTGCTTTTTCTGACTACTCTTAAAACCCTGTTGAAAATAAAAGGCCTTTCATACAGAGCAGCCCAGCGCTGAACACTCACCCTTGACTTGTGAAACACCAAGAATGAAATCGCAGTACACCACTACGTAGGCCATTGGGAAGTTAATGGTTTCTATCCACCTGTGAAAAGGTCAATAGATCCTGGAGAAAGGTGTCATGAAAGACTCTTCATTACAGGGGCTTTCAGTCCTGCCCAGTCTTCTGACCAACCCTGGCTGCCAGAAATAGGCTTTCCTGTGTTCTCTTAGGGCTGGGCCAGTGACTGGCTCGGCTGCTTCTGCCACACAGCTCTGGCTCATGGCTTCCTCACCTTCCTCCATGACTGCCCCTCAGGAGTCCTGAGGCTCTCAGTTCAAGAACACATGTGCACATACTAATGCATTCACACCACACACATGCATATGCAAACACGTGCACACGTGCACACACACACACAAAGCCTGTGGTAGGGGTTGTAGATACGAGCCAGTAGTGCATGCTCGCAAATCCAGGATGGAAGAGAGAGCTAGAGTCAGTCGGGAAAGGAATGATCACATACAACTCTCTCTGGTTCAGATCACCAAATGGTGGACTCTTCATATTCTCACTCATTTGCTCTCAGTGATTTTTCTCTTCCTGGGCCTGGTGTCTGGGGGCTGTTTGTTAGTACTTAATATTGTTGAAATGAACAACAATCATAGCACAATCTACATACAAGTATATTTGTCTCAGCAATTTAAAGCTTCCTTTTCAGCAAGCCTTTAAGTATATTGAGGTCAAGAGGAAAAAGGAGTGAATATGCCCATTATACAGGTTAAGAAACAGGTCTATAAATACACCATGATTCCCCCTTTCCTCAGAGTAGGATCATGGGTATACTTAGGCATTTGATTTTCCTTCATGTCTCCAGCCCCAGTCAATATTGTCAGCATCAATTGGCAGGATACCACAGGCCTGGAGCAGTGCTGTCCCGTGGGTCTTTCCGCAGTGTTAAAAGCACGCTGTGCCTGCACCGTGCAGTATGGTAGTACTTGCCACACGTGTGGCTGTGGAGCACTCGAAGTGTGGCTGGTGCAATTGAAGGTTTTATGTTTAAATTTTACTTAAATTTAATTCATTTGAATTTAGATAGCCACATGTGGCCAGTGGCTACCACACTGGACAGAGCACAGGCAGAGAGCATGAGAAGGGAAGAGTCATTACCAGGGCAGATTTCACAGAGCGACAGCCAGCTCTCCTCGGCTCCTTTACATTGGAGATGCTATCAGGGCGCCAAGTTGGGAGGGTGGAGAGCTGGGAACTCCTGGGAGGCCTGGGGGTCTGAGGGCATCGCTGACAGCCAAGGAAGTGGACACAGTGCCCAGTCCTCTGAGAGAAATGTCTCATTTGGAAGAGTCTCCCCCGGGGGGTTGGGAAATGTTTTTTTTTTTTTTTAATCAAAACCCAGAAACACAAGAGACTTGTTACTAATGCGCTTTCACATGGTTTGCTAGAATGCACATTTGTTTGCTGCAATCTAGCCAATGAACAAGAAAATTTATTTAAGATGCTTCCTGCAAAAACTAAATTTGATGATGTGCCTTTGTGTTACTGATTCTATAGAACAGGGTCCATGTGATCAACTCATGCCTGAGTCCTGGGTTTCCAGGAAAACAGAATATCTTATCTCTGCAGACCAACTGTGGTCTCTCTTAGCAGATGAAATTGATGTGGCTCAGCAGGTTCCCCTTTGTCACAGATGTCAGAAAATGTACAGGCAAAGGCACTGCCCAATTGTACTCAGCGGTTCCTCTCTGTGATGTAATAGAATCTCACCCTGCTTCCTCTGGGCTTGTGCTTCTACCACTGGAAGCACATTAGAATCACTGGAGAGCCTTCCAAATAACACAGCGAAACCCAGGCTTCATCCCAGGATCATTAAACCAGAATCTCTGGATGCAGCCTGAGAAATGACATCTTTTAAAGCTCTCCAGGAGCTTCTCCTGTGTATCCAGGGTGAGCGACTCCGCTTTAGGTAGCCTTTCTCCTTCTCCCCAACCAGCGGTCTTATTTTGTATTTGATTTCCTTGTGAACTGCCCAAGGTCCATTTAAAAGTAGACTGGGATAAACCTTAAATAAAATTCTATTTTGTGTTTATTAGACAAAGTACAAATAAATTTTAACATATACAAAAGTTTGGCTTTTCTTGACTATAACAGACTAAATAATAAATCTGAATAGGATTTCTGTAAAGTATCAAGTAATGTCGTTATTTCAGGTTGGTTCCTCCTGTGCCTATTCTCTGCAGCAGCTCTTTTAGCCACACTGTCTGGTTGCCACAGGAAAGGATGCTGCAGACCTCTCCTGAGTGGTGATTAAGTGAAATGCACCAAAGAAACAAGGACAGTGAGCAACTAAGATGCCTGAAGCAACACTGGAAAGGGAGTCGGGTCTGAGCCACCTCTTTTTGCAGCTGATATGCAGTGGAAGTGGCTTGTGGGTGTTTCGTGTTTGGATTGGAGAGCAAAGCATAATCCCAGCGTTAAGGGAAGCCTCTTATGCTTCTGGAATAGTGCGCTGATCATACGTCCCTGAAAAGGTAATGAAATATGTGCATTTGCTGATTAGGAACAAATGTCAAAGCGTCTACCATGATGGAAGTGTCTGATTTCCATGGCTCTGATAAGTCGCCGCAGGATCTCATGAATCTTTAATGGCTGGCCTATATTTAGGGGCTTTCAGTTTCTGAGGGTGATAAAAGGTCCGCAGAGATGCTATTCTCCTAGCACACTGGCTTCTGCCAGGACTGGTGCCTATTTAAAGCACATCTCGTCTTTCGAATGTACAGAGATTCTGCTGACAACAAGAAACTTTCTGGGGCTTGAAATTAGATGAAAAGACCTCCCACTCAGAAAGTGTTTATTAATTTATTTAAAAATATGATCTGCATTATCCACTACATGTCAGGACTTATTTTGGGCAGAGTAAGGAATAAGACAGGAGCCCTGACCTCTGAGCTTGCATTCTAGTTGGGGGTTACAGGCACTAGGTAAGAAAACAAGTAATCAAGGTAATAACAGTCCAGGGTAATTGCTATGAAAAGTGTAAGCAGGGCGTTTGGACTTGGTTTAAGGACAGCAGTGACAATGAGCTTATTTGCATTTTGAAAGATCACTCTAGCTATTGGATGGGAAAATGGATTGTAGGGGGACAAAAGCAAAAGCCAGGACACCATTAAGAGGCCGTTGAGTGGTCGGGGGAAGAGATGGTGGTGGTGATAGAGGTGGAGAGAAGAGAGCAGAGGTACAGCATATACTTGAGAGTAAAAGAGAACGTGCCGGTGATTGGGACAGAAGAGCAGAAAGAAAAGAAGCAAGGAAAACTCCAAATGCGTGGCTTGACCACTTGGTGGATTGTGATAACATTTCCTGACACAGAGAAGACTGGACTGTAGGTATAAGGAACAGGTTCAGGGGAAATTTCAAGTGTGCAGTCATCTAAATTATCTAAGTATGACTGTCATCTAAGTGTAGATATGCCTAGAGCCTGGCTAGAGGTCAAACCTGGAGATACTCATTTTGGAGACATAAGCTGGTAAGTGGTGCTGAAAGCTAGAGCTGACCTGGAAAGACAACTCAGTTAGAAAATGAGCCCTTTAAAGCTGGGCACAGTGGCTCACGCCTGTAATCCCAGCACTTTGGGATGCCTAGGCGGGTGGATCACCTGAGGTCAGGAGTTTGAGACCAGCTTGGCCAATATGGTGAAACCCCGTCTCCACTAAAAATACAAAAATTAGCCAGGTATGGTGAGGGGGTGCCTGTAATCCCAGCTACTTGGGAAGCTGAGGCACTAGAATCACTTGAACCTGGGAGGTAGAAGTTACAGTGAGCCGAGAACACACCACTGTACTCCAGCCTGGGTGACAGAGCAGGACTCTGTCTCAAAAAATAAAAATAAATAAATAAAATGAGCCCTGTGATTCTTCGCCCTGTGATTCTTCACCCTGTAGCATCCAGGAGCACAGGTAACCAAGATGGGGCGGCCAGTGAGGTCCAAGAAACCAGCAGGAGAGAGAGTTTCCATAGGCAAGAGTGGTCACCAGGGAACAGGAGGTTGGAGAAACATCACTGAGATGTCAGGCATCATGGAGCGGACAAGAACAGACTTAGAGGGAAGTTTTAGAGTGGAAAATGGATTGGATGAGTCGAAGAGTGACTGTGATGAGAAAGTGCAGTTACACGTTTTCAGTTTTGTCTTTGAAAACTCAGCACAGAGATAAGATGGTAGCTAGACAGTGGATACTGAACGAGAAAGGGGTCTGTTGGTAAGATAAGAGGTATTTTTGAATAGAGATTCTGTAGCATATTTGTTGGCTGAGGGAAATGATGGAGTAGAAAGGGAGATGTTGACGTGGCAAAGTTGGGGGAGCTGTCGGAGTAAAGCAGTCAAAAATCCAAGAGGGGACAGGCATCAGGATTCGAGTTCACTAATCCACTTTCTAAAGCAGCAGGGACATTTCCATTTTAACAGCAAGCAAGAGAGAGTATGGGTAGAGAGACCAGGAGGCTGGGAGATTTGGTGAAGATGAGCATCTCATCACTCCTATTTTCTTCCAAACATAAGGCAAAATGTTGAGCCGATGGAGACGTCACATTCAAGGAGAGAGAGGAAAGCATGAAGCAGTCCCCCTAAAAGCAGGGAGCAAACATGCTGAGAAAATTTGATCTGATTGCCCAGCTCCACTGGTGCCCCTCTGAGCTAACATGGCCTGTTTAGGGTGAGGTCAGCTAGCTCAGGCTTGATGTCTTCTCTGGCCACACAAATTGCTAAGGATGTTAAACCCAACATCTACCCAGAGTAAGTGGATGTTGGGTTTAACTGTGGCCTGAAGTTTAGCCAGCGGAGCATACTAAAGATGAGTGGGGCAAGGAGGTGAGTGTATTTGAAGAGAAGAAACTGGAAGCATAGACAATGGGATCTCATGGGTACCCAGTGCAGTAAACATAGGAAGGGAATGGTGCATAATGAAAAAAGAGATTGGAGCCCTGAGGGTTCTCAAGCGAATGGCCTGAACAGATGCAGAGTTTCAGAGAGCAGGATGCTTAACACCAGTGTGTCCGATGTCATTACGTCATTCATGATAACAAGGGGCAATGCGTAGACGAGACGGAGAGCATGATCATCAGAAAAAATGAGGTCACGGCTTTGGATGGTCAGCTCCAGAGATAGCGGTGTTGCCATGATTATGACAGGAGCCGGACGAAGGAGCAGAGACCAAGCCTGAGGATGAAGGGTGTGCATGGGGCAGGCAGGACATGAGGAGGACTGGGAAACATGGTGTAGGAACTGGGTGACAGAAACCTCAGAGGATCTGGGACTTGAAGAAGGAGTGGGAGATGGTTTGGCAGCAGTAGTGGGGAGCTTTGATGGAAATTAAAACTATCTGTACTGCTTGAGTTTTCTCACCTTTGGGGCTTGGAGACAGTGTTTTAGTTAGTGCTGTAGATGCTTCGTGGAGAGCAACATGTCCCCACGCTGCCCTTGCCATACTGGAGAAATTCCATCCTGCCCACAGTGCCAAGCAGGGAGCACTCCATATTGCTGCATCCACGGCTTGGTAGCCCAGAGTCAATGTCACATGGTGCCTTCATCTGAGGACATCCAGTTGACCTCAGTGGCCTGAGGACCAGTCCAGCTCTACCAGTACATTCCTGTGCAACTTTGGACCTGTGACTCCATCTCAGCTCACTGATTCGCAAAATGAAAAGTCAGCGTACTTTTTGGCTTCCTAAATCCATTCTTGTGCTAGTCTTCCATGATGTTTCATGTCTGTACCTGGCCTGAGGTCTCTCCCCATTAAGCCCTGAGAAAAACCTAGCAAGCACACCATCACCTTATGAAAACTGGCAAAGGAAATGGCTGCAGTCACAAACCCATTCAAGCATGTCACCTTGCCAACCTCGACTCTTCAAGCCTAAAATTATTCCCCATGCAAGAGTGTTCATGCTAATGTAGAGGTTCTGCCCACATAGACCTCCTCCCTGCAAACTAAGAGGTGCTCTAGGGCCAGCCAGGGGCCCTTGCTTGAGAGCCACTGGCAAGCTCGGGTCATTCCCACAGTTTTAGGACTGTACACAAGTGTGTAAAAAGGCCCCGCCACTTGTGTTCCTGATTAATTCCTTGACCAGTCAGCTCTACCTGTCTGTTGGCCAGTTAGGGATTCACACTAGTGACCAAAGTTCTACCCACAAAGGTTGGCGCAGATATCCTTTCTTTTCCATCTGCTGTACAACTACCCAGTGTGTCTGATTCCAAAAAGTGAAACAGCCTCAAATATGGCTCAAAGGTGACAATACCCAAATTAGAGACAGGAGGCTGCACAAGGCCCTGAGCAGGGCTGTTATATCAGCGACTGCACGTGTCAGACTTTAGGGCCAATGTTTTTCCTCTGAAAAGAAAGACGGCTGAAACTGGGAGGCCAGGCTGCACTGCCCAAGGGTCAGGAGAGAGTTCTTCTCTCTCCTGAGTATGGTTTGCTCAGACCTTAAGATATGGATGACATCAGAGTCTGGGGAATGATCACTCAGATGCATAGCATTAAGTTTGTACACTGAACTTCTCTCCCTCCTTTGCACATACACTCACGTGCATGTGCACACATGTATGTACACACACATGCACACATAGATGTGACCACTGTTGGCTGATGCTGACATTGACAATGCAAAATGCCAGAAATTAGACACAGATGAAGACTTTGACCCGCTCATTTCTTTGTTGTCTGTGCATAACACAGGACTTGGCACCAAGTAGATCACATATGCATGCATGTTAGTCCATTCCTTTATTCCCCACTCACATGTTAGTGATGTGCAACTCACATGGGCCCAGATATGTAAGGGGGTGCCCTCTAGCTGAGGTGCAAACACACACAACAGCTGTAATGCAAGTGGGGTAAGTGACATAAGAGAGGTATCAGCAAAACACCGTGGGGGCTCAAAGCAGGATGGATTTCTCCTAGAAGAAGGCATCAGGAGGGCCTCAGAGGGAGATGGCGTGAGGTTAAGCGTCTAAGATTCAAGCCAGCAGAGACCAGGAAAGGACAAGGTCCCAGCAGAGGGAGTGTCAGGGGACTTGGAGAGCATGTCTGGGGTTCTCAGCTGGCTATGTGCTATTCTGATGCTTCTGTATAGAGATGCCACGAGGGCTTGAAGCAGCAGCAGAGTGAGGGGAGCCCCCGTGCTGGAGCTGTGAGTGCTGATCAAGTGGAAAGGCCCCTTGAGTGTTTGGCACTGCTGCACAGCCCCCGTCCGTGGGAGATCCCCAGATTTGCCCAGCTTTCACACTAAACTGCGGTTTTAGTTGCTCCATGAATATAGTCCTGAAGGATTCACAGAAACTGCCTCAGATTTCAACCTTAATGAATATACTATTAAGGTCAATGTGGCACCAATTTCTTTCTTAGGATTCATTGCTGATGCATTTCTCTTTTTGTACTAGAAGCTGGAAAGCCAGGTGCCATCTCTGTGAATGTTCCTAGATGCTGACTGCATGTGTGTCCAAGGTAGTGGGGGCAGGGGTGTCCAGAGAAAATGGCTGGGTGGGTGAAGTCCCTATTTCTGTGGTATAAATACGCCCGTAATGGCCAATGTCAAGACAAGGACATTTAACAACCAGCTCATAACATCCCTGCGTGTTTATACTTGGCCCTTGGGAGCTGGTCCAGGATGGCTCACCCCATCACTGGGTCGGGGAAGAGTGGGAATGAAGAAAGGAAAGTGTACAGTAAATAGAGGTGGCAAAATTTCCTTTCCTCCATAACCCGATGTCCCCTGCAGCACTTTAGTTGCTTTTTTAATTAAAAAGAAAAAGTTTTAACTGAATGGATGCATCCAATTTGTCTCTCTATATCCAAATTTCCAACTGTTCCTTTAAAAAAGACCAATATTTGAAAATGGAAAATATGAAAGTAATAGTCTGCAAATCTCTGCATGACAGAGGGATTATTGCTTTGCAAAGGAATTTGCCATGTAGTTCTTTAAATCTCAAGTTCTCCTGGGGTTTTAAAATTATTCCATTTTGCAAATGTACTGTTTCTTTCTAAATTCCTCTTGTAAAGAGCAGAAGTTCTTAATTTGAGGTCCGGGGATCCCTGGAAGGATCCACTGGAGTGGGAGTTTAGGAACTTGGTGAATGCTGTGAAGTGGTGCACATGTGCTGTTGCTATGCAAATGGTGGGTAGCTTTCAGCATACTTTTAAATAGATCCCTCACTTAAAAGGTAATGGCCTGTGTCACCTGCCTGGGGCCCTGCGTTATGCTCATAAAAAATGCATGGGTGGTCAGTTCTGGGGGTCTAGTGAGGCGTTTTAAAACTGAAGACACATCTAGGGTTGGTGCAGATTTAGTACATGTAACAGCCTTCTTTACATTCCAGAGAAATTGGGCTTGCCCTGGGATGGCAGGTAGGATGTGGGCTTTGCTAACAAGCCTCTGCCACAGATTTTTGATGATGGCAATGCTAATGATGAGGACACCTCTGCTTCACATATGCTGGGAAGGAAACCAAGTGTGTTACTTCACTTCTCCAGCCATGAGGACACTCTGCCTCATTTCCGTTTATGGATCTCTGGAGTCACACCCATTTCCTTCACCAGTCCTTCCTGGGGACTCTGAATGGTTTGTCTCAATTTCCTGGTTAACTGGGGGAGCCAAGGCCTCCTACAGTAGCTTCCCTAGGAACTGCAGGATCTTCTGTTTGTTGAAGGGGATTGTGGACGTCTCTGCTACCATGCATGAAATACAGGGGTGCACTATGGTGAGTGGATAGGAAGAGCGCTCACCACCCCATTTTCAGTCATCCATGTTCACACTCTCGGGCATGCAGACTTCCTGGGCCCCTAGCAGGGTTCCCCTGTGGCTGCACGTGTCTGTTCAGGGCCAACATGAGCAGTAGTGGAAGCTGTTTGTAAGAACGAGGCTGGGAAGGGAACAAGGGGTCTTTAGCACATTGAACAGCACACTCGCTGGCCACTGGGCACTGTGGTTGCTAGCTGGGGTTCAGGGGCCACTGGTCAAAACTGGATCAGACATGTAGAGGACACTATGCATCTGATACCAGAGTTAGTATTTCTGGCCTCTTTCCAAGAACCCTAGCTTTGCCACTTTCAAAGCCAAAGACCTTGCTCCTGAGACTCGGAGGCCTGGAGTTCTTGTTACATGTTTGCTATAGTTATCTATTCGGCAGAACATGAAGCCTTGTATCCTTGTATCTGTGTGGCTCTTCAGGATTTTAAAGCATGTATTCTTCAGAACTCTGTTAAACAAGATAGATATTATTTATTTACATTGTAAAGGTAAGAAAACAGAGGCTTGGGGTTTATGGAATTGGCTAAGATCGGAACTCTAGATTTCTAACTCACAATCTACCACACTGCCTGCCCAGGAGAGATAACGACAATGATTAAATAGCAGTAGTGGGGGTGGGGGTGGTAATAACAACAGCAATGGCAGGTGACCCTCCCGGGGCACTTACTGGAACTATGTTAAGCCCTTTCTGCGGCTTTCTTTTTTTTATCCTACAACAATCTGTGACATACGTTAAATACCGTTATTCCCATTTCTAAGGTCATGTAGCTGGGGAACTGGGGAGCCAGGATCTGAACCCAAGAAGCTGAATTCCAGCCTCTGAGCTCTCTCTGGCTTCATGAACTACCTCCTAGTGTAGTCTGTGTAGTTCATGCCAGACTCTCTTAGGGGCAATGCTGTCCACAGAGGGTCTGGCCACTGCTTTGCAGAGGTTGATGAAGGGCTCCAGTAAGTGCCCCTCTAAGATGGGCCCTTGAAGGTGGGATCAGGCTGGCCCAGGTCTTTGCCCCAGTGACCTCTCACTGTCATTCACAATCCAATCAGTGCTTCATTCTGTGGTTTGGTCTGCAGAGACTTCTAATTAAAAGATGGGTTTTCTAATGAACATTTATTAATTCAGCAATCTGTCTGGATGCTGGATTGTCATTTTTGCTAATAGAGAAAATGGTTTGGTTTATTTTCCAGAACAGTGAAAGTCACTCAACTTAATTAAACTGTCGGGGGAGAGTTTCTACTTGTCTTACTCAACATGGGCCCCGGAGGGAGCCCGCTTCATAAAGCCTGTCAGCCGCAGCAGCAATTCTAGTCTAGCTTTTCTTTTGAAGTCAGGACAGATTTGGTGTCAGCTACTTCTAAAATTTCTGGTCTGGTCTCCAGCAGCACTGGCCTGAAGCAAGGCACAGCAGGGCAGTGTGCATGTTACATGACTTTAGGTGATCGAGAAGGCCCTGTGTCCCCCAGGCTTCCCCCACTGCGCTGTGCCTGGTATCCAGGGAATGGTGGAGGGAGGCTTTTAATTTCCCACATAAGAAGACTGCACAACTCAGATTTTAAAATCTGATAGAGAGCCCCTGAAAAGAAAATTATTAAAAATTCAGCACTGTTAAGGAAACTACTAAGTACATTTGGCAGTACGTTAAAAGAATCATCTCTCATGGGCAGTTAGGAGTTTATCCCAGTGATACCAAGGCTGATTAATGGTAGAATATCTACCAGTGCCATCCATCATAGAGATGGGTCTCCGTGGAGAAAAACACTATTTGAAAGAAAAATATTTTAGGAACATTTTTATTTTTTCTATGTTGTGTGTATTTAGGGAGGGCAACATGGTGTTTTGTTATATGTATATATGAGGGAGTGATCAAATCAAGCTAATTAACATATTCATCACCTCACATTGGAAGGTGTGTGTGTGTGTGTGTGTGTGTGTGTGTGTGTGTGGTGAGAACATTTAAAATCCACTCTCTTAACAATTTTCAAGTGTACAGCACCTCACTGCTACCATGTTCTCCAACAGATCTTTAGAACATATTCCTCTTAACTGAAACTGTAAACCCTCTGACCAGCATCACCCTACCCATTTCTTTCTCCCCCAGCGCTTGATAACCATGGTTCTATTCTCTGCTTCTGTGAGTTCAACTTTTGGAACAATATTTGATGTTGAAGGAAAGGGTATCTTCTGATATGAAAAAGGCTCTCTGACACTAACAGTTAACAACAGAGGTGACCAGGAAATACACACGCTCCATAAAAATCACGTCCAAGGCAGAGAATGGTCACCATTCCCGCTTCTATTTAATTTTTTAAGGTCTTAATGGATGGCTGTTGTTTAACTGCCATTATTTGCAGATAATATGATATACCTAGAAAATCATGAGAATCTAGTGATAATCTCTTAAAATTAATAAGAAAGTTTAAGTGATCGAGTACAAGATAAATATGCAGAAACCAATAGTTCTTTCAATTACTGATGTGACCAGCTAGAAGATACACTAGCTAATGTTTATTTGGATTATAACAACAAAAATAGAAGTAATAAAACAACTAGGAATTGACTGATCTTGCAAACCTTTATAAAGAAAACTATTTTAATTAGTACATGTTCTCAGGTGAAAGATGGAAACTTATTTTTAAATCATTTCTTCAGTTAAATTTAAAAATCCCAAATATTTATTTTTAGATTTACCTGAAGACCTGAAAATATTTTGATGGAGAGCAACAAAGAAACATTTTCTTCCTACTGTATACCGAAATGTGTTTTGTGTTTTATTAAAAGTAAGGCATTAAACCAGACCAATGAGTGGTGTGAAGGAGATAGCCCAGAACTGACATTAGGACTTGAGCCTAATCTATAACAAAGGAAATAGCCTTAGTCAAGTCAGAAGGAAAGACAGTTTAGCAAAGCCTATGGGGAAATTGTCAAATGACTTGGGAAAACTCACTTTATATACAACATCCTCCTTGGTCTCCCATGCCTCTGTCAGACCCAGGAGATCCATTCCCAGTTCAGAAAGCTTGAATCCTCCGCCTGCCCAGCCTCTTCTTTGCTGGTCTTGCAGCTGTTTATATAAATGCACCCAGGGATTCATTTTGATGAGCAATTGATATCAATCTGAGATGTTGGTGGCTAAAAAAATAAGTCTGAGCTTGCCTCAGGTACAAATCTTGGACTTGATGAAAAACAGAGGTAAGGGCAGCCCTGATGTTCTTACTGCTTAGCAAATGACTTTATATTTTCCCTGCTGTGCAATATTAAATGTAGGCCTCAATGTAAAATGTAAAACCATAAAATTCCTGGAAGATAGCATAGGAGAAAATTAGGTGACTTTGGGTTTGGTGATAACTGTTTAGATCAACACCAAAAACATGATCCATGAAGGAAAAAATTGATTAAGTTGGCTTTCATTGAAATTCAAAACCTCTGCTCTGTGAAAGACACCATGGAGAGAATAAAGAGAAAAGCCACAGATTAGGAGAAAATCTTTGCAAACGACATATCTGATAAAGGACTAGATTCAAAACATGTAAAACTGTACAACATATTGTTGGGGAGAGTTAGGTAAATGCTTGAAGATAGTTGCTTCAGAAAGGAGGGAAACCCAGTTGAAAGTATGTGGCCTTCCATAGCAAAGATGTCAGTGTCCATAATTGTGGGAACCCCGACAGGGCTCCTGTCCCAAAGCACAAAAAATTCCAGAGGCGTCCACCAGAGGAGGAACGAAAGCAGTGCCTGCTTGCCGGTTAATCCTTTCTTACTGTGACTCTGTTGCCCTCTTGTCTCTTCTGGGCACTATAAGGGCATTTTAGCAACTTAGAAATAATGATGCAAGGAAAGTAAGGGCTGATTTTCCTTCCTGTGGGTAAACCATGAGGGTGTCCTCTGGGCTGGGGTGGGATAAAGGTGAGACAAGGACTGTTGCCAAGCCATAGTAAGGACTGTGGTCCTCACTCTGCAGACAGCTGAGCTGACACAGGGCTGTTACTCAGGCAGAAGCAAGCAGAAGAGACTGGGAAAGGAAGTACTCCTTTATAATGGATTCAGCAGGTGGACCTGCTAGGACCTGCCAGATGGCTATGAGGTGAGGAATAGCGGAGGCGCTGCCGAAGCGAGCAGGGGATGGGCCTCCGAATTTGGAAACTGGCTGGACCCTCGGCTGGGTCAAGCCTGAGGAGGCCAGAAGATTCCAGATCCTCTGTTCTGAGCTTGTGTGGATGCTGCTGACATTTACAGAAATAACGAATGCAGGAGAAAGAGGCAGGTGTTTGCAGCTGGTGGAAACTGCAGGGAGCAGATCACCAATTTAGTTGGAGGCAAGCTAAGTCCAAAAAAGGTGAGATCTTAATAGCAGGTGAAGTCATCACTCAGAATTATTTTTGAGCTACAAAGTTTGTCTTCCACAGTGTATGTGTGTGGAAGGAACTCAACAGAGAGATCAGTGGTTCATCTAGAGTTCAGCATCATAGACGCCACAGTTCTGGGATGGGGAGAGAGTTTTTGGCCTTTGGTTCAACTCTGGCTCCTCCTGGCAGTGCTAGCCTTGCCTGGCATGAGGGTACTGTATGCCATGTACCTAAAGATAATGTGTCAGTGACATCCCAATTAAGGCAAATGGCTGATTATGGTCTTGCTTCTCTGACAGTTTCTCCCATTTGCCAGCCTTACACATGAATACAGTATACACTCTACCTACTGCCTCTACTCTGTGTGATATAAAACCATTAAGACTTGATCCAAAAAAGAAATAAAATGACTACTATTAGGTTTTGCAGGTATTGGGAGTGAATGAAAGCATGTGGTTCTCATTTTCACAAAGGATAGTTTATATTGGAGGATAGGAAACTCTATAAAGTGCCCAGGTCCCTGGACATCTATGACCCCTTTGGAAAGCTATCAGGAATCCCAACCATGCTGCTAGCAAGAAGTCCTCAGTCATTCTTATTGACTGCCATCTGTCACCTTGGTTATTTGCAGGGATTTCATTTAGTGATCTGAATCAAGAGATTGTCCATCAAAGTCAATAGACAGGAGACGACCTTGTGTCCCTGATCTGGTCCTGTCTCAGCCTTCCTGAAATTGATAACTGGCATCCCCCTCCCACCACTCCCTGGGAGAAATGAAGTGCAGGCTCAGGGCCTTATTGATTTCCCATAACAACTGATGGATCTTTAGGGCTACATTTTTATTTCAGAAGTGGCCATCTGACCCGATCAGGTCTGTAAATGAGCTGATACAATATTTTCTGCTGTTGTTCTCTGCATGATCTTTTATGCTATGGTTTTTTCTTATATTTGACATGGAGTATATCCTCGGGGTTTAGGTACGTCCCCTTCTTTTGAGGGGGGATCTTTTCTAAAGTGTAACCTCAAAGATAGTTTTTAAAAGGGGAATGAAAGAACCACAGTCCCCAATCCATTGTGGTTTGACTAGTCCAGCTTACAAAGCTACAGTGTGCCCGTGTGTGGTTGTGTCCCCAGCAACCAGCAGTGCTTCTCAATTCCTTTTGGGGAAAGGGTGAACATTTCCACCAGCAGGAGTCTGGGCCCATGGCCACAGTCAGACAGTGAGTCACTCGAGAGCTTTTATGCTCTAAAAGAACCCTGCATTTCCTTCTGTGTCCAACAGATAAGTCCAAGCTTACCAGGCCATTGAAACTCCGCCCATCTTATTCATGTTATATGATGAGGAACTGCAAACCAAGTGCACTTTGAGGACAGGAGTTGTCTCAGGTTCATCTGTATCCCCAAAACAAAGCCCAGTGTCTGGCAGTGTCACCCCAGTGTCAATCAACACATGTTGACTAAACAATAGAGATGGACTTGCTTGTCAGTGGCAGGTCTCCTTCAAAAGCAAAGCATTGTTCATGCACGGGCTGTGGAACTTTCTCTTTCCTCCTCCACAGAAAGCTGCCCTGCTGTCCCTTAGCATGTTGCAGGTCTCTGAGGATGGTGTGGCATTCTCCCAGGTTCTGACAGGCCCATGCCATGCTCCAGGACTGACTACCCCTGAGTTGAAAGATCCGTGCATCCAGAGAGTCACAGAGTACCAGTCAGCCTAGCCTTTCATGACTCACACACCTCCACATGCTTACTTCCTGCCAGTGTCCGCTTAGTTTCAGCACCTTCACCAAGAACATCCATCCGCAGTCAAGCCACAGGTCAATTACTCATTGCCCATGTTCCACTTTACCCATTTAGCACACAGCTCTTCTTGGCTTTGTAATCGCTCCACATGTATATTTATGAGAGAAGGTTGCATCTCTAGACTAGCTTTCCTGCCATCTCCTTTAAGTGTTTCATACAAATCTTCTATTCTCCCTTCTCATAGATACAGAATGAGAACCATCTTCTTTTCTCATGCTGGCTTGGAATGGCTTCCCCAAGGAGCAGACCCCTGAGTGAAGTGTCAGTGGTTTATTTGGGAGGTGATCCCAGGAAGTTTGATGTTTGTGTGGGGAAGAGAGACAAGAGAAGGAAGGGAATAAGATTAGCTGTGTGAATTAGCAGATGGCTTTTGTGGACAACCAAAGCTCTCTCCAGCTGGAGAGTTCTAGGAGACAGTAGGGGAGGGGAAGGCGAAAGGCTGCAGGTTTTATCCTCTAGCTCCCATCAGTCATTGGCTGGAGCTGCATCAGGGGCATAAATCCCTAGCTCTAGTCTGTCCCATTGTCCCATATGTTGGATGAGGAAAGGATCTCGACACTTGGGTGAGGACCATGAATGCTCAAGGCATGTGGTTGGGACACTGATAGCCCTAGCTACATCAGGTTTTGAGGACCTTGAAACAAAATTTTAAAGGGCTTTGGCCTCAATACTCACTCATTCCAGGGACTTGAACAAGATGTTCAAACTCAGCAAGACTCAAACCTTCCCTCTATCAAAAGGGACAGTTATGATGCATATTTCATATAGTGGTTGCAAAATCCAGGAAATGCGTATAAAGTGCTTAGCACTGGCCTGGCTAAGAAAGCACAAAGACATTAGATTCATTAGCAGTGTTCTAATCATACTCATTTTCTGCTACCTGTTTTGGACTGAAATGTGTTCAGTATGGTGTGACGAGGTGTCTGCTGCATGCAGCAGAAAGTTGCAATTTCTAGGAGACAGGTGTCTTGGGTGCATGGGTGTCTGGTCTTAAGATGAGTGAGCTAAGAGAAGTCATTTCATCTCTCTGGGGCTGTTTTCTCCTTTGGACTAGAGAGTCTCTAATCATTGATGATTCTGTGAAATGGTCACCCATACATATAAATATCATATTCTACATTGCTTTCTTGGCTTCCCAAACCCACTATTACCCAGGCGAGCCATCTCTTAAGCATTGATGATTCTGTGAAATGGTCACTCATACATATAAATATCATATTCTACATTGCTTTCTTGGTTCCCAAACCCACTCTTACCCAGGTGAGCCATCCTGCCTTTGAAACTGTTACATCATTAGACACACAGCTGCCTGAATTGGGGTTAAAAAGTTGTGTCCAATTTGAGGTGCACTATTGCAGAAACCAGTTGGGGTCTTGCCCACCGTGTTGTCCACCTGACAGGTGGTGGCATCCTCTGCCCTAGACTTGGTTCTGTGCCTTTGTCTGGCAACTAACCCATTCAGCTCCTAGGACCCTGCTCACAGAGGACACCAAAACATTCTGCAGACTCCGCGTGCCCTATTCTCATGGTTGGAAGAGCAACTCTGTGTGCTGGCCCTGCAGAAGAGCAACTCTGTGTGCTGACCCTGCAGAAGAGGTAGTTCCTAAAGAGTAGTTGACTTATCTGAGTTCCTTTGGCCAGTGGACTCAGTCTAAGAGCTGGGTTCATTGTTCATGAAAATTTGGGTCCTGGGACACTGATCCTTACTGGTTTTATTGTCCTCCTGGAAAGCTGAAACAGCAGAACTGAGTTTAGTAAGACAAGAAAAATCCAATCGAATTCCACAAATACACATTGACTACCCTATTTAATACAAAACCTCTAAAAATACTTTGAGTTCTTGACAGGAACGTTATTAATGCTCATTTTTCTCACTGCCCACTACATACTTGGACTTATAAAATTTGTTGTGGCTGCACATGCATGAAAGCAGTGGTCATTATGGAGCACATTCAGGGTATTGGAACAGGAACTCGGGAACCAAATAGCAGTGAGAAACAACCTCTACCCACGATGAGTTTCCGATCTAGAGGAAAAACAGACAGTATAGGCAACACTCTCAAGAGAAGGTGCTACATTGCTATGTCCTGACTGTCAGTGGGCCCAAAGTGTGTTGAAGAAGGTATTAAAGTCATGATGATAATAACTATTGAGCAGTGACTACGTGCTGGACACCCGTTTTAGCACTTTACATGTAGTAGTGCTTAGCTTTCCACAGCTTTATGGAGTGTATGAGGCCACGACCACCATTATAGATGGGGAAATTGAGGCAGAGCTGGCCCAAGGTTGTCCAGCTGGTAAACGGTAGAGTCACAGTGGAAATTCAGGAGGCTGGCTTTAGACCTGACAGAAATTCCAACCCATGAATAGGAGAAGAATCTGATAGAGATTCAGAAAAATTCACAGTGACTCTGACTTTTCAGTTGGGTGCCTGGAGAAACGGTGGTCCCTGAAGTCTACCGAAAGGTCTAGTGGGTCTCCAAGCTAGGAGACAGCAAAGTGAGTCTGATTTGGAATAAGCAGAATTTGATGTTGGTGGGACAGCTAGGGAGTGTGCCCAGGAGGATACCCTGGAGATCAGGAAAGCCAGGTCAGCATTTCATTCCATCCACAGAAAGCCCAGGGAGTGCTCCCTGAGTGACCTTCCTGCAGAGGACTCTGTTCTATTGAGTGAGTGCAAGGGTTTCCCCTCTTTGGCCCCTTCCTTTAGGGTTCTCCTTTGAGCTCTAGCCCCATAATCTCAGGCTCTAGACCAGCAGACACCTCCTCCTGGAAAAGCCATAGGCGTTTCAAATGCCACATGTCCAAACTGACCTCTAGACTCATCCCCCAGAACCGGTCTTCCTCTCAGGCTCCCAGTCTCTGTGCACACACCTCCTCCACTGTAGAGCCAAGCACTTCTTCCTCTCATCCGGAGTCCGCCATAGCCCACGTCGCTTCATTTGCCTCCAATGCTGTCTACATGACAGCCAGAATGATCCTTCAAGAAATTCAAACTGGTTGTGCACCTCCCTTTTAAAAATGAAAATGGCTTCCCATTGCTCTAAGGGTGAAGACCAACATTTCAACCCGACCCTCCCAGCCTACCTGGCCTACATTGTCTGACACCTGCCTCTGCACCTCACTTCTCAACCTTATTCCTAGTTCTCCTTCTTCAACGGTGTCAACACCATGTTGTCCTCCCTCCCCCAGCCTTCTCTGGGGCTTTCTCCTTCCTGGAAGACTGGTCCCCCACATCTCCCTACTTTACTCCAAATCTGCTTGCCCCTCTGCTACCTAGGCCAGGAGAATCACAGCCCTCCTTGTACAGGTCTTAGACTCTCTGGAGGCGTCTTCCTGGTGCTTATCAAATTGAAACTTTGTATTCATTAGAGAAATTAAATCACCACTTGCTTTCCCACTGCTTGGCAATCTCTCTGTGTCCCCAGTGTCTAGCCATTGGCAGGCATATAACAGGTGCTCAAGAAATTTTATCTGAATGAATGAGTGAATGATGCAATGAATGGAACAAGCCTGAGACAGGCTCATTTCCTTTCCCACTGGAGGACTGTTCTTGCTTCTGTGAGGACAGAACCTATACCTTGCTGAAATATTCTGGACTGTTCTGCTGAGATTTTCCTTCAGCTCCTCACTTGGTGCAACCTCAGAGAAGAAACCTTGAAGACAGTTTGAGGACACCACAAGCACATGGTGCAGCCAGTAGGAGTCTCTGCACCTATATGCGCTGAATTCAACTGCAGTATTTATGATTCAGTGTGAAGACCAGCTTAGCAGATGGGAAGGTGGTGAGTCACAGAAATGGGCCATGGTGTTGCTGTGGTCTTTCCCTCTCAGCGCATGGTGTAGTCACGTGTCAACACACTTTCTGTCTCTACTGCAGAGATCTAGACTTGACAGTAATAAATAACCTACTAAGGATTTGCTTGTAATTAATAGCTGCTAAGGCCAGGCACATCAGGGCCAATGATCAGTTCTGATTCATTGATCAAACTGTCCCACTGACCATGGACTCCAGAAGGCAGCTGCACCTGGTCACCAATAATTTTCCTCCTACCCACCCTATCCCTGGGTAGGTTGATGTTTACCAAACAATAGCTTCTTGGCAGATTTTTTACTGAGCTTGGCTTTCCAAAACAAGTGGGATCCCTTTTGGGAAAAGGGACCAAAGAAAGTGATTTGCAATTGAAATAACTGGAAAATAAATTTTGAAAACAGCCAGCCTAGGACACTGGACCCGGAATTTGGCTATCACATTTCAGTGATTGTGGGTTTGTGGAGTAATTGTGTGTGTGTATGTGTTAACTAAACCTAAATTTGGGATTTAGAACATTTGGCAAGATCTTAAGGGTAAGTGGCATTTTTACCAGCTGTGTCAGCTATTTTTCTTGTCCTGAGGTTTACTAATGTTTCAGATGCCCAATGGAGGTGCCTCCTTTGCTGTGGACACCAGAGTCGGGGCAACTGCGAGCAGGAGAAAAGCTGCTGGAGCTACATGGCCAGGAGGCTCAGCTAAGTGTCCTGAGGACTAAGCATGTGTGGCGATGTCATGCTAATAGCCCAGCTTCTTGCAACTGTGGGGCCAGGTTGGGTCCGTACTGCTGGCTTCTGGCTTTCTTCTTGGGTCACACTGGAAGTCAGAATCCCAGAGTACCAAAGGGAGCTGAGGGACCTAAGAAAAAATTCTGTGATGGGCTTGAGTATCCAAGAAAGAGCCTTCCAGGAACTGAGGTCTGGCTGGTGTTTAAGGGTTAGCTGGAAATAAAATGGCGTTAAAACCTAATGAAAAAAGTCAAAATAGAATTACCGAGCAATTCCACTTTAAGGTATATATCCAAAATAATCTATATACAGCTAGTGCTCGATTTACGACCACTGTCGGGACCGCGGACCGGTCGTAACACGATTTGGTCGTTAAGTTGAGTAGGCTATATGTACAGTTGAAATGGTGCACGCGGAGATGGTAGTGCTGCTGGAAGCTGGTCCGCACTGTCGTATGCCCAGCTGGGCAACATTTACGCTGCCAGACGCGGAGCAGTCGTGGCTAGCGATTGTGGTCATAAAGTTGAATGGTCGTAAGTTGCATAGGTGGTAAGTCGATCAATACCTGGTATCCAAAAGCAGGGTCTTGAAGAGATATTTGCACACATATGTAAATGGCAGCATTAGTCACAATAGCCAAAAGCTGGGCTCAAATGTCCACTGACAGATAAATAGATAAATAAAATGTGGTAAGGGTTGAGTAGTCCTTTTCCCAAATGCTTAGGACTAGAAGTGTTTTGAATTTTGGATTTTTTTCAAATTTTGGAACATTTGCATATATATAATGAGGTATCTTGGGGATGGGTCCCAATTCTGAACACAAAATTCATTTACGTTTTATATGTACCTTATGCATGTAGCCTAAAGGTTATTTTATACAAATTTTTAATAATTGAGAGCATGAAACACAGTTTTGATTGTATTTTGACTGTGACCTGTCACATGAGGTCAGGTGTGAGATTTTGCACTTGTGGCATCATGTTGGCACACAAAAAAATTTAGATTTGGAAGCATTTCAGATTTCAGATTTTTGAATTAAGGATGCTCAACTTATATATCTGTACAAGGAATATTACTCAGCTTTAAAAAGGAAGGAAATTCTGATGTATATTACAAAAAGTATGAGCTTTAAAGACATTATGCTAAGTGAAATAAGCCAGTCACAAAAAGGCAAATCCTATACGAGTCTACATGGGTGAGGCCTCTAGAGTAGTCAAGGGCAAAGGGACAGAAAGTAGAGTAGGGTTGTCACGGTGCGGGGGAGGTAGAAATGGGGAATTATTGTTCAATGGGTTAAGAGTTTCCGCTTTCCATGATAAAGATGTTCTGCCTAACTGGCTGCACAAACAACGTGAATATACTTAACACTACTGAGCTGTTCATTTAAAAAGGGTTAGGATGAAAAATTTTATGTCGCGTACTTTTTTTCCACACTTAAAAGAAAAACATTAAAAACTAACTTTAAAAAATATGTATGTATTTTTTTCAGGAGACTGAAAGATAGTCTCCTTGGTTATAAGCAAAAGTACAAATTAGAGCTACCCTGGACAGCACTTTTTTCCTGGACCGTAGTGGCAGAGGATCAAAAAGTTACATAATTAAATGTGTTGGCAATAGCGTAGGACTCAGGCACTCACTCTCATGCATGGCTGGTGGGTGTAAAATCGGTATAAGCCCTTTTGGATAGTATTTTATATCTGTCATTTGTTTTTAATGTGCAGCACTTTTACCCATCAATTTCCCTTCTAAGAATTTATCTTCTAAATATTATTGTCCAGATACACAAAGAAGTGTGCATAGGATGATGCTGTAGCCCAGTTTGCCAACACGGGCAGAGGCTTCGATGTCTGTTATGGGGACCCAGGTAAGGGAGTCATTTTTTGACACCCAGTCAGTGAATGAGGCAGCTGGACTGATGAGTCCACACGGAGAGATTTCCAAGATACGTTAAGTGAAAATTGCAGTACATTCCACTGTGTGTAATTAGCCACCATTTGTGTAAAAACAAAGGAGGCTGTATTTATGCCTAAGTGCACAATTCTCATAGGAAAACACCTGCTAGGGCCTCCAGAGGCTGAATATCCTGGTTGTATCTGGGCCAGGAGTTGGGTGACTGGGGACTTCATTCCTTCATATCCCTTTGACAGCTACTTTTTGAAAGCATGTATTACTTTTTGTAATAAATACATGCATATGTAATATATCTATCCAAACATACAGACACTTTTGTGTACACGTGATGATGAAGGTCCAAGCCATGCTGGCCTCATAGTTCCTTGCAGGACCTCTGCTTCATAGCTCCTAAGGACCAAACCACCAAGATTCACCCACTCCAAGCACACCTGCTCCAAGGATCTTACTCACAGTGCCAGAATCTCAACAGAAAGAAAGTGCCCCCTCTGGGAGAAAGATCCCACTCCAGGCAGCAGGAAAAATGACCCATTGCCTATCATTCTGTTGTCCTGAATACCTGGCTGCCTTCCATTTCTGGGGTTAGCCCAGGTGGTCCATCGAGGGTCTTGGAGGAGGCCATCAGTGGGCACTGTTACCTGCAAGGGGTCTGGTGTAGGTGGGGGCAGGGTCAGCTGCAGTTGCGGGTGTGGAAGGTGAGTGGGCTGGAGGTTAGGTGGAGGGAATTTCAGCTTCATCTCGTGGCCCTGCCTCAGGTTCACTCACCAGCATGCATGCCCCTACCACATCCCTAGGCTTAGCAAGTCCTTGCTGACCCAAGGAAGGAGATACTCCCTTCTAGACTATGGCACTAAGTAGGGAAACAGAATTTATGGTTGTGAAATAATTATTAACAGAATTTACAATTATGAAATAATTATTATCATGGTAAATTATGTTCCTAAATTGTAAGAACAGAAAAACTGATCAGTGTTTGCCAAGCCTTAGGAGTTGACCAATTGGGGGCTGATGGAACTGCTGTGTGTCTTGAAGGTGATGGTGATTGAATGAAGAAATGAGAGCCTTTGTCAAAACTCTTAGAACTATAATTTTATTGAATGGAAGTTTTTTTAAAAGTAAATGAAAATTTCCGAAAGAAAGTATCTGCTTGCTGGTGAGATAAATAAGGAAAATAACTGTTACCATGTGAGTAATATCAGCTGAGGGTCACAACCCACCATCTGGGGGCCATGGCCCCACACGCAACCCACAAGCTCAACTTCAGGAACAAAAGTTTGTGGTTCTCATTTATCTCCTCTCCCCATACCCAGCTCCATCAACAGCACTGACCTCCACTTCACGAGGGTTATTCTTATCATCTGTTTTATCCTTGTATGCCTCGTCAATGGTTTAACCATGGAGGCTATAAGTATCTAAGAAAAGAGGTGATGAGGTCTGTCTCATGTTGTGGCTGAAGTGGAAGGAAGTGGATTCCACTTATCCTCTGCCAGGCACCCAGGCCCTGCAGAATCAATACAGCCGTGCTACTGCATAGGAAGCCTGGGAATTGAGTACCTCATATGCTGCTCTCATGGGCTTGGACACAACCATGGTCAAGTTCTGTCTTTGCCATGGAGCCGTGCTTCTCTGGAGGGTAGTTAGAGGTACAGACATGGGGGTCTATCAAACCTGAGATTGAGTTCTGGCTCCAAGTCCTTGAACACAGTTATTTAAATGCCCTAAACCTCAGCATGTTTGTCTACAAAGTGGAGATAATCATATCTTCTTCATGGGAGAGTTTGGAAGAGGTAGAGCATCAGCTGTACCCTTATGAGTCTTCTTTAGTGTCTCCCATAGAGCCGAGTGCTCGGAACACAGGAGATGCCAAATCAATGCCTCTTGAATTAAACTAAATTCCTCGTAATATGATAAGAAAGGACTCAAGGCTGGAAACCCCAGGCACTGGGAGTTCTTGCTTCCTTCCAGGAGCACAAAGAGACGTCTGTGTTTTCTAACTTCCTTCATTCTCTTTCTTTTTCCCTTCATAGTTCATTGCCTTCACATTAGCCATTCCATTTTCCTCCCTGTACCTTAACTAAATCTGATTACCTTTTCTTATACCAGAGTCAGTGCTTCTGAATAATAATGACAACAACAACAGCACTATGCAGATTTCCATAGCAAAATGCCTTTTACCTGATTTGTTAGGCAACAGGGCTCAGAGGAGGCACGTGACACATCTCTGGTCCCCAAGCTAATACATATTTGGTGGACCCAGAGCTCTCTGGAGAACTGAATCCCAGCTTATTGCACAATAATATCAATATAATATCTAGATGATATCAAGAAATTCCATCTTGACTCAATCACAGCCACAACATCTAGTCAGTCCATGTGAGCAGAGGTGAAGACAAAGGTCTATATGCCACAATCACAGCCCAGTGAATTTACAGAGCAAGCCAGAGCTACTAGATTCTAGAAATATTTTCTGATCCCCAAGATATCGATGCCCCTTGGAGGTCATGAAGCTTTATTCCAAGCCTTCTTAGAACAATGCTTCTTTATGATTAGCTGGTGCTTCCATTTTATTGTCAAAATTCCTACAGACTTTTGTTTATTTTGCCCTGATGAACCAATATATGTGGGTTTTTTTCGTCTTCAACTTGGGGCCAAATTGAAAGATGTGTCAATGACCATCTCTGCATGTTGATGTCACCACATTCCAAACAGACCCTTATCGACCTCCTTCCCCAGAAGATTGATGGGACTGGTAAGGAGAGACTTTCATACCAAACAAGTGGAGAATTAGCATGCCCTGGGTGGCATGACTATTGTTACTGACTCTGGCATTTCGCCCCACCCCCATGGCAGCTGTAATCATGGGACCTCCGGCAGTGTTCATTCCCCTAGCAGTGCTAGGCAGAGGCCAGAGGACAGGTGCTTTGGAGCAGGGACTTGGCCCTCTCATCCCAGCTCTGCTTGCTCTCTGCACACCTCTGAGGATTGCAACTCCTCCTGCCTGACTTAAATACTTCGTAACCTGGGATGACAAGTTAGGATGGGGATCCTTCACACTGAAAATAAAATGAAAACAGGGCAGTGCTTTGTTAGAGAGCCTCATGTGTGAGGTTCTGCTTTCCTTCAGACCGAGATCTAGGAATTGCCTTCTATAAAGAAATGAGAATGAAAGCCCAGCTCCACCCAGCCTAACAACCTTCTGGAGGATAAAATACACTGGGACTCTTGACCCTCCATTAGTGTTTCCACCAGGAGATGCTTCAGTTGGAAAACTGGCTAAACATTTCAGCCTAGTTAACAGTGGGCACAAGTGCTAGCTGAGCATCCCTTATCTGAAATATGTGGGACCAGAAGTGTTTCAGATTTTTTTGGATTTTGAAATATTTGCATATACATAATGAGATATCTTGGGGGTGGTACCCAATCTAAATATAAAATTTATTTGTGTTTTATGTACACCTTATACACATGCCCTGAATGTAATTTTATACAATATTTTAATAATTTTGTTCATGAAACAAAGTTAGTGTACATTGAACCATCAGCAAGCAAAAGTGTCATTATCTCAGTCATCGATGTGGCGTATGTCAGTGCTCAAAAGTCAGATTTTGGAGCAGTTGGGATTTGGGATTTTTGGGTTAGGGATGTTCAACCTGTAGCTTATTTAAGTTGTATTTACTGAGATCAGTCATAGAGCAGAAACCTGCATACTTCCTCATTGCATTTTTCCTTTAATTCACTCAGGAAGTTGCCTAGCCTAATACAATCTATACATTCAGAACTCCTACTGCCTGTAATTTCTCAAGAGAAAAGGGCATCATCGTCCCGTGGTAATATGGAGAATTACTAGACTCTCAATCCCCATCACAGGGACTAATAAATATGCAGGTCCCCTTGTAAATATGATTGACTCATTGGTTATATGAGATTTTTGTATTCTCAGTGTATATGGGTTTCTGTGTTTTAGAATCCCGAGTTAAGATCACAGGTTTTAATGGCAAGCATCTCATTTTATTGTGTGTTATTTTATTTTAATTAACATTGCAGGATAAGGTAGCACATGACTCAAAAATATAAACACCATGGCAGTATATTTGGAGTGGACTTTGTTTATAGTTGATGATTTCTTTGTTCTTGGTTCACAATTTACATTTATTAAATGCCTGCAATTTGATAAATACTATTCTAAAAATTTTTGTATTTCTGTCTTTTATGGATTTGTTTCTGAATTTTCTTTTTTAAACAAGCTCAAGGGCCTTTGGGATGTTCCAGTATATGACCAACCAAGAACCACGATTTGGGGGGCACAGAGGGGCTGATCCGGGGAATTGTAACTGTTGTTGAGAGCTTCCTAGTGGCCCTGAGGATCTGTGGGTCCTGAATTGTCTTTGGAACATCAAAGACAAATTATGTATGTTCAGAAAAAAGCGAGCATTGAGTGTATAGTATAGTACATGGATTTTTTTAATTGATGGCTCATAAGTTAACAGATGGTGGGTGCCTCTCCCTCTGGAATGTGCCATCCTTTAGTGTTCTGAATAATGGAGTTGAATGTTGCCCCATTTTCTTTCTGAATCCAGCACTAGATTTAGAGGCTCTGGGTAGGAGAAAGTAGAAACTGTCTTTGGGAATGTGGAAAGCTTGTGTCCTTTGTGTATGTGGTTGGGGAGATCCTGAATTGCTCACCTGTCTCTATGTTTGTAAACTTCCAAATATTCCCCAGCATTCCACCAATCTCCCTCCTCACTCATTGTCAGCCAGATTGGCCATCAGAACTGTTGCCAGTTCATTCAAATTGTCGTTTTCATCCAAGGCCACATGTCCTCCCATCTGTCACTCTGGGCAGCAATAAGATGGAAACCAATCTTGAGGTGAGCCCAGGGATAACACCTCTCTAATACATGGCCCATGGCCCTTAGGGAAAAGAAAATGGCTCCTGGTTTACTTTCCCAAAACAGAAACTCTCTCAGGCTCATGAGAAATCTGGCAGTTGAGAAATGTCTCCTGCCATACACTCCATCCACAAAGCCAAGACAAAGGCAGGTCAGCACCCGAGTCACACTGGTCTCCGTTGTTACCGAATCCCCTGACTTTCTGGAGAGAGGGATGCCCAGGAGCCTCCCAAGTTACCATGTGCATCATTAACTACCTTAAACAGCAGCTTCAGGTGCAGTGGTATTTGAACCACTGAAAAATCCTGACCTGGATGTCTGCTAACAGACAATTGATACAGTTAATTGATACAGTTATTGATGAACACAGTTATTATTCATCATTAAGTGTATCAATACAGTAATTGATACAGTTAGAGCTGTTATTCTATTATTAAGATTGGGATGTTAGGTTGAAGATTTTGCCACAGACACTAGTGTTAAAAATAAACACCACTCCTCAGTTTGATTGTTCCACACCTCAGACCCACCTTCTTGATGTATGTGCTCTTGGTATACACACAGAAAATCCTGAGCTACTGTCTAGGGGACAAATGGGGACTTAGATTCCCCATTCTTGCTCTTTGCCATCCCTTGAAGGTTTTAAAAATATGTGCTTGCAGCCGTTGCATGGAATGAATGACTGGCTTGCAGCAAACTGTTATTTCTCCCTGCTTTTCCCTCAGAGCAATCTGTACCACCGCCACTTTTTAAACTCTGATTGTTTCTGTTTCTTCTCAGTGAGCAGAAAGTAGTTTATTCATATTTTAAAATACAAAACATTCACAAAACTCGACTTTGCCTTTTTCTCCTTTCCCATGCATTTATCACCTACTTATGGCAACGACCATTTGAAGCATGTGACCTTGCCCTTTTATTCCTTGGCAAGGAGGGGTCCTCACTGCCATCCTTGCATTTGGATGCCAGGGATAGCAGCACCAACCTTCTTTCCCCAGGTCCCTCTCCTGAGCTCGTAGGAGTTGCTCAGAGAGAGAAAGGGCATGCACCCCTCCCTGTCCTATGTGTGCTTCTCATTCGGTTCCTCCTGGCCATTGTGTCTCCTGCACACTGAGTTCCCCTTCCTTGTTAGCTGTCTAGTCTGTAACTAACCTCTTCAAAGATGGTTCCTTCCACATGCTTGGTTCCCCAGCACCAATCTGTGTTGTCTGCTGTGTTCCTAAGTTGGTGGAACAGAAGTGTCATCTGTCTTCCATGCCCCTTAGCACGACGATTTCAGGGCAGAAGTGATCAACTCTTGTCCTTGATGGACAAATGTTTTCTGAGCTTCCAGTCAACCTGGCTTAGGCCTCTCCAGGCCCTGTCATCCCAGGCACTGAGTGGCACTGCCACCACATTCTGGCACTCCCCCCCACACACACACCCCTCCTCTACCCTCTTGCTCCTGTGTCAGACACCCTTGCCTCTCCTCTGTTCCTAACGAGGATGGTCTCCCCAGAAGTGCTTTCAAGAGGAAGACTTGTGTGCAGGTCACTAATGACATGCTGGTAAAGGAGTGGGAGGGAAAGAGGAAGAGGAGCCAAATCGAAGGTGTCACCCCAGTCAAAACCCTGCCCAGGAAGGCCTCATCTTAATCCCGCAGGTACTCTCAGTGTGAATTCTCCCTCCAGGATGTCTCAATTCTGGGCAAGGGAGCTGGGCTTGCAAACACCTTCCTCCATCAGTGATAAGTTAAGGGACCTAGGGAGGGGAACAGTGTCATTATTGCCCAGGCTCTTCCAGAAGTGCTCAAGGGCCCCCCTCTTCACCCCTCTTCAAAGAGAAGGCACAGGTGCTGGCTGGAGGCACATTGAAGCGGGGTGCAGGTAAAAACTAGTGGCATGGCGGATACCCAGGTCATTCACTATGTACTAGATCTGAAAGTTATTCACCTTTTGATAGGAAACTTTGCAAGTATTTCAAACAGAGCCTTCTGGCCTTGACAAGGCCGTGCATATTCTTCTTCATCCTCTAGGCCAGATGCTTGCTTTAGAGTAATCAGGACAACATTATGGTTAAAAGCCTGGGCTATGGATGGAGTCAAAGAAAACTGGGTTTTAGATTTGGCTCGGCCACTTATAAGTCATGTGGCCTTGGGCAGATTATTTTCCTTTCTGAATCAAATCTCCACATGTGTGTAATGGTGATAATTCCACTTAACTGCCAGTGTATTTGAAGGACCGTTTGAGACAATGCATGCCTAGCCTGGCACCAGTATCCAGCCCACCGCACCTGCTCAGTCCGTGGGAGTTCTTACAGTCATTCATTTTCCCATTCATGAAAGCAGAGGATTCTGGGACATTAATACTGTGGTAGGATCCCACTCACTATGGACCTTTGACCCTTTCCTCCTGAGGCCAGGGATTGGTGTTTTAGTTTCCTGCATCTCATATTTACATGTTCACCATATCCACATACTCCCTGGAAAATTATTATTTCCTTTATGTTTTCCTTAAACTCACTTTAAAAACTATATTTCTTTTTAAAGCTAATTTTATTGTATCCGTTTCATAAGTAAGTGTGGATTTTTTATAATATTAAAATGATCATTATGTAACTATTAACATTTACAGCATTTGTTCTTGTATGGCCTATCCTCATCTACGCATCCCTGGAAGGACACCAAGCGCCTTCCAGGCATCCTGTGTGTACTTCTTGTACTTTAAGAGCTATCCAGCCATAGTGATGGGATTTCAACAGCCCTAGGGGTTTAGACGCAGTTCAGAGTGTGGTATTTCTAATCTTTCCAATAACGTTTTATATGTCTGACGGCTGATATCTGACTCTGGGCATGGAATTATTTCTAGATCCTGAGGTTGCTTGCAAGGCTGGTGTATAGCTCTGTGAATTAAATGGTTGCCCTGGCCTCGTTGCCATGGTGACAGGAATCGGCGCAAGCCGAGCAGGTGACCAGCTGGATGGGGAAGCATCACAGGTGTGGGCCATTTCTTTGTCAGTTATCTCAATGACTGTCATTTCCATCCCCTTGATTTGGTCATGTGAGCAGTCACCATCTCAGATCTTATCTCTGACACAGCCGGTGGGAGGGCCTGAAGACCTTGGAAGTTGGTCTAGAATGCATACCTTGGAAGATACACACAATGCAGTGGTGTATTTTTTAAAAAGTAAGAAAGATAAGCAAACCGGGTGAACATTGTCTATTTACTTACTGATGAACACAGCACCTGTTACAGAGTTGGTACTCCACAATTTTAATTAAGTGAATGCTATGAACAAACCAAGTACTAACACTGTACTATCTAATAGTCATATGTATGTTCCTCCAACCAACATTTATTGACCATATTCTGCATTCTTAGGGCCAGAGTCAGAATAAAAGGGTAGAGTAGCCTGAAAATGTGAAGCACTCACCGGATGACAGTGGGTGGGTAAGAGGAGGGAATCTGGGTGCATTCTTAGGGAAAGAGGATGGATCATAAAATAGGAACACTGGAGCTGGAGGGTAAGAATCTTAGTTGAGGGGTCAGTTAGGCTAACAGCAAGTCAGGGACACACTTCTCAAGCCAACCGCCAGCTCATCCCCTGCCCTGAGAGAATGGCTCAGCCCTCCGTACCCTAAACCACGGCAATGAGGCAGACTTTCGAGGGTTGTGATGCAGATGGTCCACTATGCTGCTTGCCTCTTTTGCTCCTCACAGGCCTGGTTTGAAGGGAAGTGCTCTCTCTTGGGTGTGCTTGCTGGATGCTGTATCTCTTGGCTCCAAGTTCCTTGGCCTCACTTGCCGCATTCCAAGTCAAAGTAGCTCATGCTCCTTCCGGGCGGCTCCCCAGGGCCTGGGGTACATAGATCTGCGTGGAGGGACAGGGGGTCTATGGCTGGAGATCCTCCTTTTGAAGGATATCTCTCTGTGCAGCTAAGCCTTGGCCACCAGGCCCCCATGTGCCCAGCAGAGATGCTGCCTGTGTTATCTGAATACTTAGACCCTTGGTTTGCCCATCTATAGTCCATACCCACTCAAATCAGTCATGCTTTTGGAAAAGAGAGTTTTAGTCCTTGTGATGAAGGAGAGCAAAATCTCTCTCCAGAATTGAAAGTGCTTCAGCAGATAAGTAGTCCTGCAGTAAACTGGCTCCATCTAGCAGAGCTACAAAATTAGTGGAGAGAAGCTTTGCAAACACAAATCTTTGGGGCATCTCAATGAGGATGCCTGGTTCTGTCCAGGCTCATTGCCTTCCATGTGATGAAATCTTCTGGGAAATCAACTTATTAAAGTATAAAACCCTTCCAGAATCCCTCTTCAAGCTTCAAAGGAAGATTTGGAGGAATGAAATCCTACCCAATTTTAACTGTTGCAAGGATGTTTGGGGTAGGAGTTTGGGGGTGCACATTGTTTTTTGATGTCTAACTCAAATTTGGTTCTGTGCTGTAGGTCAGTTTCCAGGATGCATAGCCTGGACTAGGGTTTTCCTGGGCCTGGAGTTTGGGACAGAAAGAGCTAGACCCACTCATCCAGCTCTGGGCTGCAGTGACTTAGAGGCAAAGCTTGCTCTGGCCATCCCTAAAAGGCCAGAGGACTCACCTCTGATGCATTTTACATTTCAAAGGATGCCCCATCCCCTTGGAGACTTAGAACAAAAGCCAACTGAAGAGGTTGTCTCAGGTTGGGTCCCCGAGACAGAGATTCTTGTGCAAGTCTTTTATTGTTAGAGAGATCTCCAGAGAAGGGAAGTGAGAGAAACGGGATGGGGCAGGAAAGGAGGCAGCAAAGGAGTAGTCTCAGCTGCAGGCCAGCCTCAGGCGGATCCCAGGAAACCACAGAGTAGGGAGGGCACCACAGAGCTGTCCTGCCTTGAGGCAGGAGCTGGCCTTTGTATCCTAGCGTCTACCACCCCTTTTGGAGTGAGGACTTGGTCTTCTAGGCATTGCTGGGTGAGGTCATATGCACTGACTAAGTGCTACTCTGGATAACTTACTCTTAGCCTTTATCAGGAGGTGGATGCACTGGCCCCAGAGAGGGTTTCTGCGTGGGCACCAACAGCATCTACCAGGCATGGTCATGCGGTTGTTCTGCCTGTATTTCACATGGGACTGGAAGTACAAGTTCTTGTCCCCTTTACAAGGAGACATTATTCATTGTCTATGAGAACTCACTTTCCTTTCCAGCCCTTTCCTTCTCAGCTTTTAGACATGTTTTGTAAAAGTGGGGGAAGGAGTGGATACATAAGTGAATGTAGCTGGTCAGTCATGAACGCCTCACTCTGCAGAGCATCGCCAGCTGTGGACGTAGCCACTCAGCTATTCATCCAGGCCTGTTAAAATATGAGGGCATAAAAAGAGCTGATTTCATTCATTTTATGGCAGCATGGCTTCCCCCAGGAAAGGCAAGACTGGCCAAAATGTGTGTGGTCCATACCTTTGGGTGGAAGATATTTGCAAGACGTGACTCCCTCGGCTGTGCCCAGTCTTGCCCTGACCATTCACTTCACTTCTTGCCTTTTCTCTGGAACGTCCCTTTCTGTTTTTTGGAAATGGTTGCAAAAAAATTACAATCGTTTCCATTCTCAAACCCAACTTCTTCCATACCATGTGGTTCTAATATCCACATCCTCCACAACGCTCCAGATTTGGGGCTGGGTATTCTGTTGTCACCTGAGTCTGTGCCTGCTTCCAACACACCAAGACACAGTCACCCAGTGGATTCTGTTTGGCTCCTTGGATCTGAGCTTCCTGGTAAAAATAAGATTAAAAAAAAATGTGACAGAAGAACATAGAAATGTCTGGAACGTGTTCAAGACTGGTGAAAACACTGAGAAGATGATCTCCCTGCTGCCTCTCCGTGCAGACGGGTCAGACCTGCCCCTGGGACACCCCTGGCTCCCTTTGGCTGGCACAGGGAATGGAAACTTTGGCCACGGGTGGTTGTTTCTGCAGCTTCTCCACTCCCGGCCTCACCCATTTCTCGTTGATGATTTCCCAGAGCAAGTCTAGTCTAGCATCAATCCATCCTCAACACCAGCCAGCCGGTCTCCGAGCAGCAAGGTCCCATAGGCATGCTGGAGTCTCAACAGGAAAAGTGCTTTCCCACTTTTCCACTGAGCAAAAACAAACACTTTTAGGAGTTGATGGGCTGTGGAGTGATGTGCGTGGTTCATTCAGGACTCTATCACATTAAAGGAGCATATGAAGCCATATCCATAGCTGAGGGGTGTGGGGAACAAGATGCTGTCCATCGCCCACCCTCCAGCCTGCACTCATGTGGTTGGTTCTCAATCTCTATAGTGATTTATTGTAGGATTCCTTTGGATAAAGATAATGTTTGTGGAAGAAGCAGCATTTGTGTGGTTCCTGAGTTAGCCTGGGTTGCCAGAAGCTGAGCCTGGCATGAGCATTCCTGTGAAAGCTGTGTTGGACGTCTTCCCTGGAAAAACTGGTCAGAGAGCACACAGTGTGACCAGGAAAGGTGGGATGTCCAGAAGGGCACAGGATCAAGCAGAGTCCCACAGAGGGGAACTTCAGCACAACACATCCCTGGGTGCTGGCCTCTGGGTGTGGAAACACTCTGGGAGCCGGAGTTAGCAAAATGGTAAAGGGCTTTCCAGGGAGGCAGACAGAGTCCTGATTGCCAGCTTCAGTTCCATTCTTGCAACTTTCAGAGGAGTTAACAGGAGCAATAACAGCAGCGGCTTGTTCTTCCCCAGTGCCTAAACTTCTTTCTGTTGTAAATTGGGCTCTTTTGCAAGCCCCCAACACCAACTCTTTCTGCCTTCCCCTTGTGGGTTCCAACACACCAAGCAGACAGTGGGGTACCAGCAGCCCATGGTCATAAAGTGTGCACATGATGAAAAGGGGTCCTGGGGCACTGAAAGAGTCCCTACCAAAGGTGCCAGCATGCTTTCCGTCAGGATGTATCTCAGGCAGCAGGGGAGTCTGAGTCAGCTCCTAGCTCATTCTTAGCCTATGACAAATGTCAAGACACAAGTAGACATTTCTGGCACTTAAATAAGGCAAGAACTCCGAACTAGTCCCTTTTTTGGGTAGATGGGGCTAGGACTGTTTCATCTTAACAGGAAGCCCCGGTTGGAGAAAGACACTTACGGCAAGGCCTGCAGTGAGGAGCAGAACCCCAGACGCTGTCCTCCAGGGTCGTGCTTCTCCAGCCTGAGGCTTAGTAAAAGGCTAACTAGGAAATTGGCCAATTTTAATCTTGGGTCCCATTCTGGGTTCTAATGTACTGTGAAATTTAGTGCAATTCCACATGGTCTTTTAGATGCTGGGTACAGTCATTTCTTTTAGAAAAAAAACAAAGGGTTTGCATAAGCATATTTTTTTTCCCTTTGAGACTGGGGAGAAATGTGAAAGAAACCATGTCTAATGTTAATTCTGAAGAGGCTGCTGTGGTGTAGAAGGACAGACACTTGCCTCAGAAGATCAAGTGGATCTTCCTACTTAGTGAACTGGGCCTCAGCTCTGTGAAGCACAGAGCTACTGCGTTCTCATAAGGATCAGGAAAGAGCATGCAATGGGAACTATGGTGTTCACATATTAAAAGCTGCTGCTGTTTCCGCTAGAGAACTTGGCTGTTTGTTCAAGGAGAGATGTATTAAAGCAGAGGTCCCCAATCCCCAGGCCATGGACCATTACCAATCCCTGGCCTGTTTGGAACTGGGCTGCACCGTAGGAGGTGAGTGGTGGATGAGCAAGCAAAGCTTCATCTGTCTTTAGAGCCACTCGCCATGGCTCACATTGTCACCTGAGCTCTGCCTGCTGTAGATCAGTGGTGGCATTAGATGCTCATAGGAGCATGAACTCTGTTGTGAACTGCACATGCGAGGGATCTAGGTTGCACACTCCTTATGAAATTCTAATGCCTGATGATCTGTCACTGTCTCCCATTACCCTCAGATGGGACTGTCTAGTTGCAGGAAAACAAGCTCAGGGCTCCCACTGATTCTACATGAAGGTGAGCTGTATAATTATTTTATTATATATTACAATGTAATAATAATAGGAATAAAGTACACAATAAATGTAATGCACTTGAATCATCCCAAAACCACCCCTTCCACCATTCCGTGAAAAAATTGTCTTCCACAAAACTGGTCCCTGATGCCAAAAAGGTTGGGGACAGCTGCATTAAAGAGCCACCACCTCATTCAAAATCTGGATGGATGGCTCTGACTCTCCGCCACCCCCACACCTTGTCTCTGCTTCTCTGTCTACCTGAACTTCCTCCTGCAGTCCTTCTCTAAGGCTCCACTCAAGACTGACTTGCTCCATGTAGCCTTCACGCGCTGTGCCGGCTCACGGCACCTTCCTTCTTCACCTCACTGTTCACTCACTGTCTGATCCATATTAATAGCTATCAATTATTATCAATATGGTTATAGCTAAGGTTATCAGTTTAGGTACAGATAAATAGTGGCAGATTGCATCTTCCCAAATGACCACAGCAAGAACTCCAGGACAACATACTCTTCCAGAATCTTGTCCTCCCCCACCAAAAATGAAGAGGTAGGGTCCACTTCCCATTCCTTTAAGACTGATGAGATATTTGTAACTGCCGTGACCAACAGAAGGCAGTGGAAATGCTCTGCATGACTTCCTATGCCAGATAACAGAAGGCCGTATGACTTCCTCCAGCACTCTCTTGATATGTGCACCTGCAGCTCTGAGCTACTTCTCACTATGTGAGAAGTCCCCAAGCTGAGAAGACCACATGGCAAGACCACAGACTTGGAGAGGCCAGGGAGCCCCCGCTGTTGCAGTTCTCAGGTGTTGGAGTTCCCCTTGCTCAGAGGCCAGACAGGAAGTGAGTGTTTGAGCCTTCATGTTTCCAGTTCCAGCCACCATGTGATTGCAATTGCGTGAGCAGCCAAGTAAGGACCACCTACCCGAGGTTGGTCAGCCCCTAAAAATGTGAGGCATAACAGTAAAATGTTACAGTAGTCTTAAACCCCTGTTTGGGGTGGTTATTGTGCAAATACATGTGCATACACACTGTCTTAGGTCTGGCAGCCTAAGAAAATACCATACTGGGTGTTTTGTAAACACAAGAATTTATTCCACACAGTTCTGGAAGCTAGAAGTCAGATCTGGGTGCCAGCATGGTTAGGTTCTGGCAATAGCCTTCTTCTGGGTGACAGACCTCTGACTTCTTATATTCTCATGTGACAGAGAGCAGAGGGGAAACAAGCTGTCTCATGATTCTTCTAGAGACAAGGTCTTGCTCCATCACCCAGGCTGGAGTGCAAGGTTCTGTCCTCTCAGCCTCCTAAGTACCTGGGAATACAGTTGCACGCCACCATGACAAGCTAATTTTTCATGACTCATAAGGACACTAATCTCATACATGAGGGCTCCACACTTGTGACCTAATTACCTCTCAAAGACCCCGTTGCACTTGGGATTAGGATTTCAACATATGAATCTGGGGAGGAGGGCATTCAGTCCATTACACATATACACTTATATACTTACATGTGCATATGTGTGTACATATGCACACACATACATGCATACTCATATTTACTTACATGTACATACATGAATGTGTACATACATGCATGCATGCATGTTTAGGCATATAGCTTGATTTCTTCAATCATCCTCCAGTTTGTGCATTTGTGTGTGTGTGTGTGCTGGAAGCCGGCTTCCCAGCTGGGCTATAAACTCCTGAAATCAAAACTGTGCTGAGTACTCCCTGTTACCCTCTACCAGCTGAAGAACAACATTGTGACTGCTGCAGCTCTGCCCTGACCCCTTGAGTTATATTGATAGGGAAATGTGTAGTACACACCTGTGTCCCTGAAGAGCCCATTCATGTTGCAGCTAGGATCGTAAACCAGAGTCACTTTGGTCTTTGAATCTTTCTCAAAGGAAACTATGTCCTTGGAAAGAACCATTTACCTGAAATTGTTGAGAATAAGCCACTCGATTTGCTTCTGTGTGGTCGACTCAGCAAAAGGAAATGCCTCTCTCACCAGTCCTGCAACTGTGGGTACTTGGCCGCCTCGGAAGCTGTTAGGCAGGGCCTCCTCTCCTCGTTCAGAATCCCCACGGGATTTGCCGCTTCCATCTTCAGATTCAAAAGCCGCTCTTTTTCTTCTCTCCTCATCTTAGCGGTACCTAGGAGATCAGAGATTTTTATGAGTTAGGTTTGACAGTCTGATCATATTTATGTGAGCTATGCAAGAAAAGTTAAATATTAGAGTCTCTCATCGAATACAATATTATTTGGATAAAAAATCATCTCAAACATTGAAAGGGTCATTTTCTAAAAGAATTTATTTTAATAGATTTTCCTCCATAAATCTATATGAAATGCCCTGAAATTCAAAGTTATATAATATATGAGAAAAGATCAAAGGGAGTAATGATATTAAATTCCTCTCCATCCTTGAAAATTCTGCTCAGTTATTTTATCCCACCCACTACATGAATTCAAACATTGCTATATGAACTCAAACAGCCCCAGTGAGGCCCAACACAGCTTCTTCAAGTACATGGTAAACCACTCCTCGGCTGGGAAGGCTGGAGAGGAGGTACTAGTATCTTTGATCAGGCTTTGACTCAAGTGGGCCTGAAAGCTGTCCTAGCTCATGACCGCAAATGTATACATTTGCATCATGCTTCTGTAACATCATAACCGAGGTTATTACGCCACAGAGTGGACGTTGCTACCACTGCCTCTTGCAGTATTTTGTCTTGTAATAATTCTGTTATTTTACAGATCTCTTTTAATCTGTTTTCAACTCCAGCCAACCCTGCAATGATACATAAGTACATGGAAAGACAAAGATGACAATCTCTCTGCCAATGACACAAACTGACAGTTTCTGGGAGGGGAGCAAGAAGTAATTGACTTATAATGGGGGATAAGACGGCGTTCTAGCATAAGAACGAGGTGAAACCTTTTCCCCCTACTTCACTTCCCTTTTCCTCTTTACTTGGAACGTAAGTTATGGCATTTATCATTTTGCTCTTAACTAACTCAACAACTAAGCCAAATTTCCACTTTCTTCCATAAAAAAATTAAACGTTAATACTCAGGTACTTTATGTATTGGCCGGACTTGATCAAAAGTTTTATTTGCTGCCCACTTTTCTTTCCTCTTATAAAGCTTCACACGTTTCTCTAGACCTGAAAATCACTTATTAAACACCTACCTTGCTGTTGCCATGAATTTCAATTTGGCAACTTCACGTGGGACATCAAAATCTGACACACGAAACATCTAAGCGATCCCCCAGATTGTAAAAGGAAGTACAACACAATTTCACCTTCTTGGCTGTAACTGGTTTTCAATATCATTTTGCCTCTGAACACACGTTCTTGCCTCTGAGCCTTGGGACATCACCTGTCAGAGACATTAGAACTGCCACAGATGCTTGTTTGGGATGACTTGACCTTGAAATATTTATAGTTGAGAGTTCTGGAAGGCTGCAGCGTCTCTTCCTGTAGTCTCCTACTGTTCCGATTGCTCCTTCTGTCTGATTCTTGGTTTATCCATGTAAGTTGGCATGCAATTAGGTCACCTCCCAGGCCTTCCATCCTTGCTTGTCAGCCACCACAGCAACCTTTAGTTTCCCCAGGTTGTTATTTACCACCAGGCCACGCCGTGACTCCAGGCAGTATAAGTTCCAAGGAGGACTTAATGTGGCTAAGGGCAAGTTGGGGAATCTTTAATGTGAATTTGGTTAGCTGCAAATTTTGTGCAGCCCCTTATGATGCAGAATATACTCCAGAGGAAAGTGAAGAAAGCAAGCAGAGACTTGAGGGGATATTAACCTCAAAAGACAACCACACTAGCAGAGGGCCATAGCAGTTAGTTTTTCTCCGCTGAAACCTCCCCTAGGTGTGCAGCATACGGGGGATGGAGCTCAAGCACAAACAGCAGTCTTACTGGGTTGAGACATCAGAGATTAGAGCGTGGATCCCAGAGCAGCTGAAAATTGGAGGAAATGTCAGAAAGAAAGGAGTCAAAATATGTGTAATATGTGTGTAAATTTCCCTCAGGTCCATGACTGACCTCTGAACCTTGCCTGCTTAGGAATGACTCCACGCAGCTCAGGAAAGACAAGAGCTGAAAGGCTGAAAGCAGATATGTCACTGCTGCCCGGCACTGGGGAGACAAACTGAGAAGTGCAAGCCTCTAAAGTTTAAGGGACTTGATACACGGTTCAGATTTTCCACTGAAAGCCTATAGAGACCATATCTCAGGGCTAAGGGCACACTCAAAATAGGCCTAAAATTACCACAAAGAATGACCCTCCAGTAATTTAATCAAAGCTTAAAACCTAAAACCACCTCTGGTTTTGTGGCTGGTAATTACAATCCTCCAATAAATTCAGCTTCCTATTAGAACAAAACTCAATACTCTTCAGAGGAAGATGACAGAATCCAGAATTTCCTCAGCCATCATCCATGAAGTCAAATGTATAATTCTAAAAATTACTAGAAGACCAGGCCCAGTGGCTTATGCTTGTAATCTCAGCACTTTGGGAGGCCAAGGCGGGAGGATAGCTTGAGGCCAGGAGTTTGAGACCAGCCTAGGTGACATAGCAAGACCCTGTCTCTACCAAAAAAAAACATTATATATATATATATGTATATATGTGTATATATGTATGTGTGTATATATATATGTGTGTGTGTGTGTGTGTGTGTGTGTGTGTGTGTGTGTGTGTATAGCTGGGCGTGTTGACCCACGCCTGCAGTCCCAACTAGTTGGGAGGCTAAGATGCGAGGATTGCTTAAGCCAAGGAGTTGGAGGCTGCAGTGAGGCACGATAGTGCCACTGTACTCCAGCCTTGGCAACGGATTGAGACACTGTCTCAGAAAAATAAACTACATATGTATATTACATGCATTATATACATTGCTAGATACACATCAAGTAGATTCTAAATTCTCTTGTTTTGATCTTGCTTGCTGCAAACTGTGATGAGTCTTCTGCTATCTACAAGGCAGCACCGTACCCTTCCTAAGATACCTCTCATGTCATCAGTTCCTGCTCTTGATCTATAACCCAAAATCCTAACTGGATACCAAGGCGCATTGTTGAAGGAAAAGGTATTTAGATGTTTCATTCAGAGCTATAATGTGCCGTCACCAGAGCCCTATGACAGTTCAAGGAAATGGAGAAAATTGAACAGAAGAATTACTTTTTGGTTTGGATTAACTATGCTCTTTTCTTAATTTCTATTCATATTCAGAGGCAGATGTTGTCCCAGAGATGGAGCCTTGATACTGGGAATGTAAACTTTGGAATCACAAACTTAGTTATCTAACAAAAAATCATTGAGCTCAAATCTACCTTTAAAAGAGTTTCAGGTGTAATTTGCAGATTCATTAGTGCTTTGACCTAAAATTATAGGTACAGCTAGTGTTCGACTTACGACCACGATTGGGTCCGACAGACTGGTCGTAACACGATTTGGTCGTAAGTTGAGTAGGCTATATGCACGCAGAGATGGTAGTGCTGCCGGAAGCTGGTCCGCACTGTCGTACGCCCAGCTGGGCAACGTTTGCACTGCCAGACGCAGAGCAGTCGTGGCTAGCGATTGTGGTCGTAAAGTCGAATGGTCATAAGCTGCATAGGTCGTAAGTCGATCAATACCTGTAAATGGTCAAAAAATATTGAATATATGGTAACATAAAAGGAAAAATGATTTCCTGCAGTTAACATGTGCATTTTCCCCTTAAGGAGGGGGGCAGAGGTGACCAAGTCCAAAACTGAGAAGTAAGCACAGCTTACATTTTTTCCAACTGAGCTAATCAATATTTTGTCTGCTTATTTATGTCTTCCTACAACAGCTATGCATATTCTTAGATATTTATTTTATTATTATAAAGTAGAATTCAAGCTAAAGATTAAAGGTGTCTCAATACAATCCCCTGAAGATTCCAAGTACATTCAAGTAGATGGATTAGTAATAATTCTCCCACTTTCAAATGGATTATACTGTAAAATAGGCGCAGATCAAACAAAAGGATGTCACGAATCACTATTACCAGGACCGAGGAGTGCCAGTTATTCTTTCGTTTTAGGACTTGCTTAGAAAAGCTCAATATAGGGAAATGACAAGTACACAGGTCCCTGCTCCCATTCCCCTAACCGCGGTAGACATTGCTAATAGATGGAGATCCTTTACCACACTGAGCCCATCCAAGACTCATCCTAATAGTCAATCATTAGCAGTCAAGCGACCAACATGAAATGAGACCAATTTTCTATCCTTAAAATTGGCAGTCATGGAATAACATCAGAAGGAAATAAAAAGAGCAGGTTTTAAGAGAGGAAGCAGAGGGAAACTTTTGTGCTTTTCGTGAAATTCTGTTATTATCTTCCCATCTAGAGACCAATAGAACCATAAATGTTACTTCCAGCCTTGAAATTTGATGAGTTAACATTAAAAAGTGTCACTGATTTTGAAACCTCCAGCCATTTAGCATGTACACTTCACCTTATATAAAATAAATGCTTAAAGATTAAAAACTTTTCATGTAGATTCCTGTAGGGAATTGCTACATTCAGAAAGCACTATTTCAAGTGGATTTTTTTCTAGAAAAGTTTTTCATGCAATCTTATCCTTTCTGAGGGTGTTGAAGAAGAATAGGCATTCCTTGTCACCACCATGGGTCCTCTTTAGGAACTATTTAGTGGGTTCCTGTATACATCAGCCTGTAGGTCTGGATCAATAGCAGACATAAGGACGTGAGAGATGCAGCAGGTCATCCATTCAATTATTCTGTCTCTGATGTTGGCACCAAGGGACACTTAGAGAAACAAAGGAATCCAAGAAGAGCATCAAGTTCTGAACACCATAGGGAATTTACCATAAATATTTCACTTTAATGAGAATTTATTAGTGACGCAGCCTTGATAATCACGTGAGCAGCAAATGCATGCTGTAGGCTCTTGCTCTTGCAAAGAGACCTCTTCTCTGCTGCCATGTTTGTGGCCTGAGAACACTACATTATTCATGAGATGGCTGTATTTTCTACAGTAGCTGCTGGCTCAAAGACATGAACAGCACTGATGTCGTGGTTTTTTATTATTGATAAAGAAATACATTTCTAGCTTGTCAAATTATATTTCAGGGCTCTGCTAGGCCAATACTGTATGTAACTAATGATTTGGGGTTCTTTAGTTCCAAAGAATGTCTGTTCCCTTCCAGGAGAAAAGTTTGTGGGCTGATTGTTTAAAATCTTCTGTCAATATGGACATGAGAAAAAGAGCTCTAAAGTGGGAACCAAGGGACTTCTCATGGTGTTAGATCAACTCAGCATCATGAACAAGAAGCAAAGGCCGTTTCCCAATCTGCGTTCAGGAGTGAGGTAGTTCCATAATGCTATCCAGATTGCAAATCCACTGCAAATTGTCCATACAGACTATTGCCATGGTTTAGGGAAACATTCGCCTGAATGTGAATAAGTTCTTTTCTGGAAAAATGAATCTTTGTCGAAGTAAAGAGAGAGAAAAGTGTGAAATTCCTAACTCTCCTCGTCTAAATATGGATTTTCCAGAAGGCATCCCAGAAACAGACTCAGGCACAAGTTAGTTTCTGATATGATCCCCAGTATGGGAGTTGGGAAGTGAGACAATGACAGATAGGCGACCAATCAAAGGCATGTTACAAAGACAGTTACCACGGTGAGCAACCAGAGCTTAATTCTGCTGGGAACTCTAACGGTGTAGAACATACCTCAGCGTTATCTCACTCAGGTGGTGAGGGAGCTGGGGTATTTATACACTCACATTTCATTAGGCTTTGGTTGACAGCTTCTCCTGAGAGAAAGGGTGGTATTAATTCTCCAGCATATCCAGCCTGCAGTGTCTGGGCAGGGGACCCTTTCTCAGCTCTGGAGAAAGCCTTCAGGTAAAGAGATACAGGTGCTTAGTATAAAAGAGGTAGGGCCACAGGACACTGTGGGGCGGGTATTGGTGTCTTGGAAAATGCCCCTGTCTATATTTCTCCCTCTTCATTATTTAATAAATTAAAGACAAAAAGAGCTCTTATTTGAGAGTTACTTGCCCAATTTTAGATATTGCATATTTCGTAAGCATCATCACCATCAATCCTCGTAATAATCACATAAATGGGTATCTCCCATTTTGTACATTAACAGTTAAGACTCAAATAGGCTAAAGAATTTTCCCAAGGACACAGAGCTTGTGAGTGGTAAAGGAGGGCTTCAAATCCAGGTCTTCAGGCTCTTGTAAAACGCTGGTTTCCTGTGGTAAGCAAATGTCGCCACATAAGCATTTGGCTGATGCAACTTTTCTTAGCAAATTTGATTGGCAATACCATTTTGGTTGACAGTTTGATGATCCCTCTAGGCCATCTGTTCCAATGACTTGCGGTTGCATCCTCCTTCACAGAGATACTTCTCGTAACCGTGTATCCATTCACACATCAATGCATTTGAAGCTGAACTTTGTTTCTGGCTTTTGAAGAGAAGGACTTATACCCTTAAAAAAAAAAAAACAGGAAAAAATGGGGTAATTTGGTTTTTCTAGGACAGCAGAATCAGTATAAAGTTGAACCCTAGCTTGATCTCAGCTCTTCCACTACTGTCTGTGTGAACTGTAGGCTGGTTACTTGCCCTCTTTGGGCCTCAGCTTACCTGCCTGTAAATTGGGATACTGCCTTCTATCATATAGAAGCAATGAAAAAGTGATAAATATATTTGCAATACTTGATAAAGTTTATTTCCATCCTTAAATTCAGAATGCTCAAGGTATTGGGATGATTTCAAAGAGAGTTCCCTTGCTCCCAACCTATGCTCAACTGGTAACTCCTCAGTGACAAGGACTGTGTACCCTTAACTAGTGTTGAGTATGGTATCCAGCAGATGGTAAGGGCTGAAAGGAAATGGTGGTGTTTTGGCACAATATTGATTTAATGAATTTTCCAATGTTACTAAGATATGGTCTTTAGAACCAGACAAAAATTCAAAAGGTGATCTAAGGACAGACTGGTTCCCTGGTACACTCAGGACCTCCTGTTGCCAGATGCCTTCTCTCATGCCTGCCTAAGGTTTGCTTGACCTTGTTAAATGTGAGCATGCACTGAAATGTCTCTAAAACATTCCCAGAGACTAAAAATTTAGAAAACTAAGTTAAGCATATATGTACTTTCACACAGATTTTTTTGTGAATAATTTTGTTCAGTGGCCTTTAGTTATGACAAATGTGTTAATTGCCTCAAGCAACACTCATTAAGTGATTTTTGTGCCAGGCATTTTGCTAGACACCAGGGCTACAGAGAAGAATAAATATCCTGCAACTTTAACCTCCCTCCCCCAGTCTATTGGAGACGAAAGAAAACAACCAAAAATTGCTGCAAGGCAAGATTTTATGTGCTAAAGGCTACAGAGATGCCAAGGACTGAGGACCATATGCATTTCTCAGAAGGAGCTAGGATATGCTGGGTAACAGACAGCCCCCAAATATCAGTGGCTACAAAAAACAACAACGTTATTTTTACTCATGCTACATGTTCAAAATGTGTGTATTGGGGCAGGGGTGCTGGGGACTCTGCTGTCAGTCACTCAGGGACCCAGGCTGATGGGGTTGCACAATACTTCCTGATGTATTTTTCAAGAACTGGTAAGACAAGAAAATGCAAAATGGGGAGCCAGGCACTGGTTTGAAAGCCACATGCAATCCATGTCATTTCACTTACATTTCAGTAATCACAGCAAGCTGCATCGCCTCACCTAACTTTGAAGAGGTTGTAGACATACTCTTCCTTGGTCTCCGGAACAATGAGAAGCGGGGTATTTGTGAACAGACCTCATGGCCACCAGAGCTGGTATCCAGCAGTTGGGAGGCTGACTGAGCTGTCCCTCCCAACACCATTTCTCAGCCAATAATTCTGTCTTGTGTTTATACAAAACCACCTCCTGAAAGGCCCGCTGCATTCAGTCACACTTGGTATTTGTTGTCCTCTTTTATGGATCCCAGCCTGGTGGGTGCTGATGACAGAGAGGAATGACAGGGCCCCTGTCCTCAGGGAGCTGAGCTCACGGTACCACTGAGTCCACAGTACACACGGGCAAGCAAACGCCTTCAGTGTGGTTGGAAAATAATTTGATGAGCACTGGGACAGTGCGACGGGGCCACAGAAAGAGAGACAGGGAAGGCTTTGTGAGTGGTGGAGGAGGTACCACACCTGGAAGACAAAGTTTTTACAATGCCCCAGGGAAAGTGGGAGCAACAGGCTTTACTAAGATTAAAGCATCTTAAACAGAAGCTTGAAGCCACTCATCACTACAGGGAGAAACTGGGTAGCATTCAGACCTCCATTTTTTTGGTGCAATTCTTGAGAAACTGGTCCATCAAGTTGCATTGGGTATTTTGTCATGAGAAGGCCACTGGCATGACAGACTGGTGTTCTGATGGCTGCAGCAGCCCACGTTCCTTTTTCTCAGACATATTAAGGGAACCAGGCTTTTTAGGATGTGTTGATTTTCATTTTGCACCGCTCCGTTTGATCAACATGTGATGAGTATGTCTAAAGATGGAACGAGTGTTCCTGCTGCATTTTTTTCAAACAAAGGAGAAAAGACTCTCTACCCCTTCGAACCTCCGTTTAGACTCATCAAACTCGGGCCTCATGAAAGCAGCCAGGAGAGAGAAGCTGCGACACTGATTGCCGTTGCCTTGGTAAGGGGAAACCACTCCACTCAGGTCTCTGTGGTTTCCATGGTAACAGCACTGCTTGCTTTTGCAGGCCCCCAGGGCTGGCGGGATGCACTGACAGGAAAATTGGGGGATGAAAGAGAGGAGTAGAAAGAGACTTTGAGGACCTTGAAGGTATTTGGGGAACGACTCTCAGCTGGATGAGGCTGCTCTGTTCTCCCTGCATAGGTAGCTGCTCCCAACAGGCCACGTGGGCCATGTGGCCCCAACAGGCTGAGTACTGGAAACACCTGCCTAGAGGTACACACATTTATGCAGCTCTCATGGACTGACCACCATCCAGGAAAACAGATGCCAATGCAAGGCAGGAAGGAACCGGCAATATGTGGATTGCAACATAAGACCAGAGAAGAATGTGCCTTCTGCCCACACCAGGCCAGCATGTAATGGTTGTTATAATTTAGAATAATGATATGTGGCCCCAGGAAGTATTCACATTCACTATCTACACTCTTCATAACAACCCTGCAGGGGTGACATCAACACACCCATCTACAGATGAAGGAAACAGGGCCCCATGTGACACAGAGGAGACCCGGACCTGAGCCTGATTCCCCACTGTGGGATCTTACACAAAATCTAACTGACCACCCAAGGAAAATGTTAGTTCCCAAACACAGCAGGCATCCTAGCTCAAGCCATAACAAATGCGCTGAATACTTTTGGATTTGGCGCGAGGATACACACCCGGAGAGGGTGGCATCAGCACCAGCCATCATCTGGGAGGCGCTAGAGCCCCCACATTGTCTTACCCCTTGTTCTACAAGTGAAGAAACTGGGGCCAAGAAGCACTTGGCAGAAGCCTTTCAGTGCAGTACACCACACAGTCTGCATACACTCTTTTCTTGGACAGTTGCAGCTATTCAGAAAACCGCATTCCCCCACAAACCTGCAAGGCACCAGGAGCGTGTTGCCAGGTGGATAGCTAGTGCAGTCGCCAGGAGGCAAGCACAGCCACTGTCGTAGCTCTTTTCTTGAACCACTAGGTCAACTGGGCAGAATGGATTTACTCTATCCATGTCCAAGCTCTGTTCTCAGAGCTCTTCATCCCACTGAGACTTAACAGGCATCTACTGTGTGCCCTGCAGTGTACTATGTGTTTGGACCAGAGGGAATGGGAAGCAGGAACCTCAGAGGCCACTTTTCAGATGATCAAAAGGCAAATTGAGGCCCAGAGAGATGAAGTGACAGGTGGCCAAAGGCCACACTTTGCGCATGTCAGCATTGAGCCCCAAATTTCCAGATTTCCAATTAAGGACACTTTTCTTGACTTCAGGCTGATCCCTTTTTTAGGAAGATTAAACACTGCAACACCAAATTGCTTTAGAACCACAACAAGGCAACACTGAGTAAAATAACAATGTTATTAGTAGGCTGTGTATACAGCACACATAGGAGCTGACAGAGATCAATGACCAGCCTTACAGCCTCCCTAAACAGAGCTGCTGCCCCGGTGAGTCTCTAGGACAGAATTCTTTCTGATTTACATTCCATGCTACAGGGTCATCTGGCAATGAATGCCCTTTGCAAGCGAATCAAAGAAGCTTCTAACATGGTGAGATTGGATATGCAATATAAGAATATGTTACAATCCTAAGTCTTAACATTGGGGTCCTACCATGCTAGATTCAGAATGCAAATCTTAATAACGGTTTATCCTGATTTTATACTTGTGCAGAGGGACTGCCTTCTGCCACCTCTGACTCATGCCCCACTACTGTGTGCTGAAGCTAACTATGTATATATAAATTATGGTCTCTCCTTTCCTGCACATAAGACACCTTCCATCTCCTCTTTAGTTCTTATGCAAAGGAAGCTTGGGAGATGCTGTAGACCGAATGTTTGTTCCCACTTCCCAGATTCATAGGTTGAAGCTCTAACCCCCAAAGCGATGGTAATTGGATATGGGGTCTTTGGGAGGTAATTAGGGTCAGGTAAAGGTATAAGAGCGGGACCCTGATGATGGGATTCGTGTCCAAATAAGAGGAAGAAGAGACCAGAGCTTACTCGTGCTCTGACATGCAGATACTGCAAGAAGGCGGCCTCTGCAAGCCAGCTGACAGCCCTCACCAGAAGCCAACCTTGCTGACACCTTTATCTCAGACTTCCAGCCTCCAGAGTTGTGAGAGATAAATGTCTGTTGTTTAAGCCCCCAAGTCTACAGTATTCTGTTCTATCAGGCTAAGGCAGACAGGGCTTTGCTATACCCAGACGTGTGGACGGTTTCTTGATACATCACCTGTGACTCTTTCTAGGGCCTCCTCTGGCCCCAGGAGCATGCTTGGCTTGGCAGGTGCAGGGCTGAGCAGAAGTGTTGAAGGTCCAGTGCCTTTGGGGCAGCCCTTAACAGTGACAGGCAGCCATCAGTGCACAGAGCCCCCGACCCTGCTGCTGACCCTGTGGTAGACAACCCTGAGACCTGCTTCCCTCCGTCTCCCAGCAAGCTTGAGGTCACTGTGCCAGCCTCTTCCCCTCCCTGCCTCGTCTCTCCACCCTGCTCCCAGTGCTTCCTGGGATCATCTCCCAAACAAACAGCTGTCATTCAGATCTTTCTCTCAGGTCTGCTCTTGAGGGCTCCAGCCTAAGGCGTGGGCATTTGGGACCTATGAGGGAAGACTCACCTCTTGCAGGGCAGAAGAAGGCTTAGCTCAATTTTTAGATGAAATTTCTTCTTGTGGCTTTCTTTTTCAAAATATAATGCATACATAAAAGGGAAAATAAAATACATGTAGTATTCTTTGCAAGTTGTGCATGACTCCTTTGAAACCATTGTTCCAATTTCATCATCTTCCTGATACGTGTTTTCTGAGAGGAGCTGTAATGAAAAAGTGGTCAGAGTGGGTGCATGTCAAGTGAGATTTGCTAAGTGAGTATTTAACCTGGTCATTCTTTCCACATTGCTGTTGAACACCAAGTAAGTTTTATTGTTCTTGAAAAAAGTTGATTCAAAAGTGTTGGACTGATTCTCCTCTGACTTCCCCACACTGACCCTGAAACTCCCAACTTCAAGCCACATTCAAGTGGGTGAGGAGGCTCACAGTGCCGGCTGCTCCATTCACAGGCTCCGACACTGACTGTGCCAGATTGGAGGCTGTCACTGCCCCATGGAGAATTTTCACACATGTCCTCATGGCCAGCCGTGACTACCGACAGGGGGAGGCACTTTTGATAAAGGAGCTCCCAGCTGGGCATGGATCAGAGAGCAGGCCCTGGAGAGCAGGCCCAGATTAGAGGTATTGATCGATTTACCACCTATGCAACTTACGACCATTCGACTTTACGACCATAATCGCTAGCCATGACTGCTCCACGTCTGGCAGCGCAAACGTTGCCCAGCTGGGCGTACGACAGTGCAGACCAGCTTCCGGCAGCACTACCGTCTCCGCGTGCACCATTTTAACTGTACATATAGTCTACTCAACTTACAACCAAATCGTGTTACGACTGGTCCGTGGTCCCGACCGTGGTCGTAAGTTGAGCACTAGCTGTAGGTCACTGGTAAGCTGCCAACTCCCTGGAGGTGGGGAAAGGAGGGTTCCTGAGCCTCCAAAGAAGGAGGACTCTGAACAAGTTCCTGTGGTTTCTCCTTGACTCACCCCTGCACAGTCAGGACTTTGGGCAGCTTCTTAGTGGACTGTCCTGAGCTAACACGGTACCCTTTGGGTCCTGCCCCATCCAGGGCCCAGTCTCCAGTGTGTCTTCCCCAGGGATCCCACTGGGGTCACCATGTGGGCTGGCATGGAGAGCCCTGACCAGACACCTCCTCCACCAAAGAGCCAGGCCCAGTGGGGTCCATGCATCCGCAGTTGCTTCATTCAGCCAGTTGTTGCTTGTCTTGTGAAGAATTAAAACTCTGAATACCTGGATTCAGAACCCAGGCCTGTCACTTACTGATGTGGTGCCCTTGGAACAGATGCGGTCCCTGGCTCTCTGTGGCTTCATGCCTGGGGTGGCAGTGAGGCAGGATAACGGAGCTGGGCTGGGAAGAACCCAGTGTAGACACGGATGACGCTCACGGGGTGACTTTCGCACCCTTCTGTGCTCCCTTGGTCCCTTATTACTGATCATGCAGGAAGCTTGTGGGGCAGGAAGTAAAGAGGTAACTGGATGCCACATACCTGTATCCCCCTCTACCCCTCATTGATGATTGGGGACCTCAAGCACTTTCTGTGTGTGATTCCTTTGCTTGGCAGTGCCCCACGGCAAACCACTGTGTTGTTTCCCATGGGTGATGGCTGTTGTGATTAATAAATTAACTCAGCATCCCATCTCTAGCTTCCAGCTCTGGGACTGGGAGGACAATAGGAGAGGTGACCTTTCAACCCAGGACTGACCAATGCCAAAACACCCTGTGGCAGCTACACTGAAAAGTGCAAAGAAAAAAAAAGCCTACCGCTTCCCTTCCAGGAGTGTGGCAGCTGAATGTAGATCAGGTCAAATCCTCTTTTGGGAGGAGGTCACGAGAAGGAAGAGGTCAATGGGAAAAATAGAATTGCAGATCCATGCAGGAGGGGGATGGGATGTGCGAGGAGCGTCCCCAGCCCTGGGTGTGCTGGGTATGCTTTCCGGTCATGGAGCCCAAGCATGCTGCCTCATCTGTCTTCCCCTTGGGCTTCTCATCTACAGAATTGGAATAATAGCTTGTTTAGGATAAGATGGGATCGCAGGGTCAAAGTGCAAGGCACAGGGCTTGCCAGGAGCAGGTGCTCAATAAACGCTAGCTGCTGTCATCCCTCTGCCCCTCACATTAATTTCCAGATCGTGGCTTCATTTTGGTGCCCAAGGGGAGCTCCAGGCTTCTCCCAGTTTATTTGTTCATTGTTTAGAGGAGCTCCATGCTGCCTGTTTAGAGCAACTCCAGCTTAGAGAAATCCTAGCATAGCCATGACATTCCTGTCTTTTCTTGTCTCCTTTTTTTATGTTTAAAGGACCATACAAAACTAGAGAGTGTGATTAGCTAGACATACAGGTGGGCCTTCCTTTAGAAAAAATAATAAAGCTTTATTGAGATATTACTGACATACAAAAATTGTATATGCTTAAGGTATACAACTTGATCTTTTGATATACATACACGTTGTGAAATGTTAACCACCTTTCAGCTCATTAACATATCCATTACCTCTACATAGTTACCGTGTGTGTGTGTGTGTGTGTGTGTATTGAGAAGATTTAGATCCACTCTCTTAGCAAGTTTCAAGTATGTAATGTAGTATTTTTAACTCTCCCCCACCTGCTGTACATTGGAAAGTGTGCTTTGCTTCATGTACTAGATGTTCCCTCTGGCCCAATCCCACCTCATGTGGCTCCAACCCAAGACCTGCCCAATGTCCTAAGCAAGTGTTGCCTTGGATGCAAAGAGCAGAGCCTTTTCAAGCAGTGACCAATGGCTTGTGTCTTGCACAAATCCTCTGGGCAAGCCAGGGGTCCCCAGCAGAATTGGGCCTGGGTGTCTCAGGAGTTATCCACTCACTCCTTAGCACCACTGCCTTTGACTCTTCCCCACTTCCTGGCTTCACTGCCATCCTCATGCACAGTGCATCCTGGGGTCACCTCCCAAATAAACCACATACCTCCACATCTTTGTTGGAGGGTCTGATTTGGGGAGAATCCAAAACAAGACAAGTGGCAAGCAGGCATCATCTAGCACATCCTCCCCATCAAGCGGTGATGGTTTCTCTAAGAACTTGCTATAGAAAGACTTGGAGAACCCACCACAGCAGAGAGACTCCGCCTCAACAGAGGCGGGCCACCATCGCCAAAGCAGTTCTAACTACACCCATATAAACAGGACTGCAGGGAAGTTCACTCGGCAGCGGGGCGGAGCCCACAGCAGCTCAGCAAAGCCTCTATAGGCCGACAGTGACTAGGCTGCCTCCTTGCTGGGCTGGGCAGGGCAGGTCTGAAGGAAAAAAAAAAAAGAAGGTGGCAGCATAATGGAAACTCATAAATAAAGCCCTAAATCCCTGGGACAGAGCACCTGGGAACAAAAAGCAGTTATGAGTTCTGCTGCAGCAGACCTAAAAGTACCTGCCCAGCAGCTCTGAATGAACAACAACAGAGCTCACAGCTCACCATTTGAGCTCCTATAAAGAAGAGACCATCTCCTCAAGCAGCTCCCTGACCCCTATATATCCAAAGAGACACCTCATAAAAGAGAGATCAGATTGACACTAGGCCGGTATCCTTCTGGGACAAAGATAGCAGAAGAAGAAAACTGGTAACAACCCTTACTGTTCAGCAGCTGCTGCAGGTGAACCCCAGGCAAGCAGGGCCTGGAGTGAACCTCAGCAGACCTACAGCAGAGGGGCCAGACTGTCAGAAGGAAAACCAAGAAACAGAAATAACCTCATCATCAACAAACAGAACTTCAATCTGAAAGATTTGAGACCCAATCTGAAAGCCAGCAACTACAAAGTTGACAGGTGGATAAATCCTTAAAGATGGGAAGAAACCAGCGCAAAAAGGATGAAAACACCCAAAACCAGAACACCTCTCCTCCTACAAGGGATCACAACTCCTCACCAGCAAGGGAACAAGGTTGGAGGGAGAACGAGTGTGATGAAATGACAGAATCAGACTTCGGAAGTTGAGTAGTAAGAAACTTCTGTGAACTAAAAGAACATGTTCTAACCAAATGCAAAGAAACTAAGAACCTTGAAAAAAGATTTGACGAAATGCTAACAAGAATGGACAAAATAGAAAGGAATATAAGTGAATTGATGGAGCTGAAAAACGCAACACGAGAACTTCGCGAAGCATGCACAAGTATCAACAGCCGAATTGACCAAGCAGAAGAAAGGATATCAGAGGTCGAAGATCAACTCAATGAAATAAAATGGGAAGGCTAGACTGGAGAAAAAAGGGTAAAAAGGAATGAACAAAGTCTCCAAGAAATGTGGGACTATGTGAAAAGACCTAATCTATGTTTGATAGGCGTACCTGAATGCGACGAAGAGAATGAATCCAAGCTGGAAAATACCCTTCAGGATATTATCCAGGAAAAATTCCCCAACCTAGCAAGGCAGGCAAACATTCAAGTCCAGGAAATACAGAGAACACCACAAAGATATTCGTCAAGAAGAGCAACCCCAAGGCACATAATCGTCAGATTTACCAGGGTCGAAATGAAGGAGAAAATACTAAGGGCAGCGAGAGAGAAAGGTCAGGTTACCCATAAAGGGAAGCCCATCAGACTCACAGCAGATCTCTCAGCAGAAACCCTACAAGCCAGAAGAGAGTGGGGGCCAATATTCAACATCCTTAAAGAAAAGAACTTTCAACCCAGAATCTCCTATCCAGCCAAACTAAGCTTCATAAGTGAAGGAAAAATAAAATCCTTTGGGAACATGCAAGTACTCAGAGATTTCGTCACCACCAGGCCAGCTCTACAAGAGCTCCTGAAAGAAGCTCTACACATATAAAGGAACAACAAGTACCAGCTCAACTAAAGGGCAAAACAGCCAGCTAGCACCAAAATGGCAGTATCAAATTCACACGTAACAATATTAACCCTAAATGTAAATGGACTAAATGTCCCAATCAAAAGACACAGACTGGCAAATTGGATAAAAAGACAAAACCCTTCGGTGTGCTGTATCCAGGAAACCCATCTCACATGCAAGGATACACAAAGGCTCAAAATAAAGGGATGGAGGAAGATTTACCAAGCAAATGGAGAGCAAAAAAAAAAGCAGGAGTTGCAATTCTCATCTCTGATAAATTAGACTTTAAAGCAACAAGGATCACAAAAGACAAAGAGGGACATTACATAATGGTAAAAGGATCAATGCAACAAGAAGAGCTAACGATCCTAAATATATACGCACCCAATACAGGAGCACCCAGATACATAAGGCAAGTTCTTAATGACTTACAAAGAGACTTAGGCTCCCACACAATAATACTGGGAGACTTTAACACCCCATTGTCAACATTAGACAGATCAACCAGACAGAAAATTAACAAGGATATCCAGGACTTGAACTCAGACCTGGACCAAGCAAACCTAATAGACATTTACAGAACTCTCCACCCAAAATCCACAGAATATACATTCTTCTCAGCACCACATCACACCTACTCTAAAATTGACCACATAATTGGGAGTAAATCACTCCTCAGCAAATGCAAAAGAATGGAAATCGTAACAAACAGTCTCTCAGACCACAGTGCAATCAAGTTAGAACTCAGAATTCAAAAACTAACCCAGAACCGCACAGCTTCATGGAAACTGAACAACTTGCTCTTGAATGTTGACTGGATAAACGGTGAAATGAAGACAGAAATAAAGATGTTCTTCGAAACCAACGAGAATGAAGACACAACATACCAGAATCTCTGGGACACATTTAAAGCAGTCTCTAGAGGAAAATATATAGCAATAAGTGCCCACATGAGAAGCAAGGAGAGATCAAAAATTGACACCCTATTGTCAAAACTGAAAGAGCTAGAGGAGCAAGATCAAAAAATCTCAAAGTCTAGCAGAAGAAAAGAAATAGCTAAGATCAGAGCAGAACTGAAGGAGATAGAGACACAAAAAAACCTTCAAAAAATCAATAAATCCAGGAGCTGGTTTTTTGAAAAGATCAACAAAATAGACAGACCACTAGCCAGATTAATAAAAAAGAAAAGAGAGAATAACCAAATTGATGCAATAAAAAACGATAAAGGGGATATCACCACAGATTCCACAGAAATTCAAACCATCATCAGAGATTATTACAAACAACTCTATGCACACAAACTAATAAACCTGGAAGAAATGGATAAATTCCTGGACACGTGCCTCCTGCCAAGCCTAAACCAGGAAGAAGCCAAAACCCTGAACAGACCCATAACAAGTCTGAAGTTGAGGCAGCAATTAAGAGCTTACCACCCAAAAAAAGCCCAGATCCAGATGGGTTCACAGCTGAATTCTACCAGACGTACAAAGAGGAGCTGGTACCATTCCTTCTGAAACTATTCCAAACAATACAAAAAGAGGGAATTCTTCCCAAATCATTTTATGACACCAACATCATCCTGATTCCAAAACCCGGCAGAGACTCAACAAGAAAAGAAAACGTCAGGCCAATATCCATGATGAACATAGATGCAAAAATCTTCAATAAAATACTGACAAGCCGATTGCAACAGCACATCAAAAAGCTTATCCACCATGATCAAGTAGGCTTCATCCCGGGGATGCAAGGCTGGTTCAACACAGCCTATAAACGTGATTCACCACATAAACAGAACCAAAGACAAAAACCACATGATTATCTCAATTGATGCAGAGAAGGCCTTTGACAAAATTCAACAGCCCTTTATGCTAAAAACCCTCCATAAGCTAGGTATCGATGGAACGTATCTCAAAATAATAAAAGCTATTTATGACAAACCAACAGCCAATATTATACTGAATGGGCAAAAACTGGAAGCATTCCCCTTGAAATGTGGCACCAGACAAGGATGCCCTCTCTCACCAGTCATATTCAATATAGTATTAGAAGTTCTAGCCAGAGCAATCAGGCAAGAAAAAGAAATAAAGGGCATTCAAATAGGAAAGGAGGAAGTCAAATTGTCTCTATTTGCAGACAACATGATTGTATATCTAGAAGACCCCATCATCTCAGCCCCAAACCTCCTGAAACTGATAAGCAAGTTCAGCAAAGTCTCAGGATACAAAATCAATGTGCAAAAATCACATGCATTCCTATACACCAATAACAGACTTAAAGAGAGCCAAATCAAGAACAAACTTCCATTCAAAATTGCCGCAAAGAGAATAAAATACCTAGGAATACAACTAACAAAGAACGTAAAGGACCTCTTCAAGGAGAACTACAAGCCACTGCTCAACGAAATAAGAGAGGACACAAACAGATGGAGAAACATTCCATGTTCATGGTTAGGAAGAATCAATATCGTGAAAATGGCCATACTGCCCAAAGTAATTTACAGATTCAATGCTATCCCCATCAAGCTACCAATGACCTTCTTCGCCGAACTGGAAAAAACCAAACTTCATATGGAACCAAAAGAGAGCCCGCATAGCCAAGTCAATTCTAAGCAAAAAGAACAAGGCGGGGGGCATCACACTACCAGACTTCAAACTATACTACAAGGCTACAGTAATCAAAACAGCATGGTACTGGTACCAAAACAGAGATATAGACCAATGGAACAGAACAGAGGTCTCGGAGGCAACACAACCTATCTACAACCATCTGATCTTTGACAAACCAGACAAAAACAAGCAATGGGGAAAGGATTCCCTGTTCAATAAATGGTGTTGGGAAAGCTGGCTAGCCATGTGCAGAAAGCAGAAACTGGACCCCTTCCTGACACCTTACACTAAAATTAACTCCAGATGGATTAAAGACTTAAACATAAGACCTAACACCATAAAAACCCTAGAAGAAAATCTAGGCAAAACCATTCAGGACATAGGTGTAGGCAAGGACTTCATGACCAAAACACCAAAAGCATTGGCAACAAAAGCCAAAATAGACAAATGGGACCTAATCAAACTCCACAGCTTCTGCACAGCAAAAGAAACAATCATTAGAGTGAATCGGCAACCAACAGAATGGGAAAAAATTTTTGCAGTTTACCCGTCTGACAAAGGGCTGGCATCCAGAATTTACAAAGAACTAAAACAGATTTATAAGAAAAAAACTAACAAGCCCATTCAAAAGTGGGCAAAGGATATGAACAGCCACTTTACAAAAGAAGACATACATGAGGCCAACAAACATATGAAAAAATGCTCATCATCACTGGTCATCAGAGAAATGCAAATCAAAACAACATTGAGATACCATCTCACGCCAGTTAGAATGGCGATCATTAAAAAATCTGGAGACAACAGATGCTGGAGAGGATGTGGAGAAATAGGAACACTTTTCCACTGTTGGTGGGAGTGTAAATTAGTTCAACCATTGTGGAAGACAGTGTGGCGATTCCTCAAGGACCTAGAAATAGAAATTCCATTTGACCCAGCAATCCCATTACTGGGTATATATCCAAAGGATTACAGATCGTTCTACTATAAGGACACGTGCACACAAATGTTCATTGCAGCACTGTTTACAATAGCAAAGACCTGGAACCAACCCAAATGCCCATCGACGATAGATTGGATAGGGAAAATGTGGCACATATACACCATGGAATATTATTCAGCCATCAAAAACTATGAGTTTGGGTCCTTTGTAGGGACATGGATAAACCTGAAAACCATCATTCTCAGCAAACTGACAGAAGAGCAGAAGATCAAACACCGCATGTTCTCACTCATAGGTGGGTGTTGAACAATGAGAACACATGGACACAGGGAGGGGAGCACTACACACTGGGGTCAGTTGGGGGGAAATAGGGGAGGGATGGTGGGGGGTGGGGACCTGGGAGAGATAGCAAGGGGAGAAATGCCAGATGTAGGTGATGGGGAGGAAGGCAGCAAATCACACTGCCACATGTGTACCTATGCAACAATTTTGCATGTTCTTCACATGTACCCCAAAACCTAAAATGCAATAAAATAAATAAATGGGGGAAAAAAAGAAAAAAAAAAGAAAGACTTGGAGACATCATCAAGCTTGGAGAAAAATCTTCTTTCAGCAGCTGGTGATGCCTGCCCATGTGGGGCTGTGGGTGGGAGTGGTGTGTGCTGCTTCCTGCAGCGTGTGATGGGCACATCCTCCAGCAAAGGAGCTGTGGATTCCTATCGGAGGGACCACAGGAGGCTTCATAAAGGAGAGGAGGCATGAGAACCTGGCCCAGCAGGTTGATTGGATTTTATGAGAGGAAGGGACAAGAGGCCTGGTCAGAAGTGGAGGATCTGCTTGGGACCGTCAGTTCACAGACTGCAGCTTTCATCTCATGGCAGAGAGGCTTGGAAACACTGAGAAGGCATGAACATCCCTGTGGTTGGCATTCCAGTTCAGCCACAAATGGAGGTCAACTTAGAAAAGGGAGCAGAGGGAGGGAGCAGGGAGAGGGTTGTTCTCATAGCCCACGGGGCCCACACCCTAAACCAGCTCAGGCAAAGTAGAAAAGGAGCAAAATGAACACCCACTTAAAGCAGGGGCCTCAAATCTGTCTGAGCCACGCACTCCTTTGGTGATCCACTGAAGGCTACAGCTCCCTGCTCAGAAAAGCAGTTTTCGATGCATGCCTGCAGCAAAGTACATAAGGTTACACATGGAAACTGACTGTGTGGAAATGAAGCTGTTAAAATATTAGAAAACAGATTTGCAATGTAGTAGTTCACGTGCCTCCTCATGATACTCTAAGTCACAGGCGGTGACCTAACAACCACCGTAAGATCGAAGTAGTAAGAGCCGCACAAGTACGATGCCATGACGCATTATGAAAAGGTCTCGGGGCTGAGCCCCAGGTTCTTCTAGCACGACTGTGGTTTGTTGCCTACCTTCCTATCTGAAGGAAACACTAAATTCTGGTTAGTTTTGTGAACTTAAATGTGTAGGTTTTTTTCTCATCCAAGTTCATGGACCATATTAAAACCAAGACTTGACAAAAGGGCTGGTGATGCTGCCCCAGACCTACAGCACTGCAAATGTGGTCATCTGTACTGAGATGGTTTTCTTTCTCTGTTCTTTAGCCCTGCACGAATTCCCCAATGACATCTTCACCAACGAGGATAGAAGACAAGGCGCGGTGGTCCTCCATGTGCTCTGTGTAAGTACCCCTCTGTGCCCCTGCCTGAAGGGTCCATAGGACAGGCCGAGGGGTGTGGGGTGAGGCAGCTGAGATGCCCCCGGCGGAGTCTCTCCGCCCTCCTGTTCACATGCCTGGCGGGGGTCCTCCGAGCCCTGTAGGGAGCCATCACCCAAATGGAGATGAAAAACCACAGTTTTCGAAGCTGGAGCCATCTGTTACGCATTTTCCCTTCATGTTAGTGCCCAGAGTGTGGGCTGTAAACAGCTCCACTCTCCATGACTTGACCCTGTCCTCTGCTCAAACACCACCGTCTTGGGAAGCCTTTCCTAACTGGCCTTTCTGAAATGCCGCCGTGTTTCCTCTTGCCCTGCTTTGCTTTCCTCCATGCTGCCTGCCATCGTGTAGTTACTTCCTTATCGACTTTTCACCCGCATTCACACGTAAGCCCCCTAAGAACAGGGACTTGGTTTTGCATATGGCTCCATTCCCAGACCCCTTCTTGGCACATGGCAGGGACAGAGCATTTGCTCACGGAGTGGATTGCATGTAATGGCAACGGGCACCGTGTCTAACACATAGAAGACGATCAAGAAAAGCCTATTCTCTTCCCATCCTTCCTCTCACTGTCCACCACTGTCTCAGCATCTTCTGCCACAGAGCCTGTGGCTCTAAAGTCTGTATTCCCCTTGGAGGGGTTTGTGGAAGGACATGCATGTGAGGTTGTCTAAGGAGTAGACAGCAGTCCAACCAGAAATCTCTGGGCCAAATTCTGGACTAGGTACGTTAATGCTTCCCCATCTCTGTGGCGTTCCCTCTCCCCCAGAATACTCTCAATTCCGTTCTAGTTATTTATTGCGGGGGAATGAACTCCTCACACTTAGTGGCATGCCCAGTCACCATGTCGTTTCGCTCTTGGGTTGTCTGTGTCGAGTGCTTAGAAGGGGCAAGGTAGGAATGCTTCTCAGTGGAATCCAGGGCCTCAGATGGACTGACTCCAATGGCCGTGTCTGGGCCACTGCTCCTAAAGGGTTGTTTCCCCTTTTATGCCTGTATGTGGGCTGGAATGGCTGAAGGACTGGTCCAGCTCTGGCTGTTGATAAGAGCACCTACAGTGACCTCTACAGTGTGGCAGCTTCAGGCAGTCAGACTTCCATGTGGCAGCCTAGAGAGCTCAGAGAAAGAGGGTGACTTAGCCTTGATGTCCCACGGTGTCATTTCCACCATTGCAGTCACAGCCCACTGTGATTCAACAGAGGGGTCAGAGACTTTACTCTCAAACCACAGCTGGAGCAGGTCAGCAGGCACAGCCTGGGCTCTGGAGTCAGAAAAGACATGGGCTTGAAGCCCACTTCTGCTGGCCTTGCTTTGTGTGTCACTTCCAGGAAGACACTTGACCTCTTAAGACCCACAGGCCACCTCCATCTTGACTCCCTTTCTGGGTAAAATCGAACAACTCTTAAACTGGTTTCCCAGCCCCAAAAAAGGGAGCATAAAAAGTCTTTTCTATAAGGACATTCTCTCAAAATATCAAATGAGTAAGGAGAACTTTTGCAACCCTCCTAGCCCTCCCTGCTTTTTAGAGGAGTTGCGTGCATTGAGCCATTAATATGGACGTCACCTTCGGCACCAAGGAGGCTACCCTGTCGCAAGGCTGAGGAGCCCCAGGCACGGAGTTGGATCCAGAATCCCCTGGTAGCCATTAGCATCCTGATGCTTTGACATCTGAGATATGAGATTTCCACTCTGGATCCAAACACTGCATGCTTTCATCCTCCTGAAGAGATGTTGTCGCCTGCAGCTGTATGGCCCTTTCTCCCCACCGCCATCTCCCCTCTGGACTCACTGAGTCATCAGCTAAAGGCAGAGCAGGTGCATTTTTCTTGCTCTTCATGAGCCCAGGACACCCAGGAAGGTTTCTATTGCCTGCGGTAGTGCATTTCCAGGCTGGCATAAAGGCAACATGGACACAAATATATATTATCTTCCTTAAACACTTTCATAAGAATGGGCTTGAGCCTGCAAGTTAGCACTTTGGAATCATTGGTATCCAATCCAGGCTCATCCTGGGCCCTACGCTTTAGAATACACAGGGCAAGGAGTTCACGGACCAAGGTCAGTGCCCATCCCTTCAAGATTATGTTGCAAGCACACGGAAGCCCAGAACTATTTACCCAAATAGCCCTGAGCCTGCTGCCACGGCCTGTGTTGGCCTCCTCCCTGGCTTCACCTTTGGAAGGAAGAGACCCAAGTGGGGTAAGCTTCCTCACATAACATACATGACTGTAGTCCAACGTGAAACCAGGTAGGCAGAGCAGCAGAGCCGAGACAGATGTCAGGGTGGACCTGCTGGTGCTATCCCCAAGGCCAAAGACCAAATCTTGTATCCTATCCACTAGAATATAAGCCCCCACCACCAGAACGTAAGCCCCAGTAAAGAAGCCCCTTTGTACTGTGTCCAGCCATTGAATGTCTAAAGTTGCACAGTCGCTTTTTATTTAAGGCAGGAGTAAATTATTCCTTCTATTCCCTTCACTTTCCGTGTCATGCAGCACATTTAGGATGCTCAGAAATTGTTAAACACACATCATTGGATGTAAGAAGAACTGCTGCAAGGGTAACATCTGGCATTTGAGTGGCCGGCAGGAAACAGATGAATGCGTAGGTCAAAGCTGCAGGAAGCGAAACACAGACTTCCTGCACTTGGACATCTACAAGGCATTTCTTGAGCCCCTGCAGAGCAGTGCTGGGCTGAGTCCTTCTAGATGCTGAGGACACCACCTCACTCTGAAGGAACCTGCTGCCTTGTGAAGAGACCCACTTATGGTCAGCACCTGCCGTGCATTAAATGCTGAAGAGGGTCTATACAGCCTGCTGTTCTGTGGGAGCTTAGAGAAGGCACCATCAGCATCAGGAAGGCAGGGTGCTGCTGTTCTTGAAGAGTGGGTAGGCAGATTCCAGAGACACATGAAGAAAAGGGACTCTGAACAGGAATAGGAAGCCTCGTGGTCAATGACACAGACAGGTGAGAGTCAGGGAGTCTAGAGAGAGCAGAAATCAAGGGTGTAGGTGGTGGAGAGTGAGAGAGTGTGAGCATGGGGAGACTGGCAGGACCTCACATGGGAGGCACCACAGGTGATTTGGCTGCTGCGTTGGAAGTGATGGGAGATTCCTGATCTTGTCACCCCAGCACCATCCCTCCTTGCCTAGGATTAGTGCTGCATTAGCTTAGGCTTCGCCAGAGGTGACCCAGAGTCATCTGCCCTCCAGTCAGTTGAGAAGAGCCCGGGCAGGACACAGAAAAAGGCTCAGGGCCATTTGGGCAGGCAGTCCCAGAGTCCCAGGGGCCCTGGAGAATATCCAGAAGTAGGTGTAGAGTTCAGAACCTCCCCAGGAGGCTGTCTCTAGACCCCTGAAGAGCTGGGTCTGCCTTATCCAGGCAGGGGAGTGATGGCCTTCTGCTGGAGGGTCTCATCGAGGTGTCCTGCCAACCCAGGCTGCCCCCAAGAGAGGGCCATAGGGCCATCTTTTCCTGGGGTTCACTGCTCCTAGTCACGTATCTGGACCAGAGGGCCTAGTCCTTGCTGCTCCAGTTTGATCTGAAACCTGATCACACTCAGCATTGGCACCTACACTCAACCTGCCCCTTTCCATTTGGGGTCCATGAGTTAGCTTTGCTCCTAAGACTTGCAGCCTTCAGCTTCAGTTTGGGAGGAGGTCTGGAGACACAGATGGTTCTGACCCCTTGATACAGTCTTTTAAACTTTAAATGACAAAGCTTGCATTCTTTGTTTTTTTTTCTTGTAGATACTTCCCTGTTTTGTGTGTGCTTTGTAGGATCCAACAGCCATTTCTGGTTCAACTTTCTGAACATCACAGCTTTTATGCTCCCTTGGATCTTTCCGTTTTTGTGTATTTCAGAAATCCCAAGCCTGAGAGTGCACTTTTAAAAAAGATTTCCTTCTGGCTGTTTGTCATGTATGGTTTCCTCACTAGTGGGAAATCCATGATCTTGACAATTTTTTCAGCAAAAGATAACCCAAAGAAAACACTTGTCTTAGAACTTGCTTTATATCTGATCTATTATAACACTGAAACACTAAAAGCAGGATTTCCTGTCTGTGAGGAAATTTGCACCCTGTAGATTCATTGAGCCTGCCCCAAATAGAGGAAGAATGCTGTGAATAATTTGCTTGAATTTTAGTTTGTTTGCGATTTATAAAGATCTTGTGAAATTTTGCTCATTATCCCCATGACACAGATAGCTGAATCTTGGAGATTATAAGCCAAGCTACACATTTCTTTTCCAGTAAGAGGCTTTAAATAATCAATATTTGGAATTCTTTCTCAAAGTTGGTGTGGGTGGCTGTCTATCTTTAAGAGATGAAACTCCGCAGCAGGCATAAATACTCTCTGCACACCTTGTCAGCTTTCAAAAGTATGATTCCTAAGTTTTGAGCCTTGCTTTCTGATTTTTTTTTTATTTATTTTATTGCATTTTAGGTTTTGGGGTACATATGAAGAACATGCAAGATTGTTGCATAGGTACACATGTGGTAGTGTGATTTGCTGCCTTCCTTCCCATCACCTATATCTGGCATTTCTCCCCATGCTATCTCTCCCCAACTCCCCACCCCGCCACCGTCCCTCCCCTATTTCCCCCCAACACACCCCAGTGTGTGATGCTCCTGCCCCTGTGTCCATGTGTTCTCATTGTTCAACACCCGCCTATGAGTGAGAACATGCGGTGTTTGATCTTCTGCTCGTGTCAGTTTGCTGAGAATGATGGTTTCCAGGTTCATCCATGTCCCTACAAAGGACACAAATTCATCGTTTTTGATGGCTGCGTAATATTCCATGGTGTATATGTGCCACATTTTCCCTGTCCAGTCTATCATCGACGGGCATTTGGGTTGGTTCCAGGTCTTTGCTGTTGTAAACAGTGCTGCAATGAACATTCGTGTGCACGTGTCCTTATAATAGAACGATTTATAATCCTTTGGATATATGCCCAGTAATGGGATTGCTGGGTCAAATGGAATTTCTATTTCTAGGTCCTTGAGGAATCGCCACACTGTCTTCCACAATGGTTGAACTAATTTACACTCCCACCAACAGTGTAAAAGTGTTCCTATTTCTCCACATCCTCTCCAGCATCTGTTGTCTCTAGATTTTTTAATGATCGCCATTCTAACTGGCGTGAGATGGTATCTCAATGTAGTTTTGATTTGCGTTTCTCTGATGACCAGTGATGATGAGCATTTTTTCATATGTTTATTGGCCTCATGTATGTCTTCTTTTGTAAAGTGGCTGTTCATATCCTTTGCCCACTTTTGAATGGGCTTGTTTGTTTTTTTCTTATAAATCTGTTTTAGTCCTTTGTACTTTCTGCTTTTTAATGTAATTCCTATCTTCCGGCAGGCAGATATTTCTATATGCTTGTGTGTATGAGAGCAGAGGGTGTCACACATTGGAAAATGATTCTCTATCTCATACCAAGGCAAACTCTCTTTAAGTGAGTCCCCTTGGTAAGACGGCTGCTAATTCAGCAACCCAGACCTGTCAATAGATGTGCTGGGAAAGACATATCAAGGAGAAAACTCCTGATGTGTGTCTTTGTTTTCTAAACTCTAAGCATGCCCCGAGATGTTTCACAGGAAACTTGGGAATTCAGGCAGAGGAGACGTTTTCCTCCCCTGAGCTGTTGGGGTTGCTGCCATCTGGGCCTTTTCAGGCTGCTCAGAGCAGCAAAGAGGATGTTCTGGCCACGTGGGAGGTCCCTGGCCATCTGCCTGAGGCCCTTCTATCCAGTGGTAGGGACTCCCTTGTGTACATCTCCATCTTTACACTCCTGCGTCCAGCGCCCATTACGGGCTTCTGCATATTAAAGGAGATAGGTTCTCTACAGCGCGGGTCATTCAGGATGTCCAAGCAGGATTCTTGTGCTAAGCTGAGCCGTCAAGCCAGACCTTCCTGCAAGCGGAGGTTCTCCAATAAGGAAGAAGAGGACCATTAACACCACTCCTTTTTTGTGTTCCCATGGTGAGGGTGTCCAGGGCACGCTCCCAAGGTTGGTGGCCTCCCCTGGCCTCCCTCAACAGCTGTCCATGCTTCTTTCTTCCCCACCTGGACCCAGGGAGTTTTATCTGGTCTGGGAATTGGGAAATCTCACTTATGAGCTTATATCCAAATAGTCTCTTATTCCCAGGTCAGCTTTTAAACTTAAGAATGTGCCCTCTGTCTCATGATCCCATTACGACCTCCATGTTCCCCAAAGCTACAGAGAAAGCTGGTTAGCACTGGAGGACAGCCTTTGGTTTAGAAGTGATGAAAGTGATTGGAGTACTGGGGAAGGAGAAAGCCTCTTCACATCTCATCCTTTCTCTGGTTTTGTGGTTTTCTGGTCCATTCCGTCCATTTCTGGATTTTGCGGCATTCCTATCTTAGCAAAGAGTATTACTAGCCTAGAAAGCATGACCTGGACCACGCTTTCCTTCCCTCCCCACACAGTCCTTATTGTCTCCGAAGAAGTGCGTCTCTGCTTCCACTCTGGCCCTGGCTTCTAGCTGGTGTCATCTTTTACGCACCTGCCCAGCTTCCTCGTTACCTCCCTGCACTGGTCAGTTTCCTCATTCACAGTGCCCAGCAGTCTCTAAGTATTGGCCCAACTCATACTTTTCCTGCCTGGCCGTAAGGTGACCATTTTCTATGGGTTGACTCACCCTGGGTCAGGTCTAAACCAGTCAGTGCGACTGAATCACACAGGTACCGTTAGGAGGCTTGGAGGGAGAGGAGCTTCAGCTCCACAACCCCACCCTCCCCTCCTCAGCAAAAGTGAAGACTGATGTGGATGTGTTTTTGAAGGAGCCTGAGGCTGGGGCACCTCCTGGGAGAGCCCAGGTTCCAAGTGGAAAGGGGAAAGGGGCCCCTTCCTCCTAGCTGACTGCTCCCCTTTCAGGCCTTCGGGAGGAGAAAAGAAGGAAGCTCTTCTTTCTGGAAGGAGCCTCACCAAATGGATGTTATTTCCTGGGGTCTGAGGTTATTCCAGTTATTTCTGCTGTTTAATTTTAATATCTGAAATAATTATTTCCCTGGATGTACTCCCTCAGGCCCAGATTGCTTTTGTTCAGAGCCAATGAATAAACTAATGCTGCAGTAGCCAGTTCTTAGGGGCAGAAGACCAGAGTCCCAGCAGGAGGTGCAGAAGGCCCCTTCCCTCGCCCCCACGTCCTCCAATATTTTGTATATTTAAGCTCCTGTCCACCTCACTCCTAGGGTTGATTTTTTGTTTGTTTGTTTTTGTCTTTCAAGGATCTCTTTTTGCTTTTCGGGCTCTGAGACTCAACTTTCCTTTTGTAGGCCATCGCTGTCTAACAGAGCTTCTCCAGCTGTCTGATATTCTGTATCTCTAAAATTCTGTATCCCATGGCTACATGGTAGCCACTGGCCATGGGAGCTATTGAGCACATGAAATGAGGCTAGGATGAATGAGGAGTTTTTTAAAAAAATTAGTGTAAATGTACATAGCCACATGTGGCTACGGATCACCCTGGAAGGCCTAGCGATGAATTCTAATTCAGCATCTTCCCTTCCTCTTTTATATTGTCTATTTGAAATCAAGAAGCAGAGGTGGCTGGAGAAAAGGTTGACAGCAAAGAGGCACTGCTGCTTTAGTCAGTTCTCAAGGGCTAGCCTGGCTTTAGCCATCCCAACAAGCAGGATGTATAGAAGGCACTGCCAGGCCACCGGGCTTACCAAAACAACGTTGGGATGAGATGTTCTGGTAAGGAGGAAGGACAGCCAAATTAAGAGTCAAAAAAACATGCATATGACCAACAAGCTTCCTACTTTGGAACAAGTCCCAGAACTTCTCCTGACCTCAGTATTCACATCAATCAGGTGGGAACGCAGGATAGGTGCTCAGTCAGTGTTGGGGTGTTTGATCTTCATGGTCTTTTCCCCAACAAACACCACCAAAGGCAGCTCAGCTGTGCTTGCCGACCCCATCACAAAGCACCTCCTATCACAGGGCCAAATCCATTCAGACACAGGAGACGTCCTTGTGAGCAACAGGACAGGTGGCACAGGAGACCCCCCTGCAACCAGCGTTGCCGCCCTGCCCAGAGAGCCAGGAGAGGCTGCTCCTGCAGGGTTTTTTGTTTTTTTTTAAATTTATGTTTTAACTGAAAAACAATAATCGTATATATTTATGGGGTATAATGTGATGTTGTAATTACATTGTAGAATAAGCAAATCAGGCTAATTAATATATTTATCACCTCACATTCTTGTTTATTTGTGATGAAAACATTTAAAATCTACTCTTTTAGCAATTTTGAAATACACGTTATTATTCACTATAAAATAGGAAAGGAAGAAATGAAATTGTCTACTGACAACATCACCGTATATGTAGAAAACCCTTAAAAAGATGCTGCGAAAAGACTGTTAGAACTGATGAGCAAACTGGGTATAAAGTTGCAGGCTACAAAGTCAACATAAAAATATCAGTAGCATTTCTATACACTAACAACAAACTATCTTCAAAAGAAATGAAGAAAACAAACCCATTTACAGTGTCACTAAAAAATGAAATAGGAGTGCATTTAGACCAGGGGGTGTTGAAATTTAAGGGGACCTACATGATCTGGTCAGAAAGGTCCCAGCAACAACTCACTCGCAGACAGATGTGTTTAGTTAAGGGATTTTACTCTGGAAGAGAAAAATGATTAGAATAGCTTGTGGAATTTGCTGTTTACTCTTGGAAAAGTGCTGAGCATGTCCTTAATTTGTCAGTGTCAACACAAAGCTGAAACTGGTGTCCAGAGAGGATTAGCACAGAGAGAGTAAATTATGTTTCCATACATCAGTGATTTAAATCACTGCCTCACCCCCTTGATCATGAGACTTAATTCAGAAGTCCCGGTCTAATCATTCAGCCCCAGAGGCCCCTCAGCTTGCTGGTGGGCTGATACCCTAGGACCTGAGCTGGATGTAAAGCATGAAGGTTTAGAGCATGCCCTTGCAGTGAAACCCACTTGAGTTGTAGTCCTGAATTTTACAATTTAGCTTGTTGCCGTGGGCAAGCTGTTTTGCCTTCCTGAGCCTCGGTTTCCTCATCTGTCACTGGATATAAACACAGCACCCACCTCACCAGGCTGCCTTGAGGAACACAAGCTCCCACTGGATAGTATTTATTTCACTTTTCTCCTGAAAGTGAAAGCAGGTGGGTGAAGCTCTTGGCAGAATGTCTGGCACTGAGAAGACCATACCCTACTGTCTCCCTGCTTAGTTCTTGCTATCTCTGCATGCCCAACCAAATTCCCAGCTCCAGCCCCTGCAACTTGGCATTTTCTGGCCCCCCACATCCCATTCTACCTGAATACTGGACAGCTAAGAAGTGCCAGGAAATCAGCATCTCCCAGAAGAAGGCCTCACACAGACAGGGGATTGGTGATGGAGAATACCTGTTTCTTCTTGCTTCAGTTGCGCTAACGGAAACACATGTTCTAGCCCGCCTCCCAGAGTACCCCCAAAGGAATAAGCCCTCACTACCTGCCCCAGTGCCCTCCTTGGTAACACACCTTTATTAGCTGCTCTTCCTGCCCTGACTCACTTCCCTGCTCCTCTCCTGGAACTTCCTGGGATCCCAACTAAGTGACATGCACTGGAATTGAGTTCTGCTTCTGAGGCACAGCCTCCATAGATCTTACCTACCATTATGATTATGCAAAGCCCATGAGGACTGCAGAACACACCGATTCCTGAGGCTCCAGTCCCTCCTCGGCATCCACAGCAAAAGCTCCGGCTGCAGTTGATCTGCAACCACTTTGGTTAATGTCTTGAGCCTGGGCAAGATCGAAAGAAGTTTGGGGAATGAGTTTTGAAGTAGACAGTTTCCAATTTGATTTTATGACTGCTCCAAATGGTGGTAGAAGAGAGAGAATTTTGTGTTTTAGCCCATCCCCGCCCTTCTGTGGAGAGCTTATGCACATTGTTTAGATACCAAATGTTTACATGTGGAGATTAGATACATGCAGCCTGCTGTATGCTCCTCTTCATCTTACTTGTTTATTGCTTGGTTCACCTGTTCCCCACTTCATGTCTTTTATTTTTATGTATTTGTTTTTATAGTAAATACGCTTTATTTATTTGTTCTTCTTGGCTGACATTGCAGCAGTCACAGGTGTGCATAAAATAGTTATGTATTGACTGTATCTACAATTTACAGGAGTATTTTTTTCCTCTGAAAAACATAAGTACAAAAGCGAAGTAAACAATGAGTTACGCTATTTGGAATGATCATATGTCATAGTTTAAAGAACTAGTTTTTAGCAAATATTCAGCAAGTCAATCTGGACAAAATGGTCAAGCGAATGCTCAAATTTATCAGGACACACTTCATGTATCTTAAATGTTGGTGCTCAATGGTTTTGTCTCTTTGCCAATAGTTTTCTGACAATTTTGTACCCAGGAAAATCTCAGAACAAGACCTGCTGCTTATCATGACTTGAGACTTCAGAATAAATACCATCAGGTGGGAGCTTTGTTTTTATTGCATCCTTCCCCTTTCTCTTCCCAGCCAGCCTCCCTCATATGGTAGAGGCTCCAGATAGGGCTTTCAAGCTTAAAAAAAATCCTGATCTCACAGCAGAGAAGCTTCCCTATCCCAGGAACCTGGATATGCAGCATGTTCTGCGGTCAGTGTCCTGAGGAGTCACTTCCTCCTGAGGACCCGCACCAGAAGAGCTTCGGGAGCCAAGGTAGCTGTCTCAGGCTGACTCCCCTGGAAGCCGACCCTCAGACAAGGAGGCCAGGGCAGCGACTTCGTTCAGAGGATGGTCCCAGGAAGCCCACTATGGGGCATGAGGCAGAGAAGGAAGGCAGCTTCTAGGGCCTGTGGGAGAGCCACTGTGGAGAAGGAGGCTGGAGTCTCATCCCACCAGGGAACTGGCAGGTCATGGAGAACATCCACAGAGGATGATCCCAACTGGGGCAGGGGAGGAGGGGCATTTATCCACCAGCTCCTGTCCATCATCAGTCAAGGGCTGCTTGGGGGTCCCAAACTCATAACATTTCCAGTTGGCCCCGCCAAAGCTCTTACACAAATGGACGTCATGGGGTTGGCATACTCCGGACGTGAGTGCCCAAGGACAAGGACGGGCACCCACAGTACCTGCGACAACACACACCAGATCCCACCCAGCCTGGCTGCCCAAAGAGGGGTAGACTTGCACCTGTGCCCACTCCTGGGCTTCAGCTGAAACTCCCTGTCTGCAGACTCCCGCTGAGTCTTCTCCCCAGCCCCGCATCCCACAGGTGCAGCTGTGAGGTGAAGATTCAGAGGCCGCCTGAGGGTCCTCTGAGAGTCTCCTGAGGCAGGTGGCTCTGGCAGATTGTCTTGGAGTTTCTGTCGTTCTTCTGAATCAACGCGGAGGCAGGGGAGTGCAAGAGGATGCCCGGCCTCCCATCCAGCTACCTAGCTTCCACACTCCACCTGGAGGAATGGTCGCACCCTCTGCAGGTGTGCCCTGTCACCCCCCGCCCCTATCCCCGACAGCTTTTCTTTCTATTCAGCCTGCATGTTTCTGTGCCTACCCGCTAAGCCAGGAAAAGCAAGCATCTTGACTGGTCCCAAAGCACACTTGTTCACTTCAGTGCATTCCCTCCAGTGCTGGCTCTGATTTTAGACTTGACAAGTCCTATTGGACCTTCCACAACTTCCCAAGATTAGTGTAGATGTCACAAGTGCAAGCCCTGGCTATGCCACGTACTGCCTGTGTGACCTCTAATGTTCTGGGCCTCAATGACTCCATCTGTGTATGGGGGTGAGGCTAGCACCTACCTCATGGAGATAAAGAAGATAAAGTGTGTAACGTTTTTATCCAGTGGCCCACTCACAATAGACACAAGGAAATGTTAACTCTCATATTATTTTCATCGCATCTGTGCTGGATCAGGCTGTGGTCACTTTTTGTCCAGAAAGTGACCATCTAATTGACCTTCCTGGATTCAGGCTATTCTCGTCCAATCAGAATTTAGCTCTGCCAACACCAGATCAACCTCTTGAGAGCAACATCAAGTCACACCTTGCTCAGAACCATCCTCTCTCCATCTCCCCCACTATCAGAGGGTCCACTCGGCGTAGTGGGGAAAGTGGGTTTTTAGAGTTAGACTTCCTGGGTTTAAACCCCAGCCTTGCCGGTTTTTACGTATATACTACCTAAAGGGTACAAGTTATTTTTCTTCTCTTTATCTTCGTTTTTCTATAAAATGAGGATAATGATAATATCTGCTTCATAGGGCTCTCTGTGTGAGAATTAATCAATCCGTGCCAAATGCTTTGAGCACAGTGGGGCATCTAGTAAGGACACAGTAATTATTGGCCATTGTTGTTACTGTATTTCAGTATCCCTGTAATCCACGTGATGACTATTTTTGCAGTCTTGCTTCTCTCTTCTGTTATAAACTGCATGCATCATGGTCTAGCAAAAATCAATTATTCACCACCCACCAAGAAATCCCAGGGCCATCCTGCCCCAACTTCCTGCCTAAGCCCCAAAACCTTTGGTATCCCTGAAATCCAACTGCAAAGTCCAGCTGGAAGTCATTGCCTCCTTTAAGCTTTCTTTTACTTCCTATAAGGAAGAGTGGGACTTTACACTAACACAGATCTCCTGTACTTTCCTTTGTTGCTCTCCTGCAACATGTCCTTCCCCTCTTCCCAGAATAATTTTGGAGACCTGGGACCATGCCTTAGTCATCTTTATGTCCCCATCATGCCCAGCATGCCGCCTTGCTTGGAAGAAGTGCTCATTGAATGTGTAGCGTGTGAGTAAAGCAATGAAGTGTGCTTATGATCTTGGCAGCTGAGTATAGGGTCTGCCCACTAAGCTGGTAAGTGAGTGATTTACCTGTACTTTCATAAGGCTCTGGAAGTTTCATCAGTCTTAAGTATAACAAGATGAACTTTGGAAGCCAGACCTTCTTTAAGAGACATGGACTAAGTTAAATACTGAGGAAACCCCTGCTTATGAGGCAGGAGAGACCAAGCTGAAGTAAGAACACATAGGTCTCTTATACCAGTGGCATGCCCTGTCTCTCTCCAAGATGTCCAGATAGCTTGGGCATCGCAAAGATCCAGGGATGGCAAAGACCCTCCTCTGCAAAGACATGTGCATTTTACAATTTAACAGTGACTCAGAGCCCTTTCTGAACGTTTGCACAAAGACATAGCATTGAAAGAAAAGTCACCATTACTGAGGATCACAATGTTCTCCAACTTTTATTGAGTTAAATTCTTTCCCTGAAGGATTGACCTCTCTCTACTGAGATATTATTTCAGCAGCCAAATTCAGCATCCCAGATATGATAGGTATCCAAACATATCACCAACTGAGGGTGGGCGGAGGTGAGGTTTGTAAATGCGGCTTTGGTTTTGAACCCCATTTGGCCCGAGAGGCAACTATGAGAAAGTAAGCGGTCCTGTTTGTCCCCGACTCCAAGATTCCACCCAGTAAGGGCCCAGGAATCCAAGCTCTAAAGACCCCTTTGTTTCCCTGATATTCTAGATCATTTTTGGTCCTCTTTAAAGGCTCCTGAAAATTTTCCCAAGCTGTTCCCATTTCTGGTGTTTCTTTGTTCTCACAATTTAAAGAAACTCAAGAGCCCCAAAGATAACTTGCCCTCTCAGTTTGCAAAACTTATTGAGGAATTTAGAACCAGATCCCAACATGCTGGTTCAAGGGACATTTGTAATAAACGGTTAGTCATCAGCCCTCCCACTCACCACAAGCTGGGAACACAGGTTGGTGCCCATTTTCCCATTTCCTTATCTTCAGTGCCCTTAACCCATCCTTATTTCCTAAGATGCTTCACCATTTCTCCCAAGAATCCCAGGAGCTATTTGCAAATACATTTTCTGTTAACATGTCCTTTTACTTGGAAATTGCCAAGCTCATAGGCAAATTAGATCCACACGTGGCCCTCATTATTGGGACTTTGGTTTGGATGCTTTTCACTAATTCTCATGATGCATCCTGAGAACACTGAAAGATTCCCTGCTGCTTGCCCATGAGTGGATTCCAAGGGTGGTCATGAAACCTGCCTTCCCAGCTGTTTCATTAGCACTCTGATTGCTGCTGTTTCATGCACCAAGGTAGAAACCTGAGGATTTATTTTATTCCCTTACTGAACTTGTTACAACTGTCTTTTCTTCTGTACTGTGGACCACAGGAATTTCGCAAAGGGGTATTTTTTGGCAGTTAGCATAATGCTTTTTAGCATCAGAAGCTTTCATGGGACCAGCAGTTTGACTGGTTGTGGGCCTCTCATTCACTCCTGGACACAGCCCCAAATTCATTTGACTTCATGCCTTTGGTTTTTCAGAGTTAATTTGGGGCAAGATCCATTACTCTCCTTTATAGAGGGCCAACCCTGGAGGATAATTGTATCCCCATGCACACGTTACACACACACAATGTGTATTTAATGGTACTCTAACCCTATTGTAAAATACAATAGACACTAGTTTTTAACATATTAGGCACAGCTACTTAAAGTGTGATTCTGAATAAATAAACGTACATTTGTATGCACATGAGTTATACATGTATGTGTGTATCGGTGTGTGTATGTGTGTGTGTGTAGATATGTGTGTATGTGTGTGTGTATAGATGTGTGTATGAGTGTATAGATGTGTGTGTATAGATGTGTGTGTATGTGTGTATAGATATGTGTGTATGTGTGTGTATAGATGTGTGTGTACGTGTATGTGTATGTGTATGTGTGTACAGATGTGTGTGTGTGTGTGTGTATGTGTATGTGTGTGTGTGTTTCCTACGGCAACCCATAAAACACTTTTTGGGTTTACATAAAGTCTGAATGTAGTTTCAAATGGAGCTGTGAGGTTTTAAAAGACAAAATTCTTTCATTCTCCCTGCAAACCTGTTTGTCTCTTAGCTTTGCCATGTCAATAATTATCACTGCCATGCATTGAACTGCACATGCTGGAATCCTAGAAATCAACCTTGATCTCACTCTCTGTAACCCCACCCATCAGCAAGGTCTGGCCATTTTCAACCTGGGTCTCCATCCCATCTCCTTCTCTCCATCTCCACAGGCATGGCCCTTGATCAGGCCACTGCCCATAGCAAGAGCTCACTGATGGACCTCCCCCTCATGTCCACATTCCATGCGATGCTTTAGAAACATACGTGAGGATCAAGACTGCAAGATCTGGCCCTGCCCACCTCTCCAAGTTCATCCCCTCCTCTCCCCACCCTCGTGGCACTTGGGCCCCAGACCTTCCTCCTATTGGTCAGACATACCAGGCTCATCCGGTCCTGGTACCTGGCTGGGTACCGCCCCTTTCTTTGATCCCACTCTGACTTTACGTCCCGCTTCCTATGCAGCTTGTTATTCACGTGCAGCTCTTGCTTGCGTGTGAACCCTCACCAACAGCCTGCCTCCTGAAAATTTGATTCCACTCTTTACTCTGCTAGCAAATGAATCTGACCTTTCTATACCAAAAATGGCAAGAAGTGAATCTTCTTGTCTCCCTTCCTATGGTAGATAGACGAGTCAGCTCAGAGAGGAATTTGTTCAAACTGGAAAGGGCTCAGCATAACTAAAGACATGACTGACTATGTCATTCCTTATAAAACCAGCTGGCCTTCATTTTAAAAAAATGTTGGAAAGGAAGTAAAAAGCTCCTCTGTGAATGTATTCATATGTACTTGATTCAGTGATGGCGTTGGCATGGAGACACAGCATGAAAGAGGAAGGGAAGGGGTGTCCTGCACTGTAAGACATAGGCAGAGACTTCTGTTGTTTTCTAGTGTGATCCTTCTAATAACGTGACATACAGAAATTGTACTCACCGTGCTACTCTGAGTGGCTTGAAATCAACTGAGTGCCAAGGCCCTCTGTCTCTTTGCCTTTTGGGGTAAGGTGGTGATGGAACTGGTTCAGTGGTTAAAGGAGGGAGAGCCTGGAAGGATGAGGATGTCAGTAGAACAGCTTGTTTATTTCCATGACAGCTCAATGGCGGTGGGTCATTCTATCCCAGAGCCACCACTGACCAGCTCTGTGACCTTGAATATGTCAATTGCCCTTCAGGGTTTTGGCTTCTTCATCTTTAGAATAAGGAAAAGGTTCTTAAGGCCCAGCCTAAAGGTTCGCAAGGTCCAAGATCTACAATGTATGTAGTAAAAGAGGAAGGCGCTCCTGGATGAGCTGAAGCATCCATCCCTGACAGCAAGGACATTGTCAGACTCCCCAGAATGCAACAGCTGCTGATGAGCCTTAAGTTCTAGGAAACACAACAGAAGACTTGATATTGCCTGATGAAAAGTTCCCGGATGGCAGCTGCGAGCTTGAGTGCTGGGGTATAACCAGGGACTCCGGGGGGAAAGCTCAGTGCCTACCTGTCCTGAGTAAACAGGTATGACTCCATGCCCCTAGGTTAGAGAGAGTCACGTGACCAGTGCGGGTGGAACAAAGGCCCACAGCCGCTCCATAGAAGGAACAGGACTCCATCACAAATAAGAGCTATTGTCCCCAAAATAATAATATTAAAGATAAGGGCAAGACGCTAGCCAGTGCCTGGCTCGGGTTGTCTGTGGTTCAGCCTATCCGTGTGCTGTAGTCAGGCCGATTCTGAACCTGTCCACGTGCATCAGGTTGGGAGCTGAGCAGAAGGGCCCCCTGATGTTTATTGCTCCTCTGCTGTAAGACCAGCCACCTGGTTAACAGGCCACTGGTCACCCATTTTATTTTTCAGTCACAAATGGACCCAGAAGTGGTTAATGAGTGCATCAGAAGTTTTCCTAGAAGTTCCAAAAAACAAACAAAAAACAGTCATCAATTAATTAGGAATTCTTCTGTCCTACTAAGATGCTTACAAGGAAGAAAAGAAACATGGCACGTGGAAATATGTCAAGTGCAAATATAGCAGTTCAGTTTTTTTTGTTCCTGGGCCATTAAGAGGAGGAGAACTGGCATTGGTTTGGGCCCACTGTGTGGCAAAGTGTCTAGGGTCCTCCCCATACTCTCTAGAGTGTGGATTAAAATCCATCCAAGAATGTACAATTCTCCCTATTTTATAAATGAGTAAAGTAAGGCTTGGGGAAGGAATTAGTCCAAGGAAACAAACTGTTCATATTGTGGTTAGCCAGTGTATGTGTAAATACTCCAGGTTCAATCGTATGAAGAAATACTACGAAGAGCTTTGTAAATGAGTGATTCAGAATGGAGACAGGGATAAATAGACATGCTCCCGCCTCCCCCCCCCACCCCGAGCAGCCTGGTATCTCTCAAGGTATGAACTAGGAAATGTTAGACCACAACGAAAGGTGGAAGCCGCTTTCCAAGCCCCCCACATGGAGATCAGAGTGTCCCGACACGTGGCTGTTCCCACACCCATTTTACAGATGGATAATTAAGGCCCAGAGAGGTTAAATGAGCTGCCCACCCCCCCCGTGACAGAAGTATTGTCTCCTCCATTTTAGAGGTGAAGAAACTGAGGCACAGAGAGATTAAGCAACTTGCCCAGGGCATGCAGCTCACGAATGGTGGAACTGGGGTTTGAATCCAGTCCAAGGGGCCTCAGTGTTCTGGTGGTAGGGGCGGCAGCCCCTTTCCCGTGACAGTGGCTTACTAGGAAATCCAGGCTTGAGCAGTGGACATGTTGTTTGATCAGTTTTCTCAGCTTTTGATCTAGACGATAGATCTGAGAACTACCTTCTTTGATTCCTATACACAGCCAGGGGACCCTGGGGCTGTGGGTAGGGATAGGGACTGTGGCTCTGCTCTCAGGGCCCAATCTGCCAGCCTCAAGTCAAGCTCAAAGCAGGGCTGGCTACTTGTGGACAGGCTCCGCGCCCTCCACGTCCAGACCCCTGAGTGGCTGGGTCTGCCCTCACAGCTCCCTCATCCACAAAGGGCATTGCAGCCCCAGAACTATCCCAGCCTCTAATGCCCAAGCCCACTGTGCTTCATGGAGTCAGCACCACACTGGGGCCCCATCTTGGAAAGGAGTCCTGCTGCCTGTGTTGGAGGAGAATTCCTGGGGTAGCTGTGGCAGAGCCTCTTACCAGGCCTTTCACCTGGGTTCATCTTTTGGAAAAGGGCACACAACAGAGGACCAAAACTTAGCATCTGTTTTGTTGCCTTTGATAAGCACTCCTGAGTGTCTGCAGAATGGGGGCCTCAGTGGCAGGTGACATGTTCACAGCTGGAAGGCTCTGCTTATGGAGCCCTTGCACTAGACACTGTGCTGGGTGTTCCACACACCGCCTTAGTCTACCCTCACAACCCTGAGAGATAGGCACCATAGGGACCTGAAGGTCACAGAAGTGGGGTAACTTGCCACAGCTGAAAGGTAGGATATTAATTGGTATAAAGAAGTCAGCACAGGCTATTGAGAGAGCACACTGGCAGTCCCCTGATTGGGACGTTATTCAAGATATTTAATAACTGAAGCCAACAGAGACGCTGATCAAGAAGACGGATATCAGCTGTCAACAGCCAGTTCAGCCAAACCAACACATGTTAGCTGAATTTCAGAACTGCCTGATCCTTCTTGGACACAGCATGAACTACCTTTCTGGGTATCTACTGCTGCATTACAAAACACCAAGTATTCAGTGGCTTAAAACAATTTGTTATCAATCCTGAGCCTATGTGGAGCCACGTGAAGCAAGCAGAGAAGGGCATTCCAGGCAGTGAGACAGTGTATGCAGAGGCAGAGCGGGGAGAGAACACGGAGCACCTGGGCATTTATAAGGCACTCACTGGGGCTGGCATGGCTGGCTCAAGACGGGAAATGGTAAGAGTTTATGCAGGAGAGAGACCTAGATCTTTGAGAATCTCCAGTGCCTAAGGAGTTTAGATTTATCCCAGCAGCATTGAAAGCCATTAAGGGGATTTGATCAAGCAGGAAATTGACCCAACCGTATCTGTGTCTTGGAAAGATTTTGCTGGCTATAAGATGGAGTAGATGAAGGCAGGTAGACCAGCTGTCCCTCATTTCAAAAGAAGAGCTACCAGGAGAAAGCCTTGTTGTAGCTTTGGCCTCAGCCCTGTCCTGGCTCTTCGTTCTCATCTAAGCAATGAGGCTGCATAAAAGAACAGAAGCCCTGGGGCAGTGGTGTTTGCAGGGTTCAGTTGACTCTCTCCGTTAGGATCATTTGTCTGAGATTCCGGAAGCTTTTGAATAGCACTTGTGATAATTACAGAATCCCCACATATATTGATGAGAAACAGCTACATAAATAGCAAAGCTTGGTATTTATGAAGTGCCAGTTTTCTGTAAATATAGAATGCTGGCAGTTACTGCTATGTGGCTTGTCTACTCTCTGGAGCCAGCACTGGTTTTATTACAGCCTTTTCCAGGGAGGGTTTTATATCCTGCCTACCTGTGGCCAGTCTGTTGGCCTCACAGGTACAATTGTAGGAAGCAACAGGCAACCTGAGACCAAGAGAGGTAATCGCCAGTCTCTTTTGGTGTAGAGAGTCCTGTTTGACACCCAAAAAGGTTTTTTTTCCTTTTTGAGACGGAGTCTCTCTTGTTGCCCAGGCTAGAGCAGTGGCGCGATCTCAGCTCACTGTAACCTCTGCCACTCAGGTTCAGCCTCTTGAGTAGCTGGGACTACAGGCATGCACCACCACACCAAGTTTTTTTGTTTTTGTTTTTGTTTTTAGTAGATATGGAATTTCACCATGTTGGCCAGGCTGGTCTGAAACTCCTGACCTCGGCCTTGGCCTCCCAAAGTGCTGGGGTTACAGGCATACGCCACTGTTCCCAGCCTCCAAAAGTATTTTGACTACTCCTACATCTGTGTGTAGAGACTCTTGAACTGTCTCAGTAAGTCGTGGCTCCTAAGCAGGTTTACAAGGCACAGATTGGAAACAAAGCCTCATTTATAGATCTAGACCAGCATTTCCCAAATTGTTTTCTCAGGACACTAGTAAAGAAAGATAGTCACAGATCTCTTAATCAAGTGTTTAAGAAATGCTAACTTACTATGTATTTTATAAATGCATGGTTTCTCACAAACTTTAAATATGCTAAATTGGACCATGACTCTGCACAAAGAAAGTATAACAGCTGGGTTTTCAAAATTGACCGTAGAACTCTTTTTAACAGATTATTTTACAGGAGTTTGAAAGGAATTCTACTTTGAGTAATGATAACTAACCACCCTCAGGGCTCATTAATTGATCTCGGCTCAGCTCTCAAAGGAGTGCTATTGTATCAGTTAGCTTTTGCTGTGTAACAAATGATGCTACATTTTAGAAGCTTCAACCAATAGCTATTTATTAAACTCATGATTTCATTGGTCAGTAATTTGGGCAGGACTCAACTGGGTGGTTCTCCTGGTCTTGGCTGGCTTTCTCATGTTAATGTAGTCAGATGTCAGCAGATAGACCATCTTGACTTTGGACAATTAGTTGGTTGTCAACTTGGGCAATGAGAGTAACTGAGTTACATGCTCTGTCATTCTTCACCAGGCTAGCCAGGTTTATTCACATTGCAGACAAACAGGGTTCCAAGAGTTCAATTAGAAGCTTCAGGGCATACTGAGGTCTAGACTTAAAACTGACACAACCTCCCCTCCAGTACATTCTACTGGTTGAAGCAATTTAAAAAGCCAGGTGCTATGATTTTCAGGCCAAAGAGAAATTAGCTTGAGAAATAGAGGCTTCTAAATTTTTATATAAGACAGTCTTCAGGGAGGTGATTTGCTTGAGAGTAGGACTGGGGTTAGTTTTGAAGTTGTGCTTGCATAACAAACAAAAAGAGTCTTGGTCCTAGATTACATGTTTATTTAAGGTGCTGGGAGGGTGTCGTAGTCCATTTTGTGATGTTATAACAGAATATCACAGACTAGGAAATTTATAAACAGTAGAAATTATTACTCATGGTTCTGGGGTCTGGGAAGTCCAAGATCAAGAGTCTGGCGTCTGGCAAGGTCCTTCTTGCTGTGTCATCCATGGCAGAAGAGCAAAGAGAGCAAAGGGAGAGAGAAGATAAGGAGGCTGGACTTGTTTCTTGTAAGGAACGCACCCTCACAATGATGGCATTAATCACCTCTTAAAGGTCCTACCTCTTAATTGGTCACATTGAGGATCAAGTTTTCAACACATGAATTTTGGGGGATGCACTCAAATCATAGCAGGGAGAGGTGCTGCTGATGGAGATTAAGCAGGGCTACAACCACCCCTCAATTCACCCCTCAGTGTTCTCACTGGAAGTGAGTCTAAATTTCTCTCTCTCAATAAATAATATATCCAAGGTCCACAAACTGAAGATGACTAGGAACACATTTGTAGTCATACACAGTACAAAGTTTTTAGCATGCAGCAGCAAGGTTAGACCTGCCCAGTGAACTTTGGGAATGTTTCTGTAAGGGGGAGGTTGGTTTCGGGATGCATGACTCTGAGGACAGATGATGGAGGGAGGCAGGTCTGGGTTGGATGCAGCTAAAAAGTGGGGGTGGTTTGGTAATTGGGTATCTCCATAGTGTCTGTCCAAGATACAGTACATGTTGAGCCATGGTGTGGTTGCCACTGGTAAGGAGGTGGCAACAGTCACCCAAAAACAAGATGTTGGCTATTTCAGGGTTGGGGTTCAGCCTCTTCTATGTCCTGCTAGACGCATTTCTCAGGATCCACTGGCCTGTGTAGAAACATCAGAATTCTCTTGGAAGAAGTTTGATTTGTTGGTCAGTGAGTGGATTATTGTTTCATCACAGATCAGGTTGGAAGTTGATCAGCAAGAGACTTTACTATAGATAGAGATAGAGACATCCAACAAAGGATACATACCCAGAATATACACTTCATAAAACCGTTAAACATCAATGAGAAAAGGACAGACAACCCCATTTAAGGAAAAAAAGCAAAAAGACTTGAACTTCATAGATGAGAATGTCTAAATGGCCAGTAAACATGAAGAGTTGTTTGATTTCATTTCTCATTAGGGAAATCCAGATTAAAATCACAACATAGTACCACTATACACCCACCAACATGGCTAAAGAAAGACGCACAAAACCAAGTGCTGACAAAGATGTAAATAAAGCAACTGGAACTCTCATCTACTTCTGGAGGAACATAAATTGATGCAGTCAGTCTGTAAAACTGCTTGGCACTAGGTAGTAGAGCTGAACATACACGTGCTCCATGACCAAGCACCGTCACTGCCCTGAATCAACAGAAATGCACATATACATGCAACCCAAGGAACTAGAATGTCCACAGCAGCCCTGTTCATGCCAAGCACTGGAAACTACCCACCTGTCCCTCAGTAACAGAAAGGATAAATAAACTGTGTTGTGTTCAAACAACGGAATGCTATGTAACAAGAGTAATCATCTACCATGATCGACAGCTGCTGCAGCAACATGGTTGAATCCCATGAACATAATATTGAGCCAGACACAAACAAGTATGGGCTGTGTGATTCCACTTATATTAAGGTTAAAAAAACAACAACAACAACAAAAATAAAACAGGCAAAGCTAGTCCATGGCGATAGAAGTCAGGATGGCAGTTAGAGACGGTGGGGACGTGTGAAAGCTCCTGGGGTGCCAGTCACATTCTGTTGCTTCTTGGGCTGATTACAGATTACATAGTCACATTCACTGTGTAAAACCTCATTCAAGCTATTCATTTCTAATATGTCCACTCCAATTAGAAGGAAACATGACATCAGAATCATGTGCTGCTGGTGACATGGCAGCTCTGGCCACACTGAAGCACATTCTTCCTCCTGCCCTCCCCACCTCTGGGCAGCAGCTCAGGGTGAAAGCCCATGCTGGATTTCAGCTCGGTTCAGAGCTCCTTCACACCCTCCAAGTCAGCATGAGCACAGCTAGGAGCCTCGTGGCCTTATGTGGAGCCGTGAGCTTAGTCCCTGGAGCCAGCCTGCCTGCAAGTCTGCTGTCTATTCTCCCTGCAGTAGACATCCGTCCTCGTAACACTGAAACACAGTGAGCACCGTATTTACTTTGCTGTTATTTACTGCTCCATTTTACAGATTTAACAAACTAAGGTTCAGACTGGACAGATGACTTTAGAGGAAGAAGAGGGTGATCCCTTTCCTCCCCATCATAAGGGTCACAGCTGACACTCCTGTAACAAATGGCAGGTTAACAAGAGAAAAGCATAACAAATTTATTTAATTAATCAAGCTTTATATGACACAGGAAACTTCAGAAAGGAGGACCCAAAGACCCAGGGAAAATTGTCTGTTTTGACACCTACGTTTGATGAAAGATGGACAGCCATATAAAAATCTGATTGGACAAAAAGGGTGTGATCTAATGGCAAGAGATTAAAGGGAAAACCCAGCATGTCTGTCTGTTCAGCGTCTTAGCCTCTCTGACTGGCATTCTTTCTCCCAGGGTAGGAGACAGGACCCCTCTAGAATGAGAGCCTTCAAGGGACATGGGAGAAGGGAGAAAGTGACCTTTCTAGGTTGTATGGCTTGCTTTTGGGAGAGACCTGTTTTGGGGAAGAGGAATTCTGGTTTCTATGATTCACTTTGGGGGAGAAGAGGGATGGGAGACAGAAGGGAAGAAGGTCAGAGAGAATTTGCTTTGAGCCCCTTCCGGCATCCTTCAAAGCACTCAGCACGCGAAGGTGCCGCACTTCTGGGTATGATGTTCTGAGTCCCAGCATGACCTCTCCCAGGCCATGCAGTAAAACACGTTAATTGCAGAGCTGCAACTGGGACCAGCATCTCCCTGATTCCAGAACTCTTCTTCGAAGGATTCAGCCCTTTGGCCAGGAGGGGGAGAACAAGGGACTCAGGGAGTGGTGCTCCTTGTGAGAGGCCTGCTCTCTGTGCCCAGGCCGGAGCAGCCAGAAGCCCCCGGAAGCCCTCCACACAAGGGCTCTGCCTGAGCACCCATTTTTAAAATACAAACTAGTTCCTCAGTCTGCCTTGAAAATGCAAAAGCTGTTCTTCTACACAAAGATGAAACCGGCAGGCTCTCAGAGGCCAGTAACACCCACTCCCCCGCATCATAAGTTCCAAACAGTGTGCGAGGGACAGAGCCAGCGCCACAGTGAGGTGTAAACATCACACACACTACTCGTGGGCGGTTAGAGCTGCATGAGGCCCAGGGGGAGCCCATTTCCTGGCTTTCTGCTGCTACGTTTTAGTCAGTGCTGCATTCATGGGTAAGTGTGCATTTGATTTGCTTTATTTCCAAAATTATTTCCAGCAATGGAAAGGGAAGTTGAGAGGAAAAATCCAAAATGTCTCCCATCTTACGTCCCTGAATAGGACAGCCCTAGCCCACTCATTGCATCGCCAAAGACCCATTGCAAATGCCAGCAAAAAGAAAATCTGTTTTGATAACAACGTCACTTTACGTGTATTTGAAATGTCTAAATGTTGGAGCAATTTTGATCCTGATAATCATCCCCCATCCCTCCCCTGCTTTCTGTAGATACCCCTGTACAACCATCCTTGGTGGTGGCAGATGAAGACTTGAAAGGCAACTGCTTTAAGAAAACCCCGGCCGGGCACGGTGGCTCAAGCCTGTAATCCCAGCACTTTGGGAGGCCGAGGCGGGTGGATCACGAAGTCAAGAGATTGAGACCATCCTGGTCAACATAGTGAAACCCCGTCTCTATTAAAAATACAAAAAAATCAGCTGGGCATGGTGGTGCATGCCTGTTAATCACAGCTACTCAGGAGGCTGAGGCAGGAGAATTGCCTGAACCCAGGAGGCGGAGGTTGCGGTGAGCCGAGATCGCGCCATTGCACTCCAGCCTGGGTAACAAGAGCGAAACTCCGTCTCAAAAAAAAGAAAAAAAAGAAAACCCCATACGCACAGCTAGTGTGTTGTTCCGATTTAGAAGAAACGTTTTACCCTAGTCTACCTTTGTAGCGGACATATTTAGCTTTAACCTTACAGCAAGATGTACCTTTCAGGATAAAACTCGCAGAAACCTTTCAGGCAGAAAAGAATGGCTTGTGTGGAAGTCTTGATAGTAACAGTAATAACAAGGATGATGGCAGCAGCTGTGCCGGGGAGATGTCTCTAGAAGATGTTGGAGCATTCCTAACATTCCTCCATCTCCATTTACTGTGATCTGCCCATCCCTGAAGCCTGGCTTCCTTCTCTTCCCCTTTCTCCCACTTTTAGGAAAGCCTGTGTCCAGGACCAGCCTCCTTTCTGTTGCCTCCTCCAAGCTCTCTGTTTTAGCACACGTGCGTCCATTTACCTGCACCATTAAGTGCTGTCGCTGGGCTAGAACAGGTGTTGAAGGAAGGGGATTGGTGTAGTCTACGGATGTGGGGCACCCCCGCACCCTCCGCCCCCATTCACTTGGAATCCCAGATCCCTAGCATCTCAGAATCGGGAAGGGTCTCCGCATTCATAGTCTCACTCCTTATCAAAGCCATTGCTAGAGAACTTAGTTGTCATCTCCAGAATGCTCCTATTAAAATATAAAAATCTTACCTGAGATTGTAAAAATTTCTGTAATGTGTTGAAAATAGTCAGGGAAATGTGTTTCCCAGTTGGCATTTCAGTTAGCCACCCTTGCAGGGTCGGGAGGTGCGTGCAGCTGTGGGTCCATCTCTCCTCTCACATGCTCTCCAGGTGTGCACGTCCTCACCTGTAATTAATTAGTTGGTACACATGTGGTGCTCCTACTGTGTGCAAACTACCAGGCTGTGAGGAAGGGGAGCAAGGAACAGCGAGAGGAAAAAGCCTCCGCTTCTGGCCTTCTAGGTTTTCCAAACAAATGCAATACCAAATGAGAATCCAAGCTATCTCACTTCACAGAGCATTATCAACACAAACGACTGGGGGACCTGCAGCCAGGCTGGAAGGTGGCATTGAGAGGGGAGAGTTAGCAGGTGGGACAGTGCCCAGAGGAGGAAACACACTTGAGTTGGATGTGGAATGTTGAGGTCAAGGTGAAAATTGCAGTTCAGTCTATACAGTCCAGTCTTCACCTAGAGAATGTGAAGTTGGGAGCTTGTGCATGCATAATTTTACTAGGTAGTAAAATTGTATGCATGAGTAATTATTGTGTTTGGGATTGAAATAAGCTGGTGGTCATCATTTTGAAATCTCTGTCTCCGGACTTCCGCTTCTTTATAATACAAACCTCAGGGCAGGCTTCTGCATCAGGGTAATACATTGACTGGAAAGCAAGCCCAGGACTTCCAGGTAAAATCACCTGTGTTTTGTTTCTGAAGCTGCGAAGGTTTATTTTCTTCCTGCTGTATTGTTGTTGCCAATTACTGGAAGATGAACATTAGCGTGTTGGTTGAATCTGGGTCTGGGGAGTGATAGTCGCCCCAGAATGAAAGCTGCCTCCCAAAATGAGAGAGAAATATTTCAGTATATAGATGTCAGCTGACACATCTTTGCTACTGTAATTCCGTAAGTGTTCAGCCACGACTCAGGCTGTGCGTAAAGAAAAATGAGAGGAATGTACCTAAGAGATTAAGTATTGGTGGAGTGCTATGGAGAGGGAGGGATCAAAAAGCCCCCTTAGGTCATAACCCTGTGAGAGAGAAGGAAAGAGCCTCTTTCAGAGGACGACCATACACCAGACATATTTGGACATTTGTTCAGAATCCCCGGAATTTCAGGCGGACCTAATTCTCCTTAACAGAGTCACCTAGCGGGGCTACTACTACCCCACAGGTTCAGTTTTAGTATCTGCACAATGGGGACAATGACACCAACCATGCAGCCTTCAAGGATTACATGAAGATATGTATTTAAAGCACTTGGAGGAGGCCTGAGACACAGTAAGCGCTCAGTACACGTGGGATTTTTATTATAATTATCATGATCTTGTTTATGCTTCAAGTGAGCCAGGGAGGTTCATCTCACTCTCCCCATTATACAGGAGAATAAAAAAGAGCTTTATAAAGATCAAAAGTTCCATTAGATGAAATCGCTTCTTCAAGGTTGTACATCCCATGAGTGACAGTACCAGAAAGTGGCCACATGCATGTCTAATCCTCACATGGGTGTTACTGCCCCTGGAAATAAGCCTATGGCAAGGAAAGAAAAAAAAACAGATACCAGCAGCTTTTTGCAGAGACAGCAACTTCGGTTTTGAAACGGTGTGTCACAGACAATGTTGGCAAAGCCAAGGATGCCAGGCTGTAAATTTGAGCGTCTGGAAGGCCCAAACCATACAGCATTTATGCAGTGAGTATTTACCAACATCCTATGATGTGCGAAGGTGGTGCTGGTGTTGATGATACAAAAGTGAGTGAAACTCCAACACTGAAGCCAAATGCAGCTGCCAGACCAGGGAGGCAGGCCGATGTGCGGTGTTGCCTGAGAGGTCTGCCGCAGCAGCAGAGGGAGAGAGTGTTCCACCCCCACTGGGTGGGAGGGAAGTCTTCCCACAGACCACAGAGGAAGCACGGCATCTTGGGTTCTAGGATGAAAACAGTCGCCATGCTTTGTGCGTAGCCAACCCCCAGTAAATACTGCTAAATAAGCAAGGTTTCCTAAAGGTGGTGGTAGCCTTATTTGCAAAAAGGGTAGCAAAACTCTGAACATCAGAATTCAGTCCTGCCCTGGGTACGATTTTTGGCTGTAAAGGATGAGGTTTATCTTAACAGACATTACATAATGTACACCGTTAAGTGAGTGCTGCCCCCTTTGGAACAGAATCCTGAGTGACCACACATGTATTCCTGTGATTTTGCCACGATCCCAAACAGCTTTGGAACTCTTCTTTGTCAGGTAAAGAGTTTTGATGTTTACGGGTCCCGCCAGAAAGCCAAACTCATTCTGTTACTGCAGTCATACTTCATTTCTAACCAAAACTATGATTTCCCAGCCTGACTGTCCACTTGATTCACATAATTTACCTCCGCAGGGTTTTTAGGCCACTTTCCAAATTCAAAACACCCTATAAGGACCTAGTTTGCCACATTTGAAGTTGTTAGAAAGGATAAGCCACAGGCTTAAAAGCAATTCCAAAGAACAGGAGCGACACTACAGAAATCCTTCTTCAAGGACCCCAAGAGGTGCCCAGTATGCATGTGGCCCTGTAGAAACCCTTGGAAATTGAGAATATTCCAGCAATCCAGATGCGACACAGCAATAGAATCAACAGGAAGCTCAAAACAAAAAATAAAATAGCATAAAAGGAACATGTGAAGTTCTAATGCTTGTGTACAGATGTGGGAGGGGAAGCCTGCCTGGGTGATACCATTTTTGCACCAGAGTAAAATTCACAGGGTTAAATGGAATTTCTATTTCTTGAGGAATTGCCACACTTCCACAGTGGTTGAACTAATTTACACTCCTACCAACAGTGTAAAAGTGTTCCTATTTCTCCACATCCTCTCCAGCATCTGTTGTCTCCAGATTTTTTAATGATCGCCATTCTAGCTGGCGTGAGATGGTATCTCAATGTGGTTTTGATTTGCATTTCTCTAATGACAAGTGATGATGAGCATTTTTTCATGTTTGTTGGCCTCATGTATGTCTTCTTTTGAAAAGTGTCTGTTCATGTCCTTTGCCCACTTTTGAATGTGTTTTTTTTTTCTTGTAAATCTGCTTTAGTTCTTTGTGTATTCTGGGTATTAGCCTTTGTCAGATGGGTAGACTGCAAAAAATTTTTCCCATTCTGTTGGTTGCCAGTTCACTCTAATGATTGTTTCTTTTGCTGTACAGAAGTTCTGGAGTTTAATTAGATCCCATTTGTCTATTTTGGCTTTTGTTGCCAACGCTTTTGGTGTTTCAGTCATGAAGTCCTTGCCTATGCCTATGTCCTGAATGGTTTTGCCTGGTTTTCTTCTAGGGTTTTTATGGTGTTAGGTATTATGCTTAAGTCTTTATTCCATCAATCCCATTACTGGGTATACCTCCAAAGGATTATAAATCATTCTGTTATAAAGACATATGCACACTTATATTCATTGTGGCACTGTTTACAATAGCAAAGACTTGAAACCAACCCAAATGCCCATTGATGATAGACTGGACAAGGAAAATGTGGCACATATACACAGTGGAATACTCTGCCATAACAAACGATGAGTTTGTGTCTTCATCGTTTCTTATGGCATAGTATTCCATGGTGCATATGGAATATGGATGAATCTGGAAACCATCATTGTCAGCAAACTGACACAAGAACAGAAAATCAAACACTGCATGCTCTCACTCATAGGCAGATGTTGAACAATGAGAACACACGGACACGGGGAGGGCAGCATCACACACTGGGGTCTGTTGGGGCGGACTAGAGGAGCACAGTGGGGGGTAAGGAGGTTGGGGAGGGATAACATGGGGAGAAATGCCAGATATAGGTGACAGGGGGATGGAGGCAGCAAACCACATTGCCACGTATGTACCTATGTAACAATCCTGCATGAACTGCACATGTACCCCAGAATCTAAAGTACAATAAAAAATACATCTTTTGTTTAAAAAAAAGGAGACATAATGACTAAATTTTTTAAAAATCACTAGGCTAAAGATTGTGGGAGGGGAGATTGTTAATCATAACACCTGCTCCTCCTCTTTGGGGCATTTCTTAGCAAAGGACAATAAGAAAATTAGAAATTTGACATGCATCTGATAAAAGTCAGTGCAAAATTACAATAAAAACTGGATTTATACACTCAAGACTGAGATTCAAGTGATTCCTCTTTCTCTCTCTGCATTGAATCCAAGACGGCAGTTGGCAAAATGGACCTGACAATGTGGATGAGACAGAAAGAAAAGGAGCAGATAGGAATGCAAGGCAGTTTGATTGAAGCCACCGCAAACAATAGTAAAGCATGGCCACCATGAACTTGAACTCTGACCTCAGATTAGCTTCCTTATGGGGGCCAATAAGGGGAAAGAGCAAGGAGACAGAAGAGTGGAAAGGAAACACAGCCTCTTCCTAGCCCCAGATCCAAGGATTAAGGAAGAATAAGGCTATATGGGCATATTCATAATTTTTTTAAAAGACGTAGCAGAAGATAGATCACATAGGGTTTAAAAACTGTGCAGCTCTATTGTTCTGTTTCCAGTGTTTACTAGGCTCCAAGTGGTGAGAAGGAGAAGTGGGAAATCAACATGGGAAATGCATGAAGTGGCTCTTGACTCAAGATGCTCACAATGTAGGTGGGAAGGCAGCACATAATTACATGCAATTAGCCAGCTCTGCAAGAGCAGATATGAGTTTGTGAGCCGTGCAGATAGCAAGTGTGGACAAACGCAGCTCAGGAGGAGAGGAACTCCCTGTTTCCATCTGAATCTCCGAATGCTGAGCTTCTGCAGGACTCCTCTTCAGAGGTGCTCCCCCTGGAGTCAGCTGGCCTGGTGTCCACACTTGGTCAGAGCTGCTCCCTGTAGGCAGATTGGGTTTAATTAAGATCAGATTAAATGGCTGCTTTTTTTCTGACTCCTGCTGCCCTGGGAAGAGAGTGATGTTAACAGGTCCTTCTGAGACAGGCGTGGGGACATGAGGTGTCTGGGTCCCTGTGTTGCCACCCCCTCACCCCCATCTTCTGGCCTAATCACGAGACCACCTGCCCCCAGTGGAGTGTATCCTGCAGTATTTTCCCAGGACTGGGACAAAATGCAGTGACTTGTGTGGAGGCATGTATCTTTTCAGGTTCCCAGAGGAGTCAAAGAACTGTGTACGTTTCGTTTTTGCTTTTCCTCATGTAAATGGATTGATTGGAAAACTGCTTTTTTTACTTCAGATGTAAACACATCCGAAGTTATTACAAGTTATTCCTTGTAATAACCCGTAAAACAGGTCATCGACCTGAGCCTTCTTAGCACTCTCTTCCCCAGGACGCGGCTGAGAGGAGCATCTTGAGGCTGCAATGAGTCCTTATCCTCCCTCTCTCCACCCCTGAGCTTGTGTGGGAACCGGAGCCAAAAGATGAGAGAAAGCTTTGCAGTGACTGCCAGAAACCAGGCCACATTCCTTGTGACACCACATGACACCAAACCCTTTCATTCCTTCTGCCATCTTTTAAAGTAATAGATTACAAACCAAATCTCATCAATGTCCAAAACAGAGCTGCTTGCCAGAAGTGGACTGGAAGGACCAGAGCCCTGCTCCCTGAACTCCGTTACCCTCAGGCCTGTCCCACTCTTCACCTCCTCCCCGCAAGGCAGCTGCATAGAATGTTGGTAACTGGAGAGCATAGTTTGAAAATCCTGCCTTCCTTTTTGGGGGGAATGGAAAGGTGGGGGCAGACTAGCAGTTTTTAGGGTCCTTTCCAATTTGGAGTTTCTCTGATTCCCTATGGCATAGTCACATAACGCCCTCAAGCCGTCTGCTCATGGAAGTAAATCCAGGCCTTGCCTTCCCAACCTGGTTTTGGCCTAGATCACCGCAGTCACCCTGCCTCCAGGAGGGGTAGCTCTGATGCATTCACCCTCCAGAGTCTGCCCTGAGATCAGGCTGAGGCAGCATCCCCCACCCCTTTCCTTTCCACCCACCCACTGCGTGGCCACTGCATGCTCCAACAACTCTGACCTACTTCCATTTCTTCAGATGACTGATCTCTTTGGAAAATTAACTACTGCTCCTCCCTGAGGACTCAGCTGAGAAGTTCCCCTCTCTGAAGGTGTTTATGACCACCCTCTCAGGTCAGACCCTGTGTCCTGTGTGGTGAGCTCTTCTCCCTCTGCACCATTCCTGTGGTAGCTATTATCACCACGTGTGATTGTACATCTTTGTGGGATTATTTGATTAGCACTTTTCTTCCTCTTACTGTTAATCTCCATGAGGGTAGGGACCATGTCAATTTCACTCATCATTCCAGCCATAGGGCCTAATTCAGTGCCTGACACACCGTGGATGTCCTTTAAGCATTCAGCTGAGTGAAAGAGGCCGGGTCTTAAGGTCTACATGCTGTATGATTTTAGTAATATGAAATTTCTAGAAAAGGCAAACTAATGAGACAGAATGCTAATTATTGGTGGCCTGAAGGTGCAGATAGGAGTAAGGGCTCGCTGCAAATGGACATGGGGAGATATTTTGGGGTGATGAAAGTGTTCTAAAACTGGACTGTGGTGATAGTCGCATGATTTCATAAACTTGCTAAAATGATGACCGTACACCTACAATGGGTGGATTTTATGATATATAAATTATACCTCAATAAAGCTATTCAGAGATGAAATGAAATGAAATGAAGCTAGATCTCACAGGTGACTGCATTCACTCGGCTGCCGTCACATTTCCCTCTATCCTTTGTCCAGCAAAGAGACGTGCACTCTCAGCAGAAGCTGAGTGAATGTCCAGGCCAAAATAAACTGCCTCCCCCACCCTCCCCTTTCCCTGAGCCCAGCTCAGATGCAGATGCTGAAACTGCAGTTCCTTTGATGGTATTCCAGAGCCAGGGCAAGAGAAAGATTCATGGTGTCTAATAACCCTCATCTCTGGTTGTAGCTCTGTCCTCTAATTACAGAGATCTGCTTTGGGCACAGCTCAGAAATCAGGACATCTTTGCAGCTATCACAGTAGAGATTAGCAAAATAACCAAGTATTGGGAACTGCGGTACAGTCCAGGATTTTTTCCCCCAGATCAAAAATGCCCGGCCAAGTTTTGTAATTTTTAGAATTCTTCTTCTGACTGCATTCTTTTCTGTCCCGAATTAACATGGTCTTCTCAGTCATCATGCAGAATAGTTCAGGCTCAGTACATGAAGAATGTAGGCCTGGCATGAAAAGGGGCTGATTTACAAGCAAGGCTGATGTTCCATGCTTCTGGGCTCTGACTTGGCCAGCATCTGTCCTGAGTTGTTGGTGTCCATGCCTTACCTGGTATTATGTGTTTGGATGGCCCCTCTGCTTACAAGTAGCACACTTGTCACAAATCAGAAGAGCTGTCCTCCAGTGTAAGTTTTTGTTTTCCCATATGCTAACACTGGAAGTTAATGGCCCTGGAAAATCTGTCATTAATTAGAAATTTTCATTATCGCAGTTTTTTTAACTTAACAATGAGATGTTCTGTGACGTTTGACTCTAAATAGGGCTGTGTACTAGTATAGTAGGCTAATTGCAGTAACAAATAAACCCTATGTTAGTTTTCTGTTGCTATGGAACAAATTATACAAACTCAGAAGCTTAAAAGAGCACCCATTTATTATCTCAGATGTCAGACAGCATGATTGGGTTCTCTGCTCAGAGTCTCACAAGGCTAAGGCTAAGGTGTCTGCCATCAAAGGAGAATATCTGTCAGGGCAAATGCCTCTTACCCTTTGAATCTATTTCAACAGAGAGGGTCCAGCCTCTTTTGGGGGTTCCCCTGACTAGGTTGGACCAACCAAGAATAATCTTCTTCTTTTAAGGCTGACTGATGAGAGACCTTGATTAAACTTGCAATATCTGTTTTCAGCAGCACCTATGCTCGCATTTGAATGACCCCAAGGTTCACATACATCAGAGGTTATCTTAGAGCTCTGCCTACCACAAATGCCCAAATGCATCACGGCACAAACATAATAAGGGATTATTTCTTCCTCACCCAAATATTCCAAGGTAGTTGCAGGTCAGGGCTGTGGGGTTAGCTCTTTCCATAGAGTCAACCAAGGGCATAGACTGGTGGAGGCCCTGCTGTTTTCAACAAGTGGCTTTCAAGATCTTTCTGAACCTTAGCAGCCAGCCAGCAGGAGTACCACACAAAGGCACATGAGACAGAAGGTCTTAATGGACCAAGCCTGAGAGTGGTGCCTATCACTTTGTCTGCTCACATTGGATTAAACAGAACTCAGTCACATGATGGCACCTAACTGCAAGGGATGCTACCACATGCCATCTTTAGCTGGGTAGCCACTTCTCAATGTTGGTTTTACACATGACTAAAAAAGCACCAGTTTTTGGTAGACAGCTTGACATACCTCTGCCATGACTGAATTTTAGGGAAACAATCCAGAAGGAATGTATGCAAATGAGGTATATTATCCTCCAAGATTAAAAGTTGATATTGTTGAATAAATATCTCAGGTCTGACCAAAAGACAGATCATTTTTTAAATGTCATCATATGTATTACTCATAATTTAATCGCTCAATGTATATACTAGATTCAACCTCAAAAACCTTTGACTTGGCCAAATGCGGTGGCTCATGCCTGTAATCCAAGCACTCTGGGAGGCCAAGGCAGGCAGATAACTTGAGGTCAGGAGTTCAAGACCAGCTTGGCTAACATGGTGAAACCTTGTGCTTACTAAAAATACAAAAATTAGCCAGGTATGATGATGGGTGCCTGTAATCCTAGCTACTCAGGAGACAGGCATGAGAATTGCTTGAATCTGGGAGGTGGAGGTTGCAGTGAGCCAAGATCATGCCATTGCACTAACTCAATGTATATACTAGATTCAACCTCAAAAACCTTTGACTTGGCCAAGTGTGGTGGCTCATGCCTGTAATCCAAGCACTCTGGGAGGCCAAGGCAGAGTCTCAAAAACAAAACAAAACAAACAAAAAAACCTTTGACTCTTGAAAACATTGTGTCCACTTCCAATTGATGAGGGGTTGGATGATTGAGATTATCCCAAAGAATATGATCTAGGTCATCAAAATCTGAGTTCCAAATATGTTTTAAACAATAGAAAACACGAGAAAAATTACATTACCTTCCAAAACGATTACTTTAAATTGTGACATTTATTTGAAAATAAAAGTCCCAGATGTTTTCTTTAAAGTATCTTATGTTATTTGAGTCACACTTCATCATTATCAGTCTTTCCTATCAGAGAATAGTGTGTCTGGGAGACATACAAATAAAAGCTTTGTGTTGCCAAGATAGCATTTACTAAATCTGGTCTTAAAAAATGTTCTGAAAGTCACTTTCTGTATGCTGTTGTAGATGCAACTCAAAAATTACAGACATTTCTTTTTTTTCACACTTAATTTTTCTACTTTATGTATTTCTTTTTGGCTTTTTAAAAGGCAACAAATTAAAAAAAAATTAGAGGAATAACATTTTTTGTGATGTGTCACTTGAGAATCCCAGACAATACGTAGTATCATTGAGCTAAAAGGTGGTGTAGCCTATAGAATTTAGCACTTCTCACAAAGAAAGAAGGAGCGACCCAGTGAGAGAGACAAACAGTACAGGTATTGATCGACTTATGACCTATGCAACTTACGACCATTTGACTTTATGACCACAATCGCTAGCCACGACTGCTCCGCTGTAGATTTTTGGAAACACTACAACATTTTGATGTGTATCATGAATATCGCTACCGCCTGGGAGGCTGTGACGACAAAGTGCATGAATGGCACCTGGAAAAATTGTGTTAAGCGCTATGTTAATGATTTTGACGGATTTGACAGTGAACATGAACTTGAAATGATTTGGGAAAAAATAGTAAAACTCGCTAAATACCTTTCTTTGGAGTGCGAAATGGAAGATGTTGAGGAGTTGCTAGACAAAGAATCCAGAGAACTTACAAATGAAGAGCTAATCGAACTGGAAGAAGAAAGAGTGGTGGAAGAAGAAAGAAGAGAAGCAGAGAAAGAAGAGGAGGAGCCAGAAAGAAAGCTCACCACTAAGGGATTATCAGATGGTTTATCTTTACTGAATAAACTTCTTATACATTTCGAAGCAATGGACCCAAACATCGAACGATTTGCAAGGATTGAACGGATGGCCCTCGATGTGTTTCGTTCGTATCATGAAATTTATGAAGAAAAAAAGAAACATACAATTCACACAAAGCTCACCATGTTTATGAAAAAACCAACTCCGGTAACCCCAACTGCTGCCTCAGATGACGACATCAACAATCCGCAGCCAAGCACCAGCGGCCAATAAAATGTTTTGTACATGTTTATATATTTTGATATGTTTTGCGATTGGTAAAATGTTTCCTATGGTATTTTTTACACCTGTATTTTGTATTTTTGTATGCACCTGTATTTTGTAATTTTGTATGTTTTGCAAATATTAAACCAGTTGTACTGGTAATGCAGTGTTTTACTTAAACCTGACGAATGTAAAAATAAGAAACAAAATGGTGTAGAGATGATACAAATGGCATAAAATGAACAAAGAAAATTATGATATATAACAATAATGAAAGAAAATTATGATAAAATATGACTTAAAGATTTTTATAACATCATTTCACAGTACTGTACATATAGCCTACTCAACTTACAACCAAATCGTGTTACGACCGGTCTGTCAGAACCAATTGTGGTCGTAAGCCGAGCACTAGCTGTAGTGTGAAGAGACTTTCCTTAGTTCATGGGGTGAGGCCAATGAACATCCAGAAATGGAAAAGAGTTGTTCTAACTTCTTGACTTATGTGTAGCAACTAAATCACAAATAGAGAAAGATATGTGTGTGTGTGCATGCGTGTGTATACATGTGTGTGAAGGTGTGCATGTGTACAAGGAAAGGGAAAACGCATCTCTGCCTGACGTCATAATGAAACTAGGTTTTCAGCCAACATATTTTCCTTTTGCCTTTGCATATCTGTCGCCTGTTAGACCTTTATATTGTACCTGTGTAGAAAGGAAACCTCTAAGTCTAGTTGAAAGACAAGGTGCCTTGAAGGCAGTGATCCGTTAAGGAACCATATTGAAAAAAATATAAAGCCAGGCAGTAATTAAGAGGAAATGAGGCCGGAGGTGAGCACAGTAAGTAAATTAGACTCAAGTTGGCAGTGAGATCTGAGAGCAAATGGCAGTGGTGAGGAAAGAGGATGAGAACGTAAGCCACACGGACTCTGCATCTTTAGAGTGCCATTTGGCCACAGGGAATAGAAAACCCAATTAATAGTGGCTTAACTCCAAGGTGCCTGTTTTTCTCAAGGGAATGGACTCAGAGGAGCCACTTCCACGCCTTGCCTTTGCAGTTTCATTAACGCACCGAGCTCCTTCCATCTTTCCACTTAACAGAGCTTCTCTTTGGTCCTCATGGTTTCAAAATGGAAGTGAAAGGATTGTGGGAGTCAGGACCTCACATGGAATAAACCAGGAAGGCAGGAGGTGGAGATGAGGATAGAATGCATGAATTTGAAATTGAGGAAGGGATAGTAGATGTTCATAATGGTAAGGTCTAGTATGGTATGATTATGGAGGTGAGTGAGGTTGGGTGGACAACAAGACCTTTGAAGAATTCAAGAAACAGAGAAGCAGAGTATTAACAAGATCATCTACAGGTACATTGAAACTTCCAAATATTAAAGCAGAAGTGGTATTATTTTAAATGAATTATGACTCTTTCCTCCCCATCCAACATACATATAACCTTCCATCGTCTTCATGATGGGTGTAGAAAAATAAATGCCTTGTGGAGTTGCTATAACATGTCGTGAGTCGCCTGTTTTTCTTCATGTGCGGTTTCCTTTTAGCCTATTCTAGAGACCACATATTGCCCTGTGTTGGAGGGACTGCCACTTTTCAGCCTGGGACGCCATGCTCCTCGGCTCCTGCCGACTGACACACTCCAGCGGAAGGCTCTTCCTTTTCTTCCCCCCCACCAATGGGACATGCTCTCAGCTGTCTTTCCAATGAGTCTTAGAATCGGCTACAAGAAGCTGCTTCATTACTTTCATTCTTTTTCCCTCTGCTGCCCAGAGGACCAGACAGGCTGCTCTCAGTTGTCAGATCCGTTATTGGGGCTCAAGATACATCAAAGTCTTTTAAAAGCCAAAACATTTTTTTAAAAAGAAAGAAAACACAAAACTTGTCTTTTGCTGACTGCACGTAGAGCTACTCACTTCACCACTGCTTGCTCTTTTATTTGCCTGGAAGCTTATTTTCTCAGTTTAGTTACCTTCCACCTAAAAGAGTTTAGTTTTCAAGATCTACGTTTAGGGAAACTATTTTACTCCCTTTGAATCTTTCATTGTTGGTACATTCCTAGAAGTATTTCCATCCCTTTAAAAAATGTAAAAATTGCATGGGGTCCTCTGGTTCTCAGGCTTCAGCCAGAAATGGGCAGGTGAGCTGGTTCTTCCAAGCCTCTCCCTCCAGCAGAGGCAAATTGCTCTGAACAGCTCTCCTCCCACGTTCTCAAATCACCAAGGACAGCCCAGCCTCCCTCCTGTCTGTGCAAGCAAAACTCCTCCCTCTCACCTTGCTATCAACACAGCCCCCCACCAACTGAATGAGACACCAGCAAATGCATTCTGCTGACTCCGACTTACCCCAGGTTTGAATTGTCCAGATCTTTAGAATGTAGCTGCTCCTGTGTGGCCATCTACTTAGAAGTTCAGAAAAGTAAAATGAATCTTCCTATTGCCCACCAAGTTATGACATTTCTTGCCATTATTTTGTTGACAACAGAAACCATTCCTTTACTGTTTACCAGCTGGGTCTCTGGGCTCCAGCAAGGAAGCTGAATCTAATTTCATTATGAAACAGCACCTGATTTCAGCTGATCCCATTCACTTTTTACTTTGAGGTTAAACACTTCAAAAGATTCTTTTTGCCTTCTTTCTGGCCCCCTCTTGAAATTCCCTGTTCAGTTTTTCTTAGCTGCCTGTAATCTCATGGACACAGAGTCTTCCGGCCTGTAATCTCACAGACAGAGTCTCCCTCCTCTCACTCCTGCAGTGTCAGTTTCTATAACAAGTATAGACAGGATTAGGTGACAGCCTACATCTGTGTCATCTTGCTTCATCAGAAGAAAGGGGTGGGGGCCAAGATCTATAGATCACAACTATCGGGAATTTGTCCTGTGTAATGAGGGCGTGTAATTCTCAAGACTTGCAAGGGTCCCAGACTGGGTTGCCCTCCGTCCCTCCCTTTCTCCCTTCCTCCCTCCCTCCCTCCCTCCCTTTCTCTTTTCCTCCCTCCCTCCCTCCCTCCCTTTCTCCTTTCCTCCCTCCCTCCCTTTCTTCCTCCCTCCCTCCCTTCCTTCCTTCTTTCCTTCTTTTCTCTTTCTCTTTCTTCCTCTTTCTTTCTTTCTTTCTTTCCTTCTTTCTTTTCTTTCTTTCCTTCCCTCCCTCCCTCCCTCCTTCCTTCCTTCCTTCCTTCCTTCCTTCCTTCCTTCCTTCCTTCCTTCCTTCCTTCCTTTCTGACATGGAGTCTCACTCCAGGCTAGAGTGCAATGGCTCAATCTCGGCTCACTGCAACTTCCACCTCCCAGGTATAAGCAATTCTCCTGCCTCAGCCTCCCACCCCTTGAGTAGCTGGGATTACAGGTGGATGCCATCACGCCCAGCTAATTTTTGTATTTTTAGTGGAGATGGGGTTTCACCATGTTGGCCAGGCTGGTCTTGAACTCCTGAGACCAAGCAATCTGCCCACCACAGCTTCCCAAAGTGCTGGGATTACAGGCATGAGCTACCACACCTGGTCTCTTTCTTTTTTTCTTTCTTTCTTTCTTCCTTCCCTCCTTCCTTTGTTCCCACCCTCGCTCCCTCCCTTCTTCCTTCCTTCCCTCCCTCCTTCATTTCATTTTTCCCTCCCTCCTGTCTTTCTAAAGTTATTCTGGAAAATCATAAGCAGCTTACAGAACACAAGGCAACCTGTGCACCTTTGTGTGCACCTGTATGTCCATGTGTACACCTCTATGTGCACATCTCTAGGTGTCTGCACACCTGCGTGTGTGCCTCTGTATGTGTGTGCACCTTTGTGTGTGCATGTCTGTGTGTGTGATAAATTTAAGTGATACCCAGTATTGACAGGACACTTAAAAGCCATGAGGAAATAGTACACAGACCACAGTTTCTGTAATGTGACTTGCTGCATTACAAGGAAGTAAGGTGACTTTCACGGTGAGTGGGATACACTCAACTCAGAAAATGAGAAATCTCATGTATTGAAGGTAGCATGATCTCTCTATAACACAACCGTGTATCCTTCAAGAGGTCATAGTTCAAATTGGAATAATCCTTCCTTCTCCCTCAGAATGTGTCTTTCATATAATGAAAGACCTAGCATGGTATTCAGTAAATAATAACAGAATGACTGGCGAGGTGTGTAAAGCTAATGCTGACAAAAGCGCTTGGTGGCACTGATGCTGTCCAAGTCAGCTGAGTGGAATGACAACCACTAGCCTTGTAAATGGCATTATGAAGTTGAAGGTGACTCTGAAGACGGAGGGCAGGAGGCAAGCATTGGAGCATACAGGTGTGCCTTGGAATGTTTCCAGAAATGTGCCCCAGGGGAAATATAAAATATTTGACTGCAAAAAAGAGAGCATACAAAGACCCAGGCAAGCCTGTGCATTTTTGTGGTGAAGTTGTGGATAACTCATGTTGGCAGAGTAGACAGTCTGAGAAGCAGGAGGCCACCAGACAAGGATTGTGAAAAGGAAGAAGATTCAGAAAACGCGGAAAGTAACTCTAAGGCATTGAATGCAAAGCAACAGGAATGAATCCAATGCCAACAATGCAAGCTAAGATGAAATAACCCGGAGACGGGTAATTGAGTATCCTCTATCCAGTATGGTGGCCGGCAGCCACGGGTGGCTCAGGCACATGTGAAAGTACTGAGTTTGAACTGAGAATTGCTCTAAATGTAGAATACGCGAGACGGCAAACACTTAGGAGGAAAAAGAAGGTAAAATGCCACATCAATATTTTATTTGGATTCCATATTAATTATAATATTTGGATACATTCAGTTAAATAAAACATTATTGACATTAATTTTATGGTTTTTTTTTTTTTTACATTTTTGAACTAAACATTTTACTTCAGAAGGAGAAATTTTTTTCATTGCATATGTAGCTCACGTGATATTTCTTTGATGGCGTTGCTCCAGAAGTGCTTCTAACAGAGTTTGTGGAGAGGAGAAGAGAACAGGTGGAGAAGAGATAATATTGTGATGGTAGAAATGACATTGGGCTTACAGTTCACTTCCTGGGTACAGGTCATTGAGCATTACATAATTTCAGAAAACCTCAGTTTCCTCATCTGTAAAATATGGTGCTTGCTAATAACATTTGTTTGATGGAGTTGTTGTTAAGCCTGTATATGAAACCATGCAAAGCCTCTAATGGGATACCTTGCCTGTAGCAGGAGGTCCTCAAAGAGTAGTTACTTTCTTCCCTTCCTTTCCCTCACCCAGAGTGATACATCAGGTGCTCCAGAGGCAGCAGGCAGAGCTGAAATAAACTTAGTGAGTTCTGAATATGTCAGCTCTCTAAATGCATTGGACTGCAGGACATGGGGCAAGTGAAAGGGGAATAGAAAGCCCAGTGGAGAAGTCAGAGTTTAGCAAGGACTGCAGCCAGCCTGCAATGACCGAGCCACACACCAATTTGAATGGGGGGTAGAATTGGCAACACAGAACAAGTCTTGATGCATAGCAGGACGGTGTCCTGTCGAGTTTTGCTAAAATCTGCTGTCAGATACATTGGATTAAGCAGACAGGCTTCCTATTAGGTAAAGAAGTAAGGTTTTCTGATTCTCTGTGGTTTTGTAAAGCCAGCTCTGAGTTAGCCATAACCTCAGCAACTTGCAGCAATAATGCATCTTCAAAGAAAGTTTAGCAACCCTGAGAAAGATGCTAAAACTCGTGCTTATTGTTGAGCTAGGAGACTCACAAAGAGAAGAACTTATGTACTTGCTACTCATAACTAAGCCACCCACCAGGGGACCCAGGTAACCGTGAATGTTCCAGGATCCTGGGGAGGCTCAGTGGTGGCAGCAAAAGTAGTTTTTTCAGAGTCTCCTGGTCATGATTTGACACTCCTTAAAGGAAGGAAACTGAAGCCAAGGAATTCTGATGAGTGAGAAATTCATCCAGTTCCAATCAACTGGATTCAGACTTCAAGAATGGCCATATCTCTTCTGCTATAAACCTCGACAACGGGAAAGAAAAACAGATGTATGGCTGTCCTAGAATGGTAGATAATCACCAATTACTCCAGGAAGTATTACAAAAACCACTGGTCTACGGAGACTTAAAGAGATCTGCTTCTGCTGTAATGGCACCAGTGACTTGTTCCTTCCCCACTGAGAAAATTGAGTCTCTCTTCTTGGGGCCTCAGTTTCTTGATTTGAAGATCATGAACAGAAAACAGGGCATCGTAAAACCTGTTTCCTTATTTTATGCATTCAAAAGAGGCCCCATCCTTGTACATGACTGGAGAATATTGTAAATTACTCTGAGTTTTGAAGGACCTCTCCTCTGTATGACAAATACACCATACCAAAGGTTTCAATAACCCAAGTCAAGTACATGCTGGTAGTTCACAAAGATGTACGAAAAGACATGAAATGTGTCTCAGTCAATTCAGGCTATGATAATTAACGAAATAGCTCAGACCGACGCCTTATAAACAACAGACATTTATTTCTCACAGTTGTGAAAGCTGGAAATTCCAAGATGAAGGTGTCAGTATATTTGGTGTCTGACAAGGACTTTTGATTCAAAGATGGCACTTTTTCACCGTGTCCTCTCATGGTGGAAGGGGCCAAGGCAGCTCTTAGGGGCCTCTTTTAGAAGGACATTAATCCCATTCATGAGGGGTCTTCCCTCATGACCTAATCACTTCCCAAAGGCCCCACCTCCCAGTACCTTTCTATTGGTGATTAGGTTTCAACATATAAATTTGAGAGGGACACACACATTCAGACGATAGCCCCACAGGCATCCAAAGTTTCCGGTTACTCATCTCCTTCCCTGTGTGCCTTAGGCATAAGGAAAATCCAAAAATAAAATTCTTTTCTTGCTGGCTGAATATTCTAGTGGGAAAATTAGTCATGGTGTTAATAATCAGTTTGTCTTATTAAATCGTCCTCTCTCCCACCCTTATCATCCATATTAGTACAGAATTTAGAGTCAGCTGAATAATTCCACCATTGAGTTAAGTCATTTAATAAGTGTGGGTTTTCTTCCAGCAAACCCTAAATCATTATGTTGAATTGAGAAAAAGATGTTTTTAGCTGGAGTGCCAGTGTGTGGAAAAAAAAAAGACAATTTTAGCTTGGTGGCTCAAACAACTCAGAATTAAGTCACCGCTACAAAAGGCTTGTCACACCTAGTTGGGACACCTTTGCCCAAGATTCTCAAGTGATTCGTTTCATGTAATTCTTCCACTAAGTGGTATTTTCTCTCTTAATGCACAGACAGGATGGTGTCACATTCTTATTGACCTCAAAACCCAAAGTAAGAGAGAAAAGATGTCTAACTAGAAAACAACGCCCCGTAGTCATGAGCTCTGCAGATGGCTTGTGGAACCTGAATATTCCTCACACTTCTCAAAACAAAACCCATTAAAAAAAAAAAAAAAAAAAGTCTTCATTTCATTTCCACTGGCCTAAAATGTAGGGTCTTCTCTGTGGTCTGACTGCTCCTTGGGCCTCTGCTCTGTGCTGCCAATGAGATGCCTGAGGTTCTCTGGGCTTGTCCACAGCCCCAACCCTTTGGAGGTCCTTCCTGGTGGGGTTCAGGTTCCTGCAGGATTTAGAAGTCTGCGGCTTATGCACTCAGCAGGGCTAGCTGTGTTGTTTACTCCTCCTGTCATCTTGGTTCTTTTGTCCTGTAGTGACACCCTGACTCCTGTGGCTTTTATCAGCCAGATAAAGAGGTCTTTTCCACCTCCAAACACTTGGGAGATCCTCTCCCAATCGTCAATATACTGAGTCCTGCCCCAGCATGTTGTGCAGTGGTGTGCTGGGGACGGCCTGGGCTGGCCTGTAAGAGTCCATTGTGCACAACCCTTCTCAACTTTGACATCACAGGAGTAGCCTCAAATAAATATACTGGAAGTACGTACACCGTGAACATTGTCAAATGCTACAAATCAAGGTTTGGTCCCCAGCGTCAGTCACTAAACAATTGCAAGCTCACCCCTGTGTCCATCTATTGACACATCACTCCCCCAAACTCAGTAGCTGTCTCCAAAACCACTCCAAGTGTGGGGAATATTCAGCTCCCATAAGCCATCTCCAGACTTCGTGATTGCCTGGTGTTTTCTAGTTAGACTTCGTTTCTATATTACTTTGGGTTTTGAGGTCAGTAAGAATGCAGCACAGTTCTGTCTGTACATTAAGACAAAAAAATACCACTTAGTGGAAGAATTACGCAAAATTAATCACTTGAGAATCTTGGGCAAATGTGTCCCAATCAGTGTGACAAACCCATTGTAGCATTGACTTAAATCTGTGTTGAGCTAAAACTGTCCACTTCCATTTTTCTCAAGGCAAGTTTATGAAAGTTAGACCTAAATGGAATGTTTTGAAATATAAAGTTATTGAAAATTTCAAACAGTTGTTAGCAATAATATCCACCCTTTTTAATGAAGTCATAACAGAATAAATATATTTATGTGTGTACGCGTGTGCATGTATAGGTGGGTGGGTGGGTGGTTGGATGGATGGACCATGTTAAAATAGAACTAAATGGATTGAAGCGTAACCTGCAATAGAGGATGGGGGAGGGAAATGAGGATGGAGCTTCTCTCCTTTACTGTGTCCTCATTTCAGGGCCCTTGAAGAAACATCAGGCTCTCTGAGTCACAGTTTGAGAAACAAGGGGTTACTAAATTTTTTAATCAGCTTTATTGACATATAATTTTATACAAAGAAAATACCATTTTTAGAAATTTTTTATTTTATTTTGTTTATTTATTTTGAAACAGAGTCTTGCTCTGTCACCCAGGCTGGGGTGCAGTGGTATAAGAAACCTTTTATTTTGAAATAAGTTTATATATACAGAAAAGCTGCAAACTAGCACAGTGAATTCTCTTATACCCTTTGCCCCGCTGCTCCTGATGTTAACATCTTACGTAATCACAGTACAATTATCAAGATCACAAAGTTGACATCTACAGACTTTTTTAAACTTCACAAGTTTTCCCGCCACGCTCTTTGTCGGGTTCAACCCGAGATCCCACAGTGCATCTGGCTGTTGCCTCTTTAGTAGCCTCCTCTCCGTGTCAGGTCCTTGGTCTTTTCTTATTTTGAGGACCTTCAACATTTTGAAGAGCTTGGGCCAGTTTAGGTTTGTCATCTGTTTTCTCATGATTTGGTTGAAGTTATAGATTTTCAGAGAAATACCACACTGATGCTGTGCAACTGTCAGCACATTGTACCAGGGGTATGTAGTGTGGATATGTCTTATTGCTAATAATGTTAACTTTCACCACTTAGTATAATGCTTTTGAAATCCATCCATATAGTTATAAGTATGTGCTGTGTGTAAAGAGGCAGTTTATTCCTTTTTTATTAACAAGAAGAATTCTATCATATGGATGTACTAAAGTTTATTCATCCATTCACCAATTGATAAACATCTGCGTTGCTTCTGATTTGGGGGTATAATGGCTAAAGCAGCTGTGAACATTTAGTACAATCCTTACTGTCAACAGATTTTTCACTCATCTTGGGTAAATACCTGGGAGTGGTATGTAAGTCTGGGTTGAATTTTATAGGAAAACTACCAAACTGTTTTCCAACATGGCTTTACTTTTTCGCATTCCCACCTGCAGTATCTGAGGTTCCAGTTGCTCTGTGCTCTCGCTAACACTTGATATTGTCGGTTTTCTTTAGTAATTCTAGTGAGTGCATAGATGTATCTCATTGTGGCTTCTATTTGTTTCCCTAATGAGCATCTTTTCATCACCTTCTTGTTCATTAACTTTTTTGATAAAGTGTTTGCTCAAATTTTTTGTTCCCTTTTAATTGGGTTATTTGTTTTGTAAGTATGCTTTAACATACTGAATACACGTACTTCAGAAGATACGTAGTTTGTGATGATTTTCTCCCAGTCTATGGCCTGCATTTTCATTTTCTTGGCAGCATCTTTTGAAGAGCAAAGTTTTTTTATTGTTAACTTTTGTTTGTTTCATTTCATTTGATGTGGCTCATTTTATCAATCCTTTTTCTTTCCTAGTTTTTCCTTTTCCTTTTGTGTGCTCTATCTAATAAATCATTGTGCAACCCAAGGGTCACAAAGATTTTCTCCTATCTTTTCTTCTAGAGGACTTTCAAGTGACAACAGCCCCTGCTATATTTTCCTTTTAGTTTCTCTACCTCTTCCCTTAACGCTAAATCTGGTAACAAATTCTCTTCCACCAATTAAGTGCACTGAGAATCACTAATCCTTTGGCCAGTGAAGAAATCCTTGTAATAATTATGACACATTTTGATTCTTTTGTTATCATAAATATTCATGTGTTGGCTTCTGTGAGCACTTGCTACTGACACATAGTTTCTGTGCTCCCAAAAGCAAACCCTAGATGAAGACTTGGATGAAGACAACAGTGTGCTCATAAATATTCAACAACTAGTTCTCCTAAAATAAGAAAAATAAGTAAAAACCCTGACATGTAGCATTTGCAGATTTCCATGGTGTAAATACTCACATGGCCAATTTTCAACTACTAGTGTTACATCAACTGATTTACAACAGTCCTGAAATTTTAATAATTGTCTCTCATGATAGTTCATGAGGTACAAGCCTACTCCAGCACAGCCTCAGGTGCAAGTAGTTTATTCGAGGTGATCCCCAGAAGTTAGAAGTGAGGAAGTGGGAGAAATGAGACAGAAAATATGAAGCCAACAAAGTGGGGATTAAAAAGCTGAAAACACTGAGGACAACTGGGGCTCTATCCCGCAGAGGAGTCTCAAAGAAACTATGCAGACCACAACTCAAAATCGCCGCAAGGAGGGCGGAGAAGACCGGGTAACTGAGGCACTGATTCCTGCTCCTGTTGATCATTGTTCTTGGGTTGTTAAAACCCGGGCACTTTCAGGCTGCTCTGCACGTAGGCTGAGAAAAGTTCTCTAGCACCGGTAGAAACTGCAGGCAGAAAAGTAGAAAGTCACAGGTGAGGTGTGGGTAGGAAGCTGTCATGGGTAGGAAGCTGCCAGTGTATCTTAAGTTGTCCATTGTCAGAAGGGGGCAGAAGGGTACATCTGGTCCATGTCACAGATACATTTTAGACACTGGATTACTGCTAGCCCACAACACCTGCCATTAGATCCACAGTCAGAGCTACAATTCCCTATCTGGTGCAAAGTTGATGATAAAACATAACCAAGAAGAGGGACCTTCAGTGTCTATCAAATAGTCCCTTTGTTTATCGGCTGATGTCAGTGGATTCAGATTCCCCACCTGACCAGACCCTAGTGACACTGGCATTCCCTATAGGAGCATGACTTTCATTGTCTGTTCAATTAGTACATTTTGTATTCTTTGAAGAAGGAGTTATTCTTTGTCAGTTCTTAAAATATATGTAAGTATAATTAATAGAATCAAATCAAATAGTTTCTCCATCCAGGCCACTTAATAATTAGAATTATATGTATGTGTGGGGTGGGGAGGAGGGCTGTCTCATAAATTGATAGGCAAGTCAAATTCAAATATTTTCTTATCTCCAGACTGTCTCACTGTGGTAGCATCTTGAGCTCCAGTAAGCTGTCTACATTCCGGGGGTATTTCCCCTGACCTTTCCTTGTTTGGACATCTGACCTAATGTTTCTGTGGTTATGGAGATCAGAGAAAATCTTATCATGACAAATAACAACATATTTTCTTAAATGCAAAATCCCAGTCTTTCTTGGGGCAAAAAGAAATTGGCTATGGCTCTGTCTTCTCTGCTGGGGAAATGTCCCACAGATGTGGAACAGATGGGCCTAGATTTAAACACCATCTGCTTTTCAGTTGTAATTAACATCGGATCCAGGGGCAGATTGGATTTTACCATTGCGCTGGTCATCCCTGATGACCGCTGGGGAGTCCTAAATCATGTGTTTGTTAGAATGTGACATCTGGGTTGAGTTTCTTTGGATTGGCAAAAGCTCTTAGGAGTCAAAGGAAGAAAAAGAAACCAACCTCTTCAGCAAACCAGTCCTATGTGTCTGTTTCTGTGGAAGTGGGCCTCACAGATGCAGTCGAAGAATAAGCCTGCTGACCTTTCCTGGTGATTTTTGTGAAGAAGAATGTATGCATCCTTCCCTAAGTCCACGTCTAGTCAGTTGGTCCCACTTTTTGAACAAGTTGATTAAAATAGCAATGACCCCCAGCAACAATTAAAGTATCTAGCACTTAATGAATGCTTGAAACATTCCTGCTATTGTATGGAGAATTTTGCATGCATTATCCAGTTTCAAAACAACCATATGAGATTGGTACTATTATTTTTCCCCTTTTACACACAAAGGAAACTGAAGCCTTAGTGAGGTTAAAATACCTCGAATCACATGGCTGAAGCATGGGTCCAGGCTGGTTCCTCCTTCGTAATCACAGTGTGGTTACCATCTCCACCGACTTATTTACATCTGGGGAGAGCAAGGGTAACCAGCTAGCAAGTTTCTTCCATTCGTGTTTTGTAAGGTGCAGAAGAGAAACACAAAAACTCAAAGCTACCACTGCCCTCCGGTCTTTTTATAACCTCCAGGGAATTTATTTCTCTTGTGCTTCAGTGTGCCTTACTCTGGTGTGCCTTTATATGATCTCTTGGATTGCCATTTGCAATTCTGCTTCTTGCTTTTTCTAAGCCCTGGGGAAGGTAGCTGGAAGCATGATTAAATTTTAGCTCTCTGCGTCAGAGCCATGGCCCCTAACATTGGTGTCAACATAGGCAAACTGCAAGTGTAGATCCTCCTCATTAATAATGAGAACATCTCACATTGTTCCTCTAACAACAGTAGAACTAAAATATTGTCTGAGAACATCTTTCTCTTGAGCCCTGATTACTCTCTAAGGGCAAACTAGGTGAACAGATTGCAAGAGGACATGCCTACCTAGACCGGGAGCCATTTGTATTGATGTCCAGGTACCAAGGTTTCCCTGGAAACCTCTGAATTTCAAGCTGGCCTACATCAGCCAGAGATGAAGGAACCTATGTGCCCAACTGAGCTAATTGTCTAACAAGAGAGGTTTTGAACTTCCTAGTTAAAAGTCCATAGTAATCATCTCGTAATTATTTTAATGGGTTGTCATTGAAGTGTGAAGTTGAAAGTGCTGTAATAAGAAGCTTCAGTCTGGCTTCGTTAGCTGTACTAAATCTTAAGCAATAAAACCGAAGGTCAGAGTTTAAACCCCGCACAAGTCTGTTGGCTTTGTTCATTTACACACACAGCCTCAGATTGCACCCTAACCACTGACTTCCAGCTTGTTGGTTCTTTGCACCTCTCTCAAAAAGGATCAGACTAGAAACTCTAGGATGACCTAGTTGGCCCATCACCACTCATGAGAAATTGTATTCCACTCCTGCAACACATCCTATGGGATTAAGTCAGTTCTGGCAATAGGATACAGGATAGAGAGGCAGTTAAGGAAGTGGTCCCAACCTGGGACTCTAACCGTGGCTTTCAGCTGTGTGCACAAAGTTAGATTGTAGGGTGGCTCCCTGAGTACTTTCTCAGGGTGCCAATCTGCCAGGGGCACTCAAACATCATTATAATAAACTGGAAAGATGGTGCTGCTTAACTTGGATTTCCACATGACAGCAGTCATTACACAACTGAAGACAAAGGAATCCATACAACTGAAGACAAAACACATCCCCTCCACCTGATAGATCTTTTTCTTTGAGATGAAGTCTTGTTCTTTTGCCAGACTGAAATGCAGTGGCACGATCTTGGCTCACTGCAACTTCTGCCTCCCGGGTTCAAGTGATTCCCCTGTCTTAGCCTCCGGAGTAGCTGGGACTAGAGGCGCGCACCACCCCACCCAGCTAATTTTTTATATTTTTTAGTAGAGATGGGGTTTCACCATGTTGGCCAGGATGGTCTCGATCTCCTGACCTCATGATCCACCCACCTTGGCCACCCAAAGTGCTGGGTTAATAGGCATGAGCCACTGCACCCAGCCCTGAAGCCCTGAAGGATCTTTTTTTTTTTTTTTTTTTTAGACGGAGTTTCGCTCGTTACCCAGGCTGGAGTGCAATGGCGCGATCTCGGCTCACGGCAACCTCCGCCTCCTGGGTTCAGGCAATTCTCCTGCCTCAGCCTCCTGAGTAGCTGGGATTACAGGCACGCGCCACCATGCCCAGCTGATTTTTTGTATTTTTCGTAGAGACGGGGTTTCACCATGTTGACCAGGATGGTCTCGATCTCTTGACCTCGTGATCCACCCGCCTCGGCTTCCCAAAGTGCTGGGATTACAGGCGTGAGCCACTGCGCCTGGCCCAGGATCTTTTTTTTTTAACTCTGCTATTGCTAGCCTAAATATACATACTACATGTATTTTATAGGTGCTCACATTGTCCTAGCCAATTGAGCTTTTAAAATTGAACAGTGTATAGTAGCTACCCATGTTAAATAAAACGTGTTCACTATCTAAATTTTAAATATTAAAACTTTGAATTCACCCACAAGAAGTGGCCTGCTTGAGAAAAATGCAAAAGAAAATTGAGAGAGAATAACGGTGAAAGGAAAATGGGAGACATTTTGCAGACTTGTTTTCAGAATATTGACTGTGCCTGGGCCGTGGTAAATGAATTAGTAAGAGGCTTTATTTCTATACACATTTTTATTAATAGAAGATTAGTTTCCTCCTCCCTCCTCCACAGAATAAATGTTGAATAAATATTTAAAGAATACAGGCTTGAAGAGGCGCCAGATCTCGAGCCTGCTGGGGTGCCATGTCTCAGGCCTGTTGTGTTTTGGAAGTCCTGGTTGCTCGTCCTTGGTTGGCCCCAGTTCCACTGTTTGGTGTTAACTGGGATCAGCAGTGTCCCTCAGCTCCCTATCTGTGTTTGCAGAGGGAACAAGAAAGTGACAGAAAGGCAAGAATGCAAACATCTTGATAACTTTAACCTGTCTTGTTTCTTTCTAAAGCACAATGTTGGGCAATAAGCATACCTCTAAGTCTGGCACGAAAATTCCTCCCTTATTGTGATAACCCTCAGAAGGCTCAGGTTACTAATAAGAACCTTTAGGCAAGAAGTAGGTTTCTCACCAACCTTGAAGTGAAGAGCTCTATTATCTTGTGGACAGTTGAATGAATTTTGAAACTGCAAAGGCCTCTAGAAGATTTAAGTAATCTAATATTTACAGTACATACCTAGATAGAAGTCATTGTGCTCACTTCTCAAGTAAGCCTGAAGAGGAAGATCCCAGTGTCAGCAAACAGGACCTCTAGCCAACCAGTCTTTACCTGGGATTAGCAGAACTCCTACAGAATATGCCACTGGGGGTTAGAAAAGTAGTGGGGAGGGAGTATCATGGAGAAATGGGAAAGGATGAAAGGGAAGAAAGAATCCGATGAACCAGTAGAGGTCACGGGCATTCTGAGCCTCCTCTTGTGCTGCTGAAAGCAATCAGGATTAGAAGCATGGCGTCTGGCTTAGATTGGAGTCACACAAACAGTCACACCATCATCACCACCATCTCATCACCATCACCATCATCATCATCAGTCCCCACCATCATCACGTCACAATTGCTATCATCACCATCTTCATCACCACGACTATCAAAACCTCATTCATTATCACCATCACATAAGGTTCATCTAGTGGAGTAAGCAATGTTGCTCATTCAAGACAGACAACCAGACCTTATGCATCCAAATTGCGTGGTCCTTCCCAGACGGAAGTTTACCTGTTCCTGCAGTCTCATCTGCTTCTGCTCCCTCACTCACAGTCTACACACTAGCAACTGTGAATAGTTTGTGGTTTTCAAGGTAAACCACATGCATTTTTGACACCATGCTTTTACCCATTCTGTTCCCTTGCCACTTCCTTCCTTCCTACTTTGCTTGGCTAATGCCTGTTCATCTTCTCAGTTGTTATGTAAGTATCAGCTCTTCCAGATAATCCTACTGTATTATCCTCTCACTCTCAGCTGATTGCAACCCTTGCCTCCCAGGTTCAAGCAATTCTCCTGCTTCAGCCTTTTGAGTAGCTGGAATTATAGGCATGTGCCACCACACCTGGCTAATTTTTTTGTTTTAGTAGAGACGGGGTTTCACTGTGTTGGCTGGACTAGTCTTGAACTCGAACCCCTGACCTCAACTGGGATTACAGTCATGTGCCACTGCACCCGGCCTCCATCCTGTCACTCTCTAAAACCTAAGTTAGGTGTCCCTCTTCTGTGCTTATGTGGAATCCAGTGAGTAACTCTAGATTTAGCTTTAATTTCAAAGGCTCCACTTATGTAGCAGACATGTGGGGGCTCCATCAGATCCACATGAATTCCCTTTCCTTGTTTGTGTGCCTATCCAGAAGCTCTGTGTGCTTTGCCACTAATGCTTCCCCCCTGTAACTTTCCATGAACTACCTTAGGCTACCGGAGCCACTTCACCAGGATACACTGAGAGTGGGAAGCACCTGGGAATTTGCATTCTCTGGGGCGGTCAATCGCCAATGACTGATTGGTATAGTAGTAGGAAAGCCCAGCTCCTTTGCCTCCAGGTAGGACAAATTCTGTGGTGCAATCCACATTCTATACAGCGTGAGGCTAAGGCTGAGTTGTCACCTGGCATCACATCCCTCACTGGCTGCTGCTTCTTCCTTGTCTTGCTTTTGCCACTACCTTACTGGTCCCCTATTGTATATGGATTCTTGAATCCGAGGGTTTCCTTCTGAGCAACACAACCAAGACCTCAGAGCCTTTTTCCTTGTATTGATTCCTATCACTTGAATGACAATTTCCCTCTCACACTAAACGGTACCTTTAAATGAGCGAATGGGATGGCGACCAGACAGGTAGGAAATTCTACGTCTTCGTTGCCTGGAGAGAATGGAGAGTTCTCTTCATTGCCTGCTGAGAGTGGAGGCTGTGTGATTCAGATCAGGGGCTTTGAAGTCATGCGGCACTAAATTTGGATGAATGCTGACTCTGTAAATCGGGTATCTTTCTTATTTCCTCCAAATCTTTCTTATTTACTCATCTGTGCATCAGAGATTCAGTAGGCCACTCTTCTGTATGTTGGTTATTGGGAAGGTGAAATGAGCTCATGCATATCAAGCACTGAGCCCAGGGCTTGGCCCATTGAAAGAGCTCATTCATTCATTCATTTATTCATTCAAATTCCAAAAAGAGTACCAGGTACTGTTCTGTAACTAAGGACACAGAAGTGAACTAAACTGTCCCAAGATCATTCAAGCAACAGTCAGGAAGCCAGTGGGCCTGGCACAGAGGCAGCAGCAAGGGAGAAGGAGCTGAAATCAGAGTGGCTACTTAGTGTCCACTGCTCAAAATCAAGAGATTGTATCTAGAAGCCTAGCTTTGCAGCTTTTCTTGAAGAATCAGAAGCTTTGACCACACCAGTTCATATTCTCTTGGAACAATCGGCAGAGTCAAAGATGGGCCTCCACTGTTCAGTGAGCAGTGGGCCCTACCTCATTCATTTCTACATTCCCACACCCTGCCGTTTCCTGTGGGCAGTTGAGGTCATGGCCCAGGCAGCAGCCTCTGACAACACCAGGGACTCCCAAACTGCTCATTGTTCACTGCCTCCACCCTGTGCCCGTCATTCTTTCTGTCAACTACAGAATGGGGATAAAGAACTTCAATCATCAATGCCTGTTCTTGTGCACATCAAATGAAGACTTCTGCTGGGTAATAATACTTTGAAAAAGAAGGAAACCCATACAGAGGTAGGAGGAATTAACATTCCTTATTCTACAAGAGAGGCCCTTCCTTGGAAAAGAATTAATGGACTCAAACCAGGAGAAGGTATCTTCCTCTAGAACCATGCTTCACAGAGTATGTGTGTGCTTGCCAGGGGAGAGTTACCAGGAAAACCAGGAAACAGTTCTGCTCCTCCATCATACCTGGCAGCAGGGCTACAGGGCAGTGAGACGGGATTTCACTTTTTCAAAAATGAACTTTTTTAAAGACATAAAAACACAGCCAACAAGCACATGAAAAATGCTCAACATCACTAATTATTAGAGAAATGCAAATTAAAACCACAATTAGATAACATCTCATACCAGATAGAATGGCTATTATTAAAAAGTCAAAAAATAATAGTTACTGACAAGGTTGAGGAGAAAAGAGAATGCTTATACATTGCTGCTGGGAATGTAAATTAGTTCAGCCACTGTGGAAAGCCATTTGGAGGTTTCTCAAGAACTTAAATCAGAACTTACCATTTGCCCTAGCAATCCTATTACTGGGTATATACTCAGCATATAAATACAGAATATTTTATAAATCATCTAAAAGAACATAAATTGCCCTACCATAAAGACATTGCAAGCACCACTATTTACAAAAGCAAAGACCTGGAACCAAATTAATTGCTCATCAACAGTGGACAGGATTTTTTTTAATGTGGTATGCATACACAATGGAATTCTATACAGCCATAAAAAGAATGAGGGTTATGTCCTTTGCAGCAACATGGATGGAGCTGGAGCAAAAAATGAACAGAAAGCCAAATACTGCATGTTCTCACTTATAAGCGGGAGTTAAATACTGAGTACACATGGACACAAAAGAGGGAACAGATACTGGGGCCTCCTTGAGAGTATGGGGTGGGAGGAAGGCGAAGACTGAGAAACTACCTATCAGGTACTGTGCTTGTCATCTTGGTGACTAAATTGTCTATACAGCAAACTCCCATAACATGCAATTTACCCGTGTAACAAACCTGCATATTTATCCCCGAAACCTGACAACTGAAAGGAAAAAAATAAACTTTTTAACCAAATCCAAAACTATGTCTCGATCATCTTCGCTTTGCAGCAGAAAAATAGATATATGGACCATCACACCTGCATTAGAATGGCTGAAAAAATAAATTGGAATACATCAAAAATTAAAACATTTGTTTATTAAAGGACACAGTTAACAGAGTGAAAGGGCAACTCACAGAATGGGAAAAAATATTTGCAAATCTTATATCTGATAAGGGGTTAATATCCAGAATATATTAAGACCCCTTACAAGTCTACAACCAAAAAACAAATAATTCAATTTCGAAATGGGAAAGGACTTGAATAGACCTTTCTGCAAAAAAGGTATATATAAATAACCACTAAACACATAAAAAGATGCCCAACATCACTAATCATTAGGGAAATGCAAATTAAAACCAAAATGAGATACCACTTTACACCCATTAGGATGACTACTATGAAAATATCAGAAAATAACTGGTGTTGGCAAGAATGCGGAGAAATTGGAGCCCATTTACACTATAGTTAGGAATGCAAAATGGTGCAGCTGCTGTGGAAAATAGTATGGCAATTTCTCAAATAATTAAAAACAGAATTACACATGATTAAGCAATTCCATTTCTGGGTTTATACCCGAAAGAATTGAAATCAAGGACTCAAAGAATATTGCATCATTCACAACAGCTAAAAGGTGGAAACAGATCATCCATAGACAGATAAATGGATAAGCAAATTTGGTATAGGCGTATAATAGAATATTATTCGGCCTTAAAAAGGAGGGAAATTCTAACACATGCTACAACAGGGATGAACCTTGAATATATTATGCTAAGTGAAATAAGCCTGTCCCCAAAGAGCAAATATCATATGACTTTACTTGTACGAAGTACCTAACACAGTCAAATTCATAGAAAGGAGAATGATGGTTACCAGAGACTGAGGAGAAGGGTAAATGGGGAGTTATTGTTTAATAAGGAAAGAGTTCCAACTTGGGAAAATGAAAAAAGCTCTGAAGATGGATGGCGATGATGGTTTCATGATATGAATGCACCACCGAACTGTACATTTAAAAATTATTAAAATTGTAAATTATGTTATGTCTATTTTACCACAATAAAAATACTTTAAAACATTTAATACAAACTAATAGATATGTGGAAATATATACAATATTTGTATATGTTGATACATACAATATATACTACGTATATATGAACAGTGACTGAAATAGAGGGAGAAATAGATACAGAGAAGCTTTTTTAATGACCCAGCCCCTCCCAGAGATATTGGCCCTTCCCATTCCCCAACCAAGTTTACTTTCCTGTATCTTATTTAAGAATACCAATAAATAGGCTGACTCAGAAATGAAAATGGTTTGCAAACTCCAGGAAGCAATGCAGCTCGGGAACCCAAGAAAGGGGGTTCCTGAAACCCCCGCGGGAGGTCAGCCCTGTCCAGCCATAAAGGGCCTGCGCTTCCCTGGCCGGCCCCCAGCACTTCTGGGTGGCACAAATCCACAGGGGATGTAAAGTGCAAGATGCCATGTCAGTGTTCTTCCGCCTCCTGCTCTTGACTACTTGTATTTTTATGTTTCTGTGTCCTGATGCTTTGCATGTACTTGTTCTGTACCATGACGTCATCGTATATGTACTTACTGAGAGCCTTAGTAAATCAGCAGTGAGGGCAAGGAAGTGATAAAGGCCTGACGTCTTTATGCTGAGTTAGACTTAAGGACCTGTTCCTTCCACTTCTGTGGCCCTGCTCTCCCACCTGTGTCTCCTATCTCCTTTCCATCCTTTCCCAAGCCTCCTGTGTGGTTATTCTTGCTCCAGCCCCTCTCCCGTTCATCATTCTTATCTGCCTTGCCCTGGACAGGGAGACCAGCCTCTAAGGACCTTATCCTCAGGGATCCCACACCCCTGGATTTCACTTCAACTGATGGGAAGCTGTGACACAAACGGGGAAGGCAGAAAGAGTGAGAGGCCAGGGCACTTCGTTTTTGTTCCCTCCTGGCTCTCCAGAGTCTGGCAGCAGCTGCTTCACTCCACTCCTGTGATAATCTAAGTGCTATTAACCCCTTTCCCTACACTCACCAGGCTGCAGCAGCCCCATGTCCTCTTGCACCTTCAGGTTAAAGGTTCCCATTATTGCTAGGCTCTGGGGGTCTCCACCATCTTTGCTGATTCCCCTAACCCTGACTGCACTGCTGCAAATAAGCCCATCATTAAATTCTCTTCAGTTAGAAAAGAGTTCTCTTTGGTCAAATCCTTTTGAGTTTTCTGCCCACACCCTGACAGGCACACTAGACCTCCCCACTATTCTGGATGTATTCGTCTGTTCTCACACTGCTGTAAAGACCTACCTGTGACTGGGCAATTTATAAAGAAAGGGGGTTTAATTGGCTCACAATTCTGCCATTTGTGCAGGCTTCTGCTTCAGGGGAGACCCCAGGAAACTTACAATCATGGCAGAAGGTGAAGGGGAAGCAGGAACATCTTCACATGGCCAGCAGGAGAGAAAGCAGGGGGAGGTGCTACACACTTTTAAACAAGCAGATCTTGGGAGAACGCTATCAGAATTACAGCAAGGGAGAAGTCTGCCCCTATGATTCAATCACCTCCCACCAGGCCCCTCCTCCAACACTCAGGATCCCACTTCGACATGAGATGTGGGTGGGGACACAAAGCCAAACCATATCACTGACCCCCTTCTCAAGGGGTTTTATGGAAACAGACCAGGAAATGTACAAAGATGTCCCCCAGTGTATTCCCATGCACCACCTGGTGCTGGTTAGAAATGGAGGTTCCTGGGTTTCCAACCCAGACTGCTAAATTGATCTTCTGGGGTGATGCTAGGGATTTCCATTTTATCTGGATCTTCTGGTGACTCTTGGTCACATGAAGTGATATAGTAACATAGGATACTTTGTTAATGCATTGGATAGAAGATCTAGCATTAAGCCTCATAGCTACTTATTTTCGAAGTAATAATGAACCCAAATGATAATTTGAGGTCTCTGCAACACCAGTAATGTGAGATGAAAGATCTGTGATTTCTGCTGGGGACATATTCCCAGGTCCTGCCAGTATTACTGTTGCATATTGCCTGCATTCATAGTGGAAGGAAGTGCTGAATTCCGATTAGAGGTTAGTGAGGACAAAGATGTAATTTGTCTCCATCCAAATTAGCAAATTCACAAATTCTTTCTGAGTGCTCTCTAGAGGGTTGAGGGGCTTATGGACCTCAGGGCAAGAGCTTCAGTCTTAACAGAGGCCTCCATAGAAGGGGATTTGAGTCCTGGTGGAGGTTAGAGCTGCAGACGTTCCTCAAATAGAAAGCAGGCTGTCCTCTTCCTGGAATGCCTGTGGTGTGGTGTGCTGGTCAGGATTTGAACCCAGTGAGTCACCCGGGTTCAAATCCTGCCTCTGCCACTTACTAATCATGTGGCCTGAGCTGCTGGACTTCTGTGTGCCCCAGGTTCCCACCTGTGAGGCTGGATGAGGCCCATTGTCCCCTGCTGCTGGTGGGAAGGTAAATGGAGAAGGTATGTATCAAACTCACAGTAAATCCCTATAGGGAGCACATCAGCATCAGCCCAGCTGCACAAACCATGTTCCAAGAGCCTTCCTTCAGTGGATTTTGAGGGGAAGCAGCAATGATCGCCCAAGAAACTGACAACCAAAAGAAATAAATGACTTCCTTAGTAGCACAGGAGTCAATACCTCAGCAAGTGGACATTGTGGAAAAGCCATCTTCAATGAGGAAAAGGGAGCGAGAGGAGAGAAAGAAGGAGAACAAAGAGGGCAAACTGAAAGGTGATTTTCCTGCTGCAACATTTCTCCAGAGATGGCAAATCTCTCATTCTCAAGGCTCCAAAACAGGGACCCCAGTATGGTGACCTTTAAGAACACTAAATGGCCAAGGACACATCTGGGCACCTTTAAACTCCTTTAAAGTAAAATAATTGAAGGATTTATGTCAGTGGTTCAGGCCCATTCACATATGCTCATTTCCCTTTGAATTTGAGTCCCTGCAAGGTAACCATTTCAGCTGGTAATGGCTCCCAAAGGCCTTCCCAACGCCGAATGACTAAATAATCGTAGGGTGGGACTTAGGAGAAGGTCCCATACAGCTTAGGAAAGCAGTTGTTTCTGGGAGTGGCCCGTTTTGATTTCAAATTGTATTTCATTCCCTTCACAATCTTTTTTAATTCACTTTCCTCTTGTTTTAATGTGGGCTCTCTCAGAAGCAGACCCTGAGACAAGGATTTAAATGAAAGTGATATTGGAAAAGAGGAAGAAAACGCCAGTAGGATTATAAGAAGTGAGACAGGAAAGTGAAAGTTGCTAATACAAGGTTCATGATCTGAGCCAGGTGCAGCAACTCACGCCTGTAATCCCAGCAACTCAGAAGGCTGAGGGAGGGGATCGCTTGAGCCCAGAAGTCCAAGACTAGCCTGGGCAACATAAGGAGGATTCCCTCAAAAAAAGGTTGTGTAAAAAAAAATTTAGCAAGGCACAGTGGCATCCCTGTAGCCCGAGCTACACAGGAAGCTGAAGTGGGAGGATACCTTGAGCCCAGGAGTTTAAGGATACAGTGAGTTATGATCATGCCACTGCACTCCAGCCTGGGCAACAGAGTTTGACCCCATCTCCAAAAAAAGAAAAAAGAGCAGGTGCATAACCAAGCCAGCAGTGCAACACAGTATTCTGGGCACCTGAAGCTTAATTCAGCTGGGAAACTCTGGAGACAACACAGAGTTAGCCCACTCAGGGTTAACTGATATGCCAACTCTTATCAGTTGAGGGCTCCCACGGATGTTAATTTTCAAGCATTTCTTGACTTCATCGTGTGGTTAAATCAAAAGCCTTCAAACAAATTGAGGCAGATTCTAGTATTTGAAAGTCAAGATAGCTCTCCAAATTAACAAGGCCTGAAGAATATGGTAAAGGGAAGGGCCACCAACAGCCTTCTGCTACATTCCTCTTCTCTGCAAAGCACCACCCCAAATCTTCTTGCTGAGAACCTGGACTGTGAGACTGGGCATTTCTCTCTAGTCACTAGAATCAATGAATGGTTCCAGAGCAATGATATTCACATTGGCAGCAGTACTCTACAGCAGATCCATGGTCAGTTCCACCTTGGCCTCATGGGGCTATTAGATACAGATCCTGCAAGAGGGGGAAATGAATTTTTTTAAAATAACTTTTCTATTCCAAGCTTAATTATATGTGATCCCTTGAAACTATGAAAAAGAGGAGAAAAAGGAATATTTTATTATCATTAATTATTATCCCCGCCGTGCTCCCTGGGAGACTAAAGATTTAGAACAATTTCCACCAAGGCCACAGTTCTGTAGAGCTTCCCTAAGAATTGCTCCTCCAGAATACCTTCACTGAAATTAAAGACAGAGAGACAGGAGTGCAGATGATGTAGTAAAAAGAAATTGCCTGTGAAAACCACTGACTGTCGATGCTGCATAAAACAGCAGGGTTAAAGTCCTGCCGTTCAAATACATTTGCCCTCAGCATTCGGAAGCCCTGATGTAGATTGACATTCCAGCTAGAGCATGCTCACCTCTATTAAGTCACAGGTCATGATGATTTCCTGTTATCTCAGGTGTTTTTCAGTTTAACCACTGTAGCCTAAGTTCTTTAGTTTTATTAGTCCCCATCAACCTTTGAAATTACCTGATGAGAGAGTATTTATTTCTCAGACTCCTGGGTCAATAGCCACTTCCTCTGTCTTCTCAACTTGCACTACCTCTATTCCAGCATATCTTCCGTGGCCCACATCAGTTAGGGAAGCACATGGCTTCCAGCACAGAACCCGCGGCTAACAGTGAGTGACGTAAGTAAGGAAGTCCTTTTCTCGTGTAGTTAGAAACACAGAAGGAGATGATTTCAGGCATTAGTCCAGATGACACCTGCTGGCCCCAGCATGTTGGTGTGCATCCTCAGGTGGTCATCTCATAGTCATAAATGCTGCTGCCATTCCAGACATCACATCCAATAATGCAGGCCAGAAGACAGGGTGACTTTAGCTGGATCTGTGCTTTCTTCTCATTGGCCAAAACTGTGTCACATGGCCATGAGTAGATCCAAGAAGGCCAGAATTCTTACTCAGAACAACACTGAAGTTGTGTTTGCAAAATAAAAGGTTTAATGACTAATGAATAGGCCACCAACAGTGTCTGCCACATTACAGAACTCCATCTTAAGATCGTCGCACTGAGTTAAGGTGATCCTCTTACCTTGGGTACTTCCAGCTGGACCTCAGGCCATTCTTCTTTGTTCAAGGACAGTAACTTATTAAGTCTTAGACACTTCCCAGCAAGCAGTGCATCTGGCTTTGAGTTGGTGTTGCGCACATTGTTGTTGAATTAATAAATAAATAACCCTTCAAATCCTAAGACATGCCTGCCTCAGAACAGAATCATTTTCCTTGGTGGCCTCTGAATAGTATAGGCTTTAAACATATAAATATTATTTCAGCTGAGAGGAGCTATCCCTGGAAGTTCCACTTTGTCATTTTGTCTCTTAGGAATTTTTCAAGTCTGCTTCTTGGAAGTTACTCATTATTGTTTTTTTTCACTGTGGTTCTTTTTATTTTATGGGCTTTATCTGTTACCTGTACATCAAAGGACACTATCAGCATACTGATTGCCACAATAATGCTGTGTAACAAATGGCCTCACAACTTCAGTGACATACAATCAACAATTCATTGGCTCATGGGTTTTTCGGGTTCAGCTGAACTATGGAACTTGGGCTGGGCTGGGCCTGTCTCAGCTGGGCTCCCTCATGCATGTCTTGGGGTTAGCTGATCTCTGACAGCCCTAGCTGGGACGACTGAGGTGACCTGTCTCTACCCTGCAAGTCTCTTTTCCTCCAGCAGGCTAGCTTGGGCACGTTCTCATAGCATCATTATTGTTACCACAACAATGGCAGTGCATGAGGGGCTGTGCTGTATCTACGCCCCTTTGCTCATTGCTCCTCATTTACTTCTTACCAGTCTTGTAAGCACTAGACGGCATGCTGTGACAAGGCTCATGTTGAAGGTTAAGCAAGGTGAGAAAAGTCACACAAAGTCACACAGCTTGGAAGTGTCAAGTCTACGACCTGATGGAAGATCCCACACCTGCGCCCTGGGCTTCCTCCAAGGCTGAAGGCTGTGTTGCTTTTAGCAGCTGCTTGTGTCCTGCCCATGCTACTGGGGCATATCCTTTGCTAGATTACACTGATCCAGGTGCGGTGGCTCACACCTGCAATCCCAGCACTTTGGGAAGCCCAAGTGGGTGGATTACTTGAGCTCAGGAGTTCAAGACCAACCTGGGCAACACAGTGAAACTCTGTCTCTAAAAAAAATACCAAAAAAAAAAAAATGTTGGGCATGGTGGCACGCACCTGTAGTTCCAGCTACTCAGGCGGCTGAGGTAGGAGGATTGCTTGAGTCCAGTGGATCAAGGCTGCAGTGAGCCATGAGTGCAGTGCACCACCGCACTCCAGCCTGGGTGGCAGAGCGAGACCCTGTCTCAGAAAACACACAAACCAACAACAACAGCAACAAAGGCAACACCAACTACTCCATGAACACCCTCCTTGGGATCCATCACTTCATATGTAGAGAGCCCATGCGTGGGTGGGGTGGATATTAATATGTGAGAACACAGCTGCCGCCCTCAGTAGAAGGGAGGACACATACATGAACATAAAAAAAAAGGGAGGCCAGAGACACAAACATAAAACACGGCTCATGGTCTAGGGTACACACGATCAATACCAAAGCAAAAATTCCCACTCCGACGGTCTCCCTGGGAAGAGAAGCCTTGTGGTCATGAGACTAAAGCTGAAATTCCAAAAGACTCCCATCTTCTCTAGATGCCCATCATTCATCGTTTCCAGAAGGCGCCCCACATTCACTTGTACTGGCTGCTGTAGCCAAGCCATGGGCTTGGATTCCAGGGTGAGTTACAGCGTATTGGGGCTGCCTCAGCGTGTTGGACCAGCCCAAGCACTTTTTGGAGTTCAAATCTGTCTCATATTTTGTGGTGCACCTTGTCAAAATAATAATATTAATAAAGAACTTCAGTGGCTCTGACAGGCAGCCCCAAAAAGTGGATGGACAGGATTCTAAAACGTCCCTCCCTGCCTGCAGTTGGAGAAGGCAGCTGACTAGTAGATGAGCTGAGAATCAGAAAAAGTGGAGATGGGGTGGGGAACCAGAAATGATCTTTATGCAGGGAGTTAGCTGGGCTCCATGGGAAGGCTTGGAGGGAGTCCTGGGGTCAAATTTAAGCCCTGCCATCTGCTAGCCATGTGCACTTGGGCAAGTTCCCACACTCTCTGAGTTGTCTGGGAAATGGGCCAGTAACTCCCTGTCTCATACAAGTTTTGGAAGAACTGAGGAGGTCCAGGTAACATACCTGGAGCATACCTGGAATTCCTAGCTCAACACACGATGGCAAATGTGATGATTATTATTATCATCAATGATATTAATATATCCTTTGAAAATATAAGAATGGTCAAAGTAATCTAAAAATGCCTTACTTACTCTTTTAAAAATATTTGTGCCAGCTGTATTGATATAGTACCATCAACGTCACACTCCTAGTAGGTTTTCTACATCTTCAAATTTGACTTTGCATCCTTTGTTTTGTTCCTTTGTTCTCTTTGATTGTGTTGCAGGAAACTGTTTTCCAGTGGGTAACAGGAGGGAGAGTCAGAGCAGACTGTTTTGTACCCAGAGTGGCAGGCTGTCCTCAGGTACCAGGAAGGGCTCTGCAGCTGGCCAGGGCTCATCACCTTGCAGGCCTCTCTGGCTGCACCTCTGGGTAGCCAGAGGTGCTGCGCAGAGGTGCTGTGTCAAAGGGCATCTGGTTAAGAGTGAGCATCCCAACCTCATGCTGCCCAGCTCACGAGAACTAACACAGCTTTGGATACCCATCACCCTCGAAGGTCCCAAGTCCTTGGCAGATCTCATTTCTCATCCCCCTCCAAGCATGGATATTATCCGTGTATTAGATAAGAGTTTCTTGCCACAAACCAGATCAATACGTAATATCAGAAGGCATTCTTGGTGAGATGGTTTATGGACGTCTAGGCAGTGTTGGCTATTTCAATGAGTTGAATATGTCAGCTATGGACAGCTTACTTAGATCTTGATTAATCTACAGATGTACAATTCTGCATCCCAATTATCAAATGTGAGTGTCCTTTCAAAGCTAATCTTAAAATCTTCGTATCACTGGATCAGCCAAGACATACAGCAAAAATGGGTTTCATTCTACTGCAATTCGGGAATGGATTTTCTGATTTATTCCCAGGCTACAAAATATGGCAAGAATTATTTTTAACTGACATTTTTTAAAGCCCATTCACAAATAATTTTGTGCAGATTATGAATAGATCAATTGATGAGTTATTTTTGAGATTTTTCTCCATGCCAAGCATCCCAGGCCCCTCAGAGATTAGAGAACTGTAGAACAGAGTTCTTACCTCTAAAACCTCCCATCACCTACAAAAGTTACACGAGAAATACTAATTCAGGGTGAAAATGTCACACAATATAGATAGGGATCATAAGATGCAGATAGAGTCACACCAACTGAGAGAGAAATGTAGCTACTATTTTGATTAATGGCCTTACAAACTCTTATATGCAAATTTATAATGTGTGTATATACACGTATACCTAGATTATTTAGTAAAAAAGATAATTGTAATGCTGGTTTTCATTTAGCAATGTATTGTGAATGCCTTTCCTTGTCACTTCATATTGGATTTACACAGTCCCTTTTAAGGGCATCTTATTGAATGATAAACTATAGTTTATATAATCCATCCCCCAAGGTATATTTTGTTAGGTTTGATAACTTATTGTAGTCAGAAATTTTGGAATGAAAATACTAATGCATATGGCTTTGTGCATTTGTCTGACATTTCTACAGGATCTAGCGTTAAGGCACACTTTAGACTCTTCTATCTCACGGAAGAGACAACATATATATGTGAAAAGCAAACAAGCTCATACAAAGCAGGGACCCAGGGGCTACATTAGTGGAAATGCCAAGAGTCAAAGGCAAGAGAGATCATTTCATGCTTGGGCTACCACAGACGACTTCATGAAGGACAGTTGCAAGTGACAGAAACTTAAAACTGCTTAAGTGTGAAAGACCTATTATTGGCTCAGGAAATTGGAAAGTCTACTTTGATTTTAGACTGGAGCTGGGGCCAGTCACATGGTGTCATTGGGACCTCTGTGTATGTGTGCGTGTGTGTGTGTGTGCGTGCATGCATGCTTATGTGGGTATGCATGTGCTTGTGTGCACGTGCCTGTCCCATCTCTTGGATCGGCTTCTTGGTGTGGGAGCAACATTCTTCCCAGGCAAGCTTTCCCTGTGTGACAGCTGCCTCTAGCAACTCCAGATGTGGGATATGTTTATATCCATAAAAAGAGGGTGTCTCTCCCTCAGCTCCTCCATTTATTTCTGCTCAGCCCCTTACAGCCCTATTGCCGACTCTCCACTGTGTGACAGGGCATAGATGTTCTACGGCTATGCTGGGTCATGTGTCTGTGCCCTGTGTGAGGAGGAAGGGATGTAGGATCCCCATCCTGAGGAACACTTCTCAAAAGGAAAAGGTAGTGGGAGGTCAGTAAATGAAGGCAGTGTCACTGCTGAGGATGCAGGAACTTGAACCACACCTATTAGATGCTTTGAGAAGTGACTAACCAAGACATTCTAAATCAAACTGGCCTCAACAATGCTCATAGTACGTTATGAAGTCAAGAAGTAGGGTGGGCACTTGACCCAGGGCTCGGTGATGTTATCAAGGGCTTAGTTTTTTTCTGACTCAGGGTCAACTTCCTCTCAAGTCAGATTCCTTCAGCAAGATGCCAATGGCAATAAGGGCTCACAGCTTCCTTGTCCATAACCAGTAATAGAGGGTGAGAAATGGCTCCCTTTGGCAAGGACTAAAAGCCTTTCCTCTGTGTATGTGTGCGTGTGTGTGTGTGTGCGTGCATGCATGCTTATGTGGGTATGCATGTGTTTGTGTGCACGTGCCTGTCCCATCTCTTGGATCGGCCAGCCTAGCTCACGTGCTCACCTCGGAACCAGTAGCCACAGCTAAGGAATTCTACATACTGACTGGCCAGTCAGCATCCACTCCTAGAGAAAAGGATAGGGTCACCTTCCACATGGGTCATGGTGGGTATTTGGACAAAACTGGGGTCTCCTTAGGAAAGAGTGGGAGAAGGATGCTGAGCAGTCAATCAACACTGGAATCCTAGTAAGATTTCATTAGTTAGAGAGGAAACATGGGGTTGGACACAGTGGAGAGGCCATTTCTGGACAGAAGGTAGGATTCCAGGGGATACCCTGGTCATAGCTGACCAAGACGCAGAAACAAGTTTGCAAAGCCGTCCTGCAGGGATCAGTGAGTAAGCAGGTTCAGTTGGAAGTACTCATTTATTTATCTCCCCATGCCACATACCTTTATGGAGCACCTACTATATACCAGGCCCTGTGCTGACTGCTAAGGTTATGGCAATAATTATATGAAATTAATTATATGACATCATATCCTCATGAACTTCTGGTGGAGGAGACAGACAATAGATGAATTAATTTAACATGTAACATATCAGGAAAACCCAAACAGATAAATGAAGTAGAATGGGAGTGGGAGAGAGAGGTTGCCATTTGAGCAGGGACCTGAAGGCTGTGATGGAGTGAGCCAGTGGGCTATCTAGGGGGACAGTGTTCTGGGCAGAGGGAAGAACAAATGCAAAGGCCCTGAGACAGGAATCTGTGACATGTTTTGTGGAAAAGGAGGTGGGCAAAGGAGAGTGGCAGATGATACCGTCAGAGAGGAAGCTGGGACCAGGTCACGGAGGGGTGTTGTGGGCATTGCAAAAACTTGGTATTTAAGATGGTGAATTCATGACAATAGAAGACATTATCAAAGCAGACGGTGGTTGGACCCTCACCTTTCTGACTCTGCCTCACTCTAACTTTAACCCCTTTTATGTCCTGTCTTCCAGGCCATCTACATGTTCTATGCGCTGGCCATTGTATGTGATGACTTCTTCGTCCCGTCCTTGGAAAAGATCTGTGAGGTACGTGCCTCATTTCTCAGTATGTGTGAGCCAGATCGGGGGCAGGACCTGTGCCCTGTACTGTTCCCGCCTCGTCACCAAGGTCCTGGGGAGCCCCCGCATGCCAGCTGCGGTGGGAACACTAGGCATCAGCATGTTTGAGAGCGATGGGCAATGTCAGCACAAAAGTGCCATCAGTCCACTGAGCATTTCATGACAGCAATCAATAATCAGACTTGAACCCACAGCACCAACCTCCCCAACTCCATTTAGACCTAACTAATGGTGCTATTTGCATTTTCCTTCCCCGTTTTATTTTCCTTTTAAACTCACTCTTCCTTTCTGTTACCTCCTCCACCATTCTCTCCTGCATTTCCTTCTGCCTCCATAACTCTCCTTTGATGATTCGTGGGCTCCTCACAGGATTAAAAACCTCCAACCGCATACCTCTGCCACGCTTCCTCTCTCTGTATATGTACAGAAATGCTCCAAGCGGAAGCACTGAGATGAAAGAATTGGCCACAGAGATCAGGAAAGTGTTCCTGTCAGAAATCATCACAGTGAATGCCAGGCTGAACAGCAAGTTAAACCCCTTTCATCAGAAAGTATTCAGCAGATCTAGAACTCTTTCATTCTCTTGCCTCTTTTATCTCTTTGTCTGTTTGGAAATGTAGTTTCCTTTATCTGAAAGCTTTCCATTTTATTTATTTATTTATAAATTCAGAATCCCCCTTTCCAGAAGGCATCTCCCCCAGACACATCTCCTGTCCAGAACACGGTTTCTTTATGCCAATAGTTCTCAACCTGGTTGTGTCTTCCCTTTCCTTCTCTCTCCCCCGAGTACCTGACCCAGCAGGTCTTGGGAGAGTGGGAGGGGCAGAACTTGCATTTCTAATAAGTTTTCGGGTGATGCTGAGGATGCTGTGTGGTCCAGGAACCACAAACGTAGAGAACCACATACCCTAAGCAGTTTCTTCTACATCCTGGAAGTTAGTGTTTGATACTTAAATAAATAAAAAGCATCCCACAATAACAATATTTAGAGAGGCCACAGGAGGGGTTCCTTCCACAGAATAAGTGGTAGCACAGAATAAGTGAGGGTACATCTGAAATGCACAGTGGGCAGGTGCGGAAGCCCTTTGTCTGAGGAATTCCACCTGGGAGTGGGGCCACCTTACGTTGAAGGGGAAGAGGTGTTCCTCCCCTGTAACTGGAGTCCTTTGTGATCTCTGAGATACCTCCGTTCGGTTGTTTACTCTTCATGCAGAACAAAACAACTCTCTCTTTCCCGTGCAACTTTTTTGGTATGAATACCAAAATTATGTTCTGGAAATGTCAGTACAGTTGTCAGCATGTGTTCTACTCAGTTGAGGAAATCCACAAAACCTGTGAATACCCATGCCCTTGTAGGGGGAGGCAATCAAAGAGCCAGAAAATGACAGAAAAAGAGGGCAGAGGTGAGTCTTTTTTTTTTTTTTTTTTTTTTTTTGAGATGGATTCTCACTCTGTCACTCAGGCTGGAGTGCAGAGGCACCATCTCAGCTCACTGCAACCTCTGCCTCCTGGGTTCAAGCAATTCTTCTGCCTCAGCCTCCCAAGTAGCTGGAACTACAGGCGCACGCCACCACACCCCGCTACTTTTTTGTATTTTTGAAGAGAAAAAGTTTCACCATGTTGCCCAGGTTGCTCTCAAACTCCTGAGCTCAGGCAATCCGCCCGCCTTGACCTCCCAAAGTGCTGGGATTACAGGTGTGAGCCACCACGCCCAGCCAGGGGTCAGTCTTTTAACAAACAAGTTATAAAAGGAGGAAAAGGAAAGAAATGTTTAATGGGTGGGCATTATTTGACTACATCCCTGATATGGTTCAGTCGCTAAGCAATGTGATGTGACTATGTCTACTTGTCTTTAATCATCTCAAGAATTCTGCCAGGTGACTAATATTATCCCCTCTTTACAAACAAGGAAAGCAGAGCTTAGTGACGTTGAGCAATTTGCCCTGGGTCAAGGGATAGAGTCACTATTTGAGCCCAAGTCAGCCTAAGTTCCAAGTCTTCAGACTTTTTGCTACTCCACTATCCAGAGACCAGCCTAGACCAGGTCATGGTGTTGTTAGAACTGGCTGCACTGCCCAGGACCCCAGCCATACGGGAGGAGTGGGCACAGAAGAGCAACCACCCTGTCCCGGGCTCTCCCTGCTCCCACCCGGAGTCTGGTCTTATAAGCAAGATTTATACAACAAGACAGGGTGCCCCGTGCCTGTCTCCTATAAAGACAGTGTTGGCTCCATGGGCCTTAAACAACCTTAATTGCTGGGGAAACGTTATGTCTGTGAATGGTGGGTGGGCTGAGGTCAGAGTTTACATATATTTAGAGATCCTGACATGTTTACATCTTCTAAGAGATGTGGGATCAATTCTCCCTGGAGTTACACTTTCTCACAGGATGAGAGGATCATGGCGTGGGTCCACCGGCAGCGGCCTCCCAGGCTTCTCCGCCCCAGACTCTGTTTACTGCCTGTGCTTTCCCTAATCACGTTTTAGTGATTTGATATTGTGTATTTCACGGTTGCTCATAGACTAAAACTGGGAGTGGGGCAGAAAAACAGAAGGATGCTGTTTCCAGCTTTTGTGAAAGATGAGTGGGGAGAGAAATCCACACTGTTCAACAAATCACTGCTTGGAGGTCAGGGCAGATTCTCGCTCCGTCTCAAATACTTTAAAGTTCAATGCAGAAAAAGTGTGGGGTTCGGGAAAAGGAAAAGAAAATGGGTGAAATAGAAGGAGATAAAGGTGATGATCCTGGAGCTGAAACCGGGATCAGGCCCTGGTGCTTGCAAAGCACCTGCTCTGAGCATGCCCTTCCCCCTGTCTGGACCTCACTTTCTCCTTGTGTGAAGTGACAACCCCTAGATTTTGCCCAGAACCCCAGCCATACCGGAGGAGTGGGCACAGAAGAGCAACCACCCTGTCCCGGGCTCTCCCTGCTCCCACCCGGAGTCTGGTCTTACAAGCAAGATTCATATAACAAGACAGGGTGCCCCGTGCCTGTCTCCTATAAAGACAGTGTTGGCTCCATGGGCCTTAAACAACATTAATTGCTGGGGAAACGTTATGTCTGTGGAAGATATAACATTTCCAAGCCTAAGATTTGGAACTTAGGCTGACTTGGGCTCAAATAGTGACTCTATCCCTTGACCCAGGGCAAGTTGCTCAACGTCACTAAGCTCTGCTTTCCTTGTTTGTAAAGAGGGGATAATAGTAGATACCTGGCAGCCAAGAGCCACTTCACACAAGGAGAGAGTGAGGTCCAGGACATGCAGAGCGGGTCTCCAGAGTTTAGAGAAGTCCTATAGGCCACAGTAGACAGACTCGGCTGCACTGAGGGCAGGAAAGGAGAGAGGCATTCCAAGAAGAGGACTGAACATGAACCAAAGCTCAGAGAGGGGACGGGCCTGTCATCCCCAAAGACCATGAGGTAGCAGCCCTGGGCCGAGCAGAGGATCTTCTAGGGAAGATGAGGTTGGATGGGGAGGGTGGGAGGCTTCCTGGACAGCAATGGGACGTTTGAGCAGCGGCGGATGTGACAATAGGTCTGGAACACTCCTCACCCCTCTGACATTAGCACTAAGCTGGCTCTGCCTGGACCAAACTCTGTGCCAGGGACCGGGAGAGACTAGTGCACACGCAGCGTGTCCCATGCCATCCCAGCGCTCTTAGCTGCAGAGCAGCTCCAGGGCAATACCTACAGGGGGCTGGAGGAAGTGGTGGGCAATTAGCAAGTGCAGAAGTGCAGAGAGAGAGTGGGGGAAGGAGAGATTGATGCTGCGAAGGATGGAGTTGGGATGAGATCAGAAAAGGGCTTGTGCCAGTGGCAGGGTTAGAGCAGCCCTTAAAGGGAAGGTGTCCGTGGCCAAGTATTTCCAAGAAGGGTATTTGGTAAGAGAAAGTCTGAGCCACAGAACCCAGACGGGGAGAACAGGGACCTGCACAGCATGCATGGAGCCCTGCCCGCCAGGCTGGGCTTTAGGAATTATTCAAAGCTCTGGAGGGAGTTGGGGAGGGCTTTTGAGGGCTCTGTCATGGTAGACAGGAGTCCAGTAGCAAGAAGACCAGAGTCCTGTGAGATGTTGCCAGGGCTGTGAGTGCGGGATGATGGAGGGGTGTAAGAAGATACTGAGGAAGAAACAAACTGGCTGGCAGAAGGAGCGAGGGGAATTGGACATGAACCCAAGGTCTGCACACACAAGTAATACCCCAGCAGGACAGAACCACAGCAACGCACGGCTCCCACCTCCTGGCGGGTCTTGGCAAACCACACAGGGAGCTGCGTACTGTGGGTCAGGCTACCTCACTCACAGACTCTTAGCTCCGTGGGACAGGACTGCTGGGGACCCCTCACAGCCACACCTTGTAACTTTGCGGTATCCGCACCTCCATCTTAGGGTCTGCTCAGCATCCCATGTGAAGCTTGGCTGTCCAGCTGACAGCGAAGGGACCCAGGATCCTAGATCAAAATCCTCAGTTAGGGCTCCTCCTGCAGTCAACTGTGGGTCAGTCAATGGAGGCCAGTGACCTACACCAGGGCCACACTGCCCCTCTACGGCTGAGCAAGGAAGTGCAGCTGTTGGTGCCACTGGAAAGAGGAAGATGTCACTCAAGTTTGGCATCTCTTAGCTGGACTGCCAGGAGGGAACTGGCTGTTCAGTGGCAACCAATAGCATATTTTTTAGGTCATGACTGAATGCAGAAACGCAAAACGTGCTAACCAGCCTCTAATGTATAATTGCCTTGTCTTCTTCCAAATCACCTTTTGGTTTAACAAACAGGGTAACCTGGCTGATGCCTCAAGCCCGCACTCCCACTCTCCTATCCCAGGGTTTTCACATTGCCTCAAGGAAGAGGAGTGGATTTCAGGAGCATGATTCCCACCCCCACACCCCCACATGCCTCCATAACCTCCTAAAGACTCACAAACTGGTTACCACAAGCCTCATTTGAGATCATCATAGTATTGCAAAAATCAGGAAGTTCTGCGTGAAAGTCTGGATCATCAGCATCTCTTAAAAATCAGAAAATCTGCCACACTGAGGAAACTGGGTAATGCTGCCCATAGAAAAGAGGTGAATGCCCCCGTCGTGCCTCACACCTACTGCCTGCTGTGGCCTCCTATGGCCCACTCCACTCCTGATTGTCATCTGCACAGACCCTGGGGGAATCGGGTGGAAGACCCCTAGATCTTCCTAAGAGGCTTTAACTCATAAGGACATGCAGTTCCCTCCGCAATCCTGCCCCTTGAGGAGGACATTGAGAGGAGCTTTGGGTCAGCAGAGGTACAGCAGCAGTGGCTGGGTTCTGTGAGAAGAAGAAGGAGGCTGAGGGGTGCTAAGCACCAGCCCCAGGTCCCATCGGTCCTGCTCTCACTGAAGCCCCAGCCTTTGCTTCTCAGGGCTTGGATTCTTGGGTGTCATGGTCACCTCTCTTCCCAGATGGAATCCCAACTCACCTGTGCTTTGTCTTTGCTCCTCTGTAGCGCCTGCACCTCAGTGAAGATGTGGCTGGGGCCACATTCATGGCGGCGGGCAGTTCGGCCCCAGAGCTGTTCACATCGGTCATAGGTAGGTGACAGCCTGAGGGAGACATCTCAGCCCTTCACTGTCTGAAGGAAAAGGGCTCTGGGAACAGATAGCTCCAGACCAAGATTGTCTGCCAATCACAGGCAATGATAATTCAGGGGCCTCAATGAGGAGAGCATCAGCCTCCCATCTGCTGTTGTTTTATTTAAGTGATGCTTTTCCTGTTCATGAACTTGTCCCAGCCCCTGAGCCCACCACGCTCCTGTGCAGCAGTCATCCCTCTGTAAATTAGAAAGCTCGCTCCACCCCTCAGCTGTTTCCTGCAGATTCTGAGAACAATCTAATGCTTATGAGAGGTCCCCCACGCCCATCTTGGAATGCAACAAGGCCACAACAGCCAGGCTGATGTGGGATCTGTGTTTCAGGGGTCTTCATCACCAAAGGCGACGTGGGAGTTGGCACCATCGTGGGCTCAGCGGTATTCAACATCCTGTGCATCATTGGTGTCTGCGGGCTCTTTGCTGGGCAGGTAAGACTGGCGGCTTCTTTGTGATGGCAAAATGTGACATCTGGGAAAAAGGAGGCATGGAGTTTAGGCAGGGGACTGCCTTGCTGGAACACAACTTGCATCTGGGCCCAGTGGTTTGGGCAGCAGTGATTTGGGACCCCACATCCCAGGAGGCTGGCCCAGCAGGAAGTGGAAACTGGTAATCCACCATTACGTGGTCTCCATGTTAATGGAATACAGAATGCTCAGCTCCACGTAAGCAATTAACTAGCCTGAAAGATATGGGTTACAATCTGAAGGGTGCCACACTCATTTTGATGTTACCGATCTGAACTAGAATGGTTTAATTCAATTGTAGGTATGATTTTCTCCCAGTGGAAATAGAATACATGAGAATCTGCTAAACGAAATGTGCAGTCATCATGGTTTAGGACACAGCCTAACCTTTTTTGACCTTGTTGGAGCACTCATTTCTCTGTTTGTTATAGCGTGCCTTTGGGGTCGTTCATGAAGGGCTTTGCAAGCCTGCAGTTTACCTATATAGGTGATGCCACTTCCAGGGAGTGTCCTGGGGTCTGTGTCCTTTATGAATGCCGATGTATGCTTTGGAAAGTTTGGGGTAGGTGCTCAGGAGCCACTGCATGGGTGGCTCTAGGCAGCAGAGCCTGCAGGACACCACAGCAGTGCCTGGATGCTTGTTTGCAGGGTTTGTAACTATTTTGCCAACTCTGATATCCTAAATTTCTTCTAAGGAATTTTATTCAGAAACAACACAACCCTGAGGCCTCTGCCCAAATGCTCAAACTTTGTGTATCTTCTAGTACAAGCCACTTCTGGAAGCTCACGGAGGCTACTCCACTGACAATATCAAGGAACCTGTTGACCCTAATCACCCCATCAGCAGCCTTGATATGAACAGTGCACTGTTCTGCTAGAAGCAGCTGATTGGGTCAGGAGGCTAAGGAGAACCCCAGGGCAGCCTTCTCCACAGGCTTTGCCAGGCCTTTCACCTCACAGCAGTGGCAAGGGGCACCCCATGCTGCCCATTCTGCTGACGCAGACTCGAGGGCCTCCATGCAGGATACCCCCGGTGCACCATTGCATTCTCCACTGCCCATTTCAACTCCCATCATCTTCATGCCTATTGATTTGTCTGGATTGCCTGGTGTGTCAGTTGCTTTCAGGTGACATGCAGAAGGGCATCTGGATCTCATCAGGAGTCAGCTCCAGGGCCTACAGGTGGATGGGTTCCTTCTGTCAGGAGAAGGGGCTCCCAGTCCATGGTGACTGAGCTCTGCTCAGCTCCATAGGCTAAATACTTTCCCTCTTCTCATCCTTTCTGTCAGTGAGCTCATGTCTTAGATTTTGTGAACCCACAATATGTGCTTTTTAAATCTCCCATAAATGTAGTTCGTATTTTTTTTAAATGAATCTCTGCCTTTGCCTTTGGTGCTATTGGCACTTCCCTGGGTCTCCTTTCCCTGGGACACCTGCTCGTGGCCCTCCAGAGATGAACAGTCGCACCCAGCAGAAGAGTCTGTTGCTGTGAGCACTCTCCTAATTAGCATTGTCACCATCAGCACTATGGTTATTAGTCTGGCTGTTATTAGTGTTGTCATTAGTTCATTAGTCATTTGTACCTGAAGCTTGATTCTAAAGCAAGCCCAAAGGAAGAGAGAGAATGTAGAGAAATGAAACAGATGACTAGGGAGCGTCTAGTCATGCCTCACAACTAATGACTTATGAAATGGCTCGGATACATGTGTGGCTCATCACTCATTAGCAACGCGGTTCATCGCAGCTTGGCTGGAACACCTGCATCAAAGGCAGAGGGCTCCCTGAACTCCAGTAATGCTGGTGTCTGTCCCTTGACTCCCTCCAGAAGGTTTTGGCTGGCTCAGCTCACAATCCCACATAACCTAGGACAGAAGTAACAACCGTGACTGTTGGGAGAAGCAGTCCAGGCGGTGACTCTGGATGTCAACCTTTCCTTCTGCCTTTCCTGTCCTGTGCCCACTTGGATATTTTCAAGGCCATCCAGCTCAGGGATCCTTCAAGTCTTTGCAGAGGAAGCAAAATCATGTTTTAGAAAGAACATGGGCTGGGAAATCAGATGGGTCTAGGTTTGAATCCTGATTCTGCCATTTTCTTGCTGTGGGACCTTGGAGAAGTTACTTATGTTCTCAAAGCCTCATTTTTCTCATCTGTAGAGTGCGTACAAGCACATCTACTTCCTAGTGTTGCCATCAGGAAGAACCATAGCATGTCAGCATTACTAGCACCTGCTCTACATGGTGAGTCAGTCTCAGTTAGACACCATTATCAATGCTCAGAATACGCACCCCTGGGTTCTCACCTCCAAATTCCACCTAGGTCACTGTGATAATTTGACCAACCGGTTGATGGAGATTATCTAAGAGTCAAGGGTGTCTATCTCTTAATTAACAGACACAGGATACTCGGTGGGAAGGGAAGGGATGGTCAGGGAGAAGGTCTTCTAAATGGAAATCAAAATAAGGAGATGTTCATAGAAAAACAATCTCAAAGGACTGGTACTTACTTCTGTGCTGTCTATCAGTGGGAGGAAGAAAAGAAGAAATGGCAGCTTCCCAGCCTCACATAAGGAGAAGCCTTCCCAGGCAGTGGAGCTGGGGCAGTGGAATGTTATGGCAAAGGCTGGATATTGGGAATTGAAGCGATTAATAAATCCAATCATGGGTCTCACTTAACATTTTATTTATGTTGATCTGCACTTTCATTTGGCTGAGAGAATTACCAGCGAGTACCCGTGGGCCTCCCTCTACGAATTTCAGCATGGAGGGCTGCACATGACCAAGTCTGTTATCCATCTGAAATTAAAGTAATTAAGCTATAGGGTTTGAGTTCCTGTCTCAATTAGGGTTTTGATGAATTCAGTGTAATTAAATGTCTGCTGTATTTGCAGTTTGCAAACATAGCCCTCGCTTCGGTGTTCGCCTAAGGTGCTTTGGGGAGTTTTATGGGACAAAAAGGAAATTGCTTCTTAGAAAGTGGCTTATAGAGAGATTCTTGGCATCACTGCAAGACATTTACAAGGCTGTGGTCCTACAAGTTTCCTTTATTGATAAACAAAGAATAATAACAACAAAGAGAAAACACTGAGCTCTTGATGCAACATACTAATGTAACTTGCACATTGTGTTGAAAGGACTTCACGCCAATTTTGTAAACCAATGTACTTATGAATTTAAATCTGCTGTTCAGAGCATGTTAAGATTTAAATGCATAACCACAAACAGAAATTATGCCTCTTAACTGCATCCCAAGTTAGGACTTTTACATTCAGGTTATTACAGGTCGGCAGATGGCTCCAGTTTATAACGGAGAGCTCCAGCATCACCTCTACTGCCATCATCAAAATGTGCCTGATGTTCTTTGGCAAGGCCCATCTCATCTTGGCTGGGTTTGCCTTTCTTCAGATAATGCTGGCTCGATTAAACAAACCCTAGCAGCACCCAGAGGTTGCACCTCTGAATTGAAATCCGCCTGCATTTGGGTTTCCCCAGGAGACTCTAAGCAAGGACTCAAGTGCAAACAGTTGATTTTCAAGGTGATCCCAGGACGTGCTAGTGGGACAGTAGGGACAGAAGGCAGGGAAGAGAAAGCAGCAGAGGAAAGTGTGTTAGCAAGCCAGTTATCACTGTGGGCAACTGAGATTTAATTCTTCTGTGGGAACTGGAAGACGGTTTAATGGAAGAGCTACCAAGTTATCTCATGTAAGGAGGCAGGGGAGCTGAGGTATTTATTTATCCACCAACTTCCATCATTCATTGGTTAAAGACTGCTCTTAAGGCATATTAATTCCCCACCATCCCAGCTTGCTAGTCCCAGGCAGAGGGGACTTTGGGGCCCAGGGGAAACCCCCAGGCAAAGAGATCTAGGGGCAACAGTTGAAAGGACCTGAGAAGGTAAAGGTGGGGAAATATGAGGGAACCCATAATGCATTTGCTACGAACTCAAGACAAAGGCTTTAAAACAGTTCACTTGTTGGGTCTCATCTTCAGCTCCCTTGGATGAAACACAAGCTTTACTTCTAGGCAGACTATAAAGAGTCCAGGGCCAGGCCATCTTGCATTTAAAGAATTTCCTCTCATGTTAAAAATAACAGCTACTGTTTATTAAGCTTCTCCAACATTCAGGCACCACGCTCGATTCTATATAAATATTTGCAGAAATACACCCACTGAGTTTTAAGATAGTATCATCCTTCTTCACAGGCAAGGAAATAAACAGATACTGGGGGATTCCGTATCCCCCAGATGGCAAAGGCTCTATCGTGAGGTGGTTAAGACTGAACAAACAGATACTGGGGATTCCGTATCCCCCAGATGGCAAAGGCTCTGTCGTGAGGTGGTTAAGACTGAACTCGAGCTCACATCAGTTGGTCACAAAATGCAGGGTAGATGATGTGTTGGGTTTTGTCTGTTTCCAAATGGGGAATCTATGATTTTAAAATCTCCAGATGTTAGCATTACATTCTTGTACGTAGCCTTGGATTTTATGTGTTCCTTGGAAGTTTGGGGTGTAGGATCTGGGGTCAGTGCAAATAAAACAGGCACGTCAGCAAAATGATGGTAGCCCATGATTAACAATGAAAGTATTAGGTAGGTGTCATTACTTACAATGGCAAAAACCACACTTACTTTTGCACCAACCTAGTATTATACTTAGCTCAAACAGTGTGCAGCTAGAAGCTTCTCTTATACTCAGACAGCATCTTTCACAGCTGGGCTTTTGCTTCCACCACAGATGGAGAACTCAGGCTGATAAACACAATGGGAGACCCACAGACTGCCCCAGCTTACCCCGTATACCTTGATTCCGAGCTTATTGTTCCCCAGGCAGAACCCTACACTTTAGCGACCCTGTTCCAAGCCTAAGACACATCCAGATTCCCCAAGAAGCTGGGGATGGAGGACAGGGGAGGCTGAAAACCACACATCAATAGTTTTGCTAAACCTAAAAATAGGGACTAGAGACCTAACAGCCACTCCAGGGGGAGATGAAACTGCAAGGAAGAGAACGAGTGATCTGTCGAGAAACCAAGGGGATGGGTGCAGGAGAAGGCCTCACCCAGGAGGCAGGGTGCTTCCTTACAGGACCCTGTCAATACCAGAGAGCAGAATGTGTGGTGCAGGAGTGGACCAAGGCCAAGGTCAGGTCCAGCTGGGGCAGCCACTCAATTCCATCACATCCAGTAAAACTGGGTTTCTCCCAGCATCTTCTGCAAGCTGTGGCATCAGGAGGCAGGTCCCTGTTAGAAGCAGAGCCCCAGTCCTAACCTCATGCCAACCGAATCAGAAGAGCAGCTTACCTGCTTCGGCTCCATCTGCAGGCTCAGCTCTACCCACGTTCTAGACCAAGCGTGGCCCTGGATGAGAGGCACCCTCCAGCAGCTGGTCCAGGCAGGGTAGACAGGCCTCTTAAGGCCCCAGTTCTATGACTGACTGTCTGCCTGAGACTGTCTCCCACACTGTCGCCTCGTAATTTCTTTTCCCTGGCCATCCCCACCCCCACCCTCTCAAGGCCAGGCCCTGACAGGGCTCCACACCTCATCTCCCCCGACAGATGCTGTTGGTTCCATACCCAGAGTTCTACTAAGGCCACCTGCCAGCTCTGCGCTGCTCCGTTTTCATTGCCTCTAAAACTTCATACCAGATCTCTGTGTTAGTTTTGACTTTGGCTCACAAAACTTGTTTCTTGCTTGTTCTGCTCCTTTGCTATGATCTCCTGAAATCAGATTCATTCTCAGATCCACATCTCAACTAATTCAGAGCCTTTCAGTTTCAGGTAACAAAAAAAAAAAAATTCAAACTCTAACTGGCTTCTTAAATGAAGAAAATTTATTGGTGTCTCTGAAAAATGCAAAGGAGAGTGGACACCAGGTATGGCTTGATCAGGACTTTCAGCCCCATTGTTGTGATTCTTCTATCTCTAATCTCCTCTGTTTTCTTCCTTAGACTAGATTTTTTTTTTAATGGCATAAAATAGCTGTAGCATTTTCAGGTCTCATATACACATACCACATTGACAGGAAAGAGAAAGAGAATGTCTCCTTGGCCACAACGCCTCGTTCCCCACGTCCACATAGCATCATCAGATAAAACTCCGACTGGGCCAGCTCAGGTCACCTGAGCATCCCTGAACCAATCACTGTGGCAAAGGAACTAGTTACTCAATTGGTTTAGGTTAATCAAGAATCACACGCCATTTCTCCCTTCCCTCCAGAGCTAAGAATCTAATCATTTCCACCCCACATACACAGTTTTTGGTTTATTATAAAAAGCAGAGATAAATGACTTCAGGACGAAGCCTGTGCATGATCATGTGCTGCCTCAATGTCTGCTTTCCCTGTGATGGTGCAACACAAAGGCCAAAATGCACACAGATTCACTCTAGGTCTTGGTGTGGACATATGCTCTCATTTCCTTCAGGTAAATAACCCAGGAGTGGGATTACTGGGTTGTGTGCTAAGTATGTTTGTAAGAAACCACCACCAAACAGCTTTGCAAAATGGCTAAACCATTTGTATTTTCACCACCTACATGTGGGATTCCAGGTGCCCCACATCATCGCCAGCACTTAGTTTTATCACTATTGCTTCACTTTGTTTTAATTTTAGCCATTCCAGGGAACACAAATGGCACCTCACTGTGGTCTGAATTTGCATTTCCCTGACGAGTCGTGATGTTGGACATCTTTTAACGGGCTGCTTTGCCGCCCTCTTTGGTGAAAAGTCTGTTGAAATATCTGCCTATTTGTTAGTCAGGGGTTTTGTGCTCTTCTGATTCTGGCAGTCTCTAAGTCATCACACTCAACCAAGCACTCCTCTGAGTCCTTCTGTCCAATTCATTTCCAAGGCTGAATCAATAGTGGGTAGAGCCATTAGAAATAATTTGACTGATCATGGCAATGTTGTATTAACTCTGTTGCTTGGATTTGGGTTTGCAAGAGAGGTACTCATAACCGGCACTCTGCAATGGGGTAAAGGAAATGAAGCAATCACTTCCCTTTAGTATGGTACACCTGGGTGCATCTGAGATGCATCATTCCAGAAATGTGAAGAGAAAAGCAGGAACCTCTGGTGCCCAGAGGTGAGCACTCCTTCCATGCAATTTTCGCGGTGCTCCTTGAAAATGAGTAATTTTCACGTTTCTCTTGAAACTCACTTTCAAGGAGCACCGTGAAAATTACTGGAAGGAATGTTCACCTCCTGAAACTCACTGCCTATATCCTTGGCAAAGACTTGTTTTTTGAGTTGGAGTCTCACTCTGTTGACCAGGCTGGAGTGCAGTAGCGCAATCTCGGCTCACTGCAACCTCCGCCTCCTGGGTTCAAGTGATTCTCCTGCCTCGGCCTCCTGAGTAGCTGGGATTACAGGTGCCTGCCACCATGTATTTTTAGTAGAGACATGCATAGACTATATAATAATCAAATCTGGGTATTTAGAGTGTCTGTCACCTTAAGTATTTATCATTTCTACATGTTGGGAACATTTCAAGTCCTCTCCTCTAGCTATTTTGAAATATACAATACATTGTTGTTCACTGTAGTCACCCTACTCTGCCGTCAACTATTACAACTTATTCTTTTTACCCAATTGGATGTTTGTACCCATTAACCAACCTCTCTTCATCCCCCCTCACCCCACACTCTTTGCAGTTGCTGGTATCCATCATTCTACTTTATACCTTCATGAGATTAACATTTTTAGCTCCTACATGTGAATGAGAACATGAGATACTGTATTTATCTTTCTGGGCCTGCCTTACTTTCACTGAACATGATGACTTCTGGTTCCAACCATGTTGCTGCGGGTGACAGGATTTCATTCTTTGTTATGGCCAAATAGGAGTCCCTTGCATGTATATGCCACATTTTTACACATTCATCCATTAGCAGACACTTAGGTTGACTCCATACGTTTGCTATTGTGAACAGAGCTGCAACAAACGTGGGAGTGAAGTGTATCCCTTCAATATGGAGTTTGCAGTCTTAAAATGGAGATGTGAAGGACACAACCAAAGTAAAGTTTGGGGGGTGTTTTTGGGACTTGTTTCATATAACAGAACACTTTTCTGGTCAAATTCTTTTTACTCTAGGCCAATCTTTTTTTTTTCTTAATTTTTTATGAAGTAAGACATTTGTGGCCTCCTGATGCAGCTGCTCTTTCCTGCAGGGAAAATCTAACTCTGCATTTGAATGGAAACCTGGAGCCTGGACCTGAGCCTGAATCTCCAAGTGAAAAACAAATGCCATTAACCTTTCCAGATGGCGTGCAGACCATCTAGGGCAATGGGAGGGCTCATGTACCATATGTCTGGCTTTGACTGGCAAAGTAAGATTGGGGTGAGGTTGACCAGGGCTGTCCCTCCCCTGACCCAACCAAGGGGGTGACTTACCTTGTGCGTGGCAGGAAAAATGAGTTCCTTCTTCCCTTCCCTACAGTGGATATGCATGAACTGCGATTCCCTGGGAGATGAGAAAGAATAAAGCACACTGGCCTCAGTGTGCTTCATTTACCTGTGACTTTTTCCTCACAGTGGAATTGTGGCTGCACTTGGGGCATGGAAAATTAGAATTAGGGCACTTGGTGAGGTACCAGCAGCTGGGAGACTCAAGGCGTGGGTACAGCTGTTAGGCGGCATTAAACCCCTGCCCTTCGTCATTTTAAGATCTTGGTCATTATACAGTAAACTTTACTTTTTCCACTCCCTTGCACTGTCTTTGATTACTGCAACATGTAACTTCTAAACACGTGTGTCCCTGACTCCCCATGGCATCTATGTGCTTGACTCTTTTCTTAAAATAAATAAAAATTTAAATATATATATAATATATATACACATATACGTACAGACACGCTCCAGTTACTATTCTTATTTTTAATTAAAAACAGTTTTCATATGAATAGCTAGTCGTTACTGGGAACGCAGTTGAGTCGATGTGAAATCATATGCATGAACTCGTTCAATCTTTGTATCAACCCCATGGTGTAGGCTGTGCGTTCTTCATTGTACAGATGAGAAACTAGATCCCAGAGAGGGAGGTTGAGAAACATACCCTAGGCCACACCTCCAGGAATGGCAGAGCTGGGACGCAGAACAAAGCAATTTGGTTCCAGATTTGTTGATTTCTGTGGGGCACACATGAGTCAGTGGAGCAAGGCAGGGCAGAAGGACTCCCGTCCTGGGGGTCCTAGAAGAACACGACTCCCAAATGGAGGAGGAGGCCGCCCTAGACTGTCCTGCAGTCCCTCCTGTGCATCTGGAGGACTGTGTGTGTGATATGTCCTTGGGCCTGTTTGCTTTAGAACACCTGATAGTGCTGAGCCCGGCTACCCAGGTGTTCATCTCCGAATGGAAAACAAGATGCTGCCTCCTGTCAGATGCTGAGACTCTATTCCGAGCTACGTTTATGCACGCCCTCATTAGGGAATTTTGCAGGGATTGAAACGTGGTGTGGGACTGAATGGAGTTTGAGGCCTTGCGCATACCGTTTCCTGACACCATTATGCTCTGGGGCTGGGACGCTCTGCAGCACGAAGCACAGGAAGACTCACCTTCCCTCATCCTGATGAGTTTGTTCAGCCCATTCTGTTCTTGACATCTCCTCTCCTTGCGAAGAATTGACTCTGTTTCAGGGATACAGAGGAAAGCTTGAGAGGGGGGCAGCCAGGAGGTTCTTCTATGACCCACAGAGTCAAAGCTCAGGCAGGTCCTTCATAAATGTGTGCTTTCCTTTTTGGAAACATGTTGGCTTCGGAGTCCTTGTAGGGCTTGACTTGGCTTATGCTACCTGTGAAGGTCCAGGGGCCAGGCTGAAGGCCTGTGGGGATCTTTCTGAGGGACGGCCTCAGTGTGTTTGGTACAGAGTTGAGAACCAGGTCAGGGTGGAAAACATGTGGCTTTCACCCAAGCAGGGGTTCATCTTCCAGCTCTCCCAGCTTCCCCTTGGCCCCAGCTCTAGCTCCAGACCCTGCCAGCTTGGCCAAGACAAACCCCATTAGGAGGCGCCATTCCTCCCTGGACTCATAAATTCTGCCCAGCAATTAAGCCCAGAACACCTACTATGAGTCATCATACTCATATGAAGCGCTCCGGAGGGCCTCTGAGAGACCTTTCAAATGCCATCAAAAAAGTCAGCTCTGCAATTTCATATAAACAAACAAGAATATCATGATCAAATATATCTCTTTAATTTCTATGACAATAAAAGAAGTTTGCACATCTGTCATCTCACATAAATAAAAATGGATTTTAATGAAATGCTACTCTACAGGTTGGAACTGAAGCAAAATGTTTAAAATGTGCAGCTCCAATTCTGGCCCTAGGCAGAGAGTAATTGTAAATACTAGTCATATTGTATTATAATACACAAGCACTAAGCTAAGTGGATTTTGTGTGTGTGTGCTTTCTTATGAGTCCTGTCACCCAGGCTGGAGTGCAGTGGCATAATCATAGCTCACTGCAGCCTCAAACTCCTGGGCTCCAGCGATCCTCCCACCTCAGCCTCCTGAATAGCTAGGACTACATACCTGGCTAATTTTTAAAATTTTTGTGTAGTGATGGGGTCTCCCTATGTTGCTTAGGCTAGTCTCGAACTCCTAGCCTCAACTGATCCTCCCGCTTCTGCCTCCCAAAGTATTGATATTGCAGTTACGAGTCACTGAGCCTGGCCAAGGCTAAGTTTATATGGTTCTGGAGGCTAACTGCCCACTTTCAAATCTTGGCCTCTCCTCATCTTGATTACGTGAACTTCAGAAGTTACTTAACCTTGCTGTGCCTAAGTTTTCTCATCTAATAATGGGAGTAATAATAATATCTACCTAATAGGGTTGTTGTGGTGTTCATATATGTTTATATATGTCAAACACCCAGAAGACCCATTCGCCTTCTCCTCTACCTGTGCCGCCGGCCAAACCTTGGTTTGGGCTGCTGCCCAGCACGGAAGTTTGTCTGGTGGTTGCAGCGGGGTGGGGGGTGGATCCCAACCCACTTTTTTCATGGGGCCCTCTTGCCCGGAGGCTCCAGGTCTATTTTCAGCCTCTGCAGCTGCCCTCTCAGAAGTCTTCTGTTTCTTTAGTGCCCCAGTCTCTTGGTCTGTCCTAGCCGGCAAGAGCTCAAGCAGTTGGAATTCCCTTTATTTGGGGATCCACACTTGGAAAAGGATAGAAAAAGCAACGCACCCACAACCTGTGTATCTGCATCATCCCGACTTCACTCTTGGCGATCACAGACCCAGGGTGAACCCATGCTTCCCCCGTCTGACTCCTGCCCTGTTGACAAAACCAGGGAAGCCACCAATGCCATTCTCGTTGTTCCATGGAGAGCTGAGGTTAGATGTAGCCCTTTCTCAGAATAGTGCTGACACTTGCTTCACGTAAGGGCTCCTGGGACTTCAGAAAGTTCCCGGCCATGCTACAAGCTGGTTGTGTGGGTCTGAGAGTCCTGCAAGCCCTCTTCCGTCCCTCCATGCATAGCCTCTTGGCTGGCTCTGTTCTGCAGTGCCGGCGTTTCCGGAAAAGGGGGGTGTAAGTTAATGTTTAAGACTCCTGTTACTATTAATAATTGAAATAGTAATAGGAGTAACAGGAGCATTAATTTAAAGTTATTACTGTTATCGGCCAGGAGTGGTGGCTCACGTGTGTAATGCCAGCACTTTGGGAAGCTGAGGCAGGTGGATCACCTGAGGTCAAAAGTTTGAGACCAGCCTGGGCAAAATGGTGAAACCCTGTCTCTACTAAAAATACGAAAATTAGCTGGGTGTGGTTGGCGGGCCGGGTTGGTTGGTACAGGTTGGTAGCCTATAATCCCAGCTACTCAGGAGGCTGAGGCAGGAGAATCGCTTGAAGCTGGGAGATGGAAGTTGCAATGAGCCGAGACTGCACCACTGTACTCCAGCCTGGGCAACAAGAGCAAAACTCTGTCTCTAACAAAATAAATAAGTTATTATTATTATTATTATTATTCCCAACATGTATTGATGGCTCCTGGGCACTACTCTGTGTTCTTTACATATATTATTTTATTTAATCCTCTCTGGAGTCCCCTGCAAAAAGTGCTGTCATCGTCCTTGTTTTACAGATGAAAAATCAGAGATATAGCTCATCAGCCTTGATGCCAATGGATGGCTTGGGAGAGCTTTTGCCCACCTAGTCCACACGCAAACCCCCGTTTTATCTTACTATAAAGATATGACTTCAGAAAAAACCCTCTACCCTCTCCCTTACCCAGACAGATGCCTGGGCCTCTTTGAAACTTTGAAACGACATCTCTCAGTTTCACCCAGATAGGAAATGTCCAATCCAAACTTCCAACCCAGGTCTAGCCAACTCTAGAATCCAAGCTGTACCACACTGTATACTATTATATATTTTCCAAAAGATATATATTATATATCTATCAAGAGAGTCACCATGCTAAGCATGGCTTGGCTTGAGAACTCCCTCTTCACAAGCAACAAGATCTAAAGGGGTCTCTCATCACATACATGAAATCCCTGCTTATGGCTCTGTCCAAAGGAGGCCTGTCCAAACCGGATGGCAAAGGCACGGGAGTCCCTGGCTGTCTCTGGGCAATAATGAGTCAACAGACAGGTGTGTGGAGAGTTGAAAGCAGCCACATGTCCTGCAAGCCCACCCCTCTCTGCTACCACTGGAGGCATCAGCCAGCGGAGGTGGGCTTATCACACCTGCAGCATGGTTCAGCTGAGCAAGATTGCTTAGGAAAAGCTGGCACATGCCCGGTGCATGTGGAACTAAGTCCTAGCAAAACAGGTCAGGGTTTCAGTCTCTCTGGAATTGTCACCCTCTTTAAAGTCCTGAAATCACACAGCATGGTGCTAGTCATGGAACCAAAGTTCATCTACCAAAGCTCCAAGTGAGATTTAGAAGCAAACAAATCCTTACACGTAATTGAGTCTCTGGCCCTGATTTGACCGGAGTTGGACCTGACTCAGAAATTCCCTGGTCCTGGCTTAACTTTTGTGAGGGTTTTGGTCTGGATAGTCCTGGCCACACCACAGCAGCTGCCCACTGAACAGATGCAGCTGTGGGGTCAGGCAGCTCAGCAGGGGGTGATGGCATATGCTGAATTTTGGCATCTTCCACTTTGTGTACCCTAATTTCTCTCCTTTTCCAAAGAAAAGAGCTCTGTGTGGAATGGGGGCTGGTGATGGCTATTTCTGAGGTTGTTTGCCTGCTCTTGGTGCTCACGTATCAAGTGGGCCCATCAGAGATGGAATCGGTGGACTCCATGAGCAGCCCGGAATGACTTCCTATTTGTGATCAAATCCCTCCCGAGTCTGAACACCTGTTTGCCCAGCAGGCTGGCTGCTGTCAAACCACTTGGCAGTTGTTTGAAAGCAGGCAGTCTTTTCTCCATCAGAAGAAAGAAGAGGTTTTCCATAACTATCAGAGTCTGGGTACATATTTTCCCTTCAGTTCTTTTTTATTGTTATTCCTTAAATTCATTGTTCATTTTGGAACTAAGTGTGCTGTCTATTGCTGGCCTTGGAGCCACGGTATGCACATATCAAAAAAAAAAGGCTATGCCTTCCAGGAGTGCCACCTGCAGCTGTCCTGGCATCCTGGTGCACCGAGCTGGTGCATACGAGAGCCACTGAGCAATAGTATCCTCTGCCACCCCTGGGTCTGCACTGAGCCCCATCACTCACATGTCTCTGTAAGGACTTTGAAAGAAAGCTCAAGGCTTCCATGCTGTTACATCATGAAGGGCAGAAGAGGTGTCTGCAATCCCCAGACAGCATAGCGCGGTCCAGTCACTTACTCCATCGGAGAGTATCTTCTGAGTGACAGCTCTAGGGCTTCGGGATATGATGATGATCAAGAGAGGAAAGACCCATGCTCTCGAAGTGCTTCTGTGCTAGCAGAGGGAAAGGAGATGATGAGTAAGAAAAAATAAAATCAGCAAGGTAATCTCAGGTAGGAGTGTGAAGAGAGTAAACCAGGGTGACGTCAGGGCCTAGTGGGAGTGAGAGGCTGGCATGGGCCACCAAGGATGGAAAGGGAACAAAGGCATCTCTGAGGAGGGAATCTCCGGGCTGAGACCCTAGTGGTATGAAGGTGGAGCCATGTGAAGACCTAGAACATGCCAGGAAGAGTGAACTCCCACTCCAAAGCCATAAGGCAGGAATGGAAGGACTCGGTTAGGGGAGCAGAAAAAAGACCCCTGCTGCTGGAGAGCAGGGTCCTGGGAGAAGCCAGGGGCTAGGCACAGCTGGGTGGAAGGTCTTGGGTCCTTGGTGAGCAGTTTAGCTGCAACTAGGACAATGATTAGGAACTTGCAGTCCTTGAGAGCAGTGAGAAATCACAGAGAGTGGAAAGGAGTCAGAACCCCAGGTGTTAACCTAGATCTCTGAAGGTGCTCAGTAGTTCTAAACCAGCATATTGTCATGGAGCAAGCATCGATAACACGACCCAAGTGTGAGCCTCCACCAGGGCCCTGGATGCCTTTGGGTGTTGGCTCAAATCCCCCCACCCAACCACTGCAGGCTCTGAGGAATTTCCGCCATCACCCTCTGCCTACCCTCCTCTCTCTGGAGCTCAGCATCCTCACTTCAAAGCGCCCCACAGTCCCTCAGCCTTTGTTCCATTCCTGAGAGATTATGCAGGTGGTCAGGCTTAACCGCCTTCTCCTCATTATCTTGTTCTAAATCTCATCCTTTTTCCACAAGCTGTCTGCGTTCCCCTCTTACAGGGTGACCATTTTGATTAGTGGGTCCCAGACTTTAGCATTCGCCACCCTCACTCCGGACCATCTCCCTTCCGTCCCATTTTAGTATTGGAACACTCGGTCTGACCATGGTTCACACTGTTTTAAAGTACAAAAGTTAAATTAGGAAAGAAACACGTTGGCCTCATCTCAATCCTTGAGTGGTCCTAGATTTGGGGAACTCCCAGAGAGCGTGGGATGGTCAAAGATCAGGCAAAGAGATTATTTTCTCCATTTGTATAAAGTGTTGGATTGATCAGATTTAATGAAAGCTCCATCCTCACCCAGTTTAACCACGGCTGTCTAATGTCTAAAGGCTTTTACACTGTGTTTATTTCCAGTTCTTTCTCTTGTGATTTTTTTTAAAAACTTACTTATATTCACTGGCTAAATAGTCTGTTTCCAATTAGGACTTCTAGTAAGCTTTCTCTGCAAAAGAGGTTTTTCTTTTCCTTATAAAATGCATCTTTGGTATTAGAATGTAGTAGCAACATATAAGTTTCTGAAGCTGAAGTCAACTGATTCTTACAATTCTTAGAATTTATATTGACTACTATCAAGAGATGAATGTCAACCCCACAACCCTGCCATACCAATTATCCCTATATTTGTTCATCCAGAGTCATAACACGTGCTGTCTTTTTAATTCAGCATAGGCTTTCTTACACATACCCATGGAGTCTCTTTAGTGACCTGATTTTCAGCATCTTCCCCAGAAAGTCACAACCACTGCATTTTTAAGCTTCAGTTTTCCCCATGAATCAACCCATCGAACTTGCCAAACCAAAAGAAAACTAATAAAATTTAATAGCATTGAAAAGAAAAACAAAGTATACCTATCAGACTGCTTTTTTTTTTCCTGACTCCTCCACTCAAGAGGTTTGGGGAGACTGGAAGGGAAGAGGCTGCATCTATCTCGTCCTCACTGCTCTGAATGACTGCACCCACTTCCGAAGCCAATTCTGACACCCAGCCCTGAATTCCTAGTCTGGAAACAGTCATTCTAACAGCCTGGAAACATCCTCAGCTTAGGCCTCATGATATCCCCCAGCTGGACTTGCTATTTGGCCAGCGTGAGCAGCAGAGCAAAAGAAAGTTGGCCGAACTAGCTAGTTTCCCAGTCTTCCTCTCCATCAGGGCCTGTAGCGGCACACCTTAAACTGTGCTCAATAGATCCTCTCCCTGAAAATGACCCAGGGATGCAGGTGAGGCCGACATCCCTACCTGCCTGTTCCACATGAACATGCCACTCACCAGTGCGCATAGCCTTGTCATGTTCTAGTTACCGCTTCCTGAGCGCTGGAGGCTTCCAATGTGGGGAAGGATGACCTATCATTTAAATGAGCTCCTTTTATGGCAGGAATGATTCTGGTTGACATTGGCTCAGGCAGTGCCCATAGAAATAGTAGCAGTTGGTATTGCTTTTGTTTTTTTTATTTTATAGCTCATGGCGTTTAAAAATGTTTGATGCCGAAATGCAAAAACAAGAAATTTTTGCAGGGGATTTTAAGCTCCAGTAAAGCTCTAAAACCTCTCACTAAATTTGAATCTGGATGACTGCTTTGCAAATGATATTCATCTGACTTTGCTGAGTGAATTTTTAAACTCAAGGAAGTAACTTCTTCTTTGCTCATAAATATAAATAGGAAGCATTTGTGCGTCCCTTATATGTAGGAGGGAGATCAGAAAAGCAGGGACTTACAGGACTGAGGATGCAGAGGGAAGAAGGCCAGGGAAGGTCATGAGCCAGAGGAGAATTCCCATGGCATGGAAGGATGTCAGAAACCAGGAGGTACAATAATCCTTCATTTTGCAAGTGAATGAACTGGTGGTCTGAACAGAGTGTGGCCTGTGAAAGTCGACACAGTGAAGAACTGTCAAACGAGGACTTGAACCCCACAGTTCTGCTTTGGTCACTCCAGTGTATATGTGGACAGTGTGCGACCAAGCCATGCCATGCACCTGGTACACCTGTTAACCCTTGCCCCTCTGCAGCCCCTCAGGCCCCTCTGTGAATTAAGAGAATGTAGGCATAGAAGAGAGGTGGACGTGTGAATGGGTTCAGATGGTTATCTTCAAAGAAGCCACCAGAAATATGAGTCAACTCACAGATATGTTTGAGAACCCATAACGTGGAACTTGCCTCCCTATGCTGCCCTGATCCTCAGTTGAAACTGATTCTTCAGACTCCCCATCAGTCTTTTTCCTGGACACCAACCTAGTGTCTTTCTCATTGGATCCTCTCCACCTGCTCTGCTCTACAAAATTCTTTCTTCCTCCTGAAACCCTTCTTTTCTCACCCTGAATGGTAGCATTCCTTCCATAGCTGCTCTTGGCCACACCTCCTTCAAAAGAGATGGTCTCCTCTGATCTCATGACATAAGTCCCCTCCTCCGGCCCCCCACTCCTCATCCTTGGTCTTGACTTTTCCCCCATCCTTAGGACTTAGTTTGCAAATAGGTGCCAGATCTTTCCAGCCTGGGTCTTCTGAGGCAGCCTCCAATTGAGGATCTAAACTATGAACTAAATTTCTTGCTCATTAATGCACCATTCCACCTGAGCTCTTCAGGCAGGTACATTGGGTGCACCCTTGTGGTTTCTGTCACTCACCCTGTAAGCCTCAGCCTCATGGCCGGCCCTCTACATCCAGACTGCTGTCAAGTCTAATCAGTTCTTCCAAGGTAGAATTTCTCTTCCTACCCTTACTTTCCAAGTCCACTGCACCATCCAGTCCAGACCTCCACTCTCGGCCAACTGGACTACCAAAGTCCTTTCACCCCTGTCTCCCTGTCCTCTGTCCTCTGTTCCATCAAATTCATTTTCATACTGATCAGGCTTCCTGAGCCTCCACTCTGACCTTGCCTCTTGCCTGAAAGGCCCCCTTTGATGGTCACATCTCAGTAGCCCTTTCCCGTTTCTGGCTGGTTTTCCCCTGTCCACATCTACCGCAGAACTGAACGCCTTATTGTGTCTTACCTTCATTTTCTTGCCTTTGTGCTCGTGATTGTGTTGTTCTTCCTAACCAGAATGCCCTTTCCACCTCTGTTCACTTCAACCCATCTCCCAAATTTAAAAGTGCAAGTCATTTTTGTGCTTCAGAGCTGTAGTCTGTGTCACCTCCTGCAACAACCCTTCCCTGATTTCTCCAGTTGGACATAATCTTCTTGTCTTTGAATTTCCTATAGCAATCTTTCAGTTTCATCTTGTTACTGGTTTGGGCCGATGATAATCTTTAATAGACTCCTAAACGTGTCGGTCTGAAATGATTGTTCTGGCATTTGCTTTCTTTGGTGATCATGATATGGAATAAGAGTACACAGAAAAATACATACACAAGTGACTGTTAATTGGCAGCATAAGATTTAAATGTACATTAAAGGCAACAAGAAATGTGAAGTTACAGGTTGGTAAATGATTAACTGCCAAATGGATTGTACAGACTCCAAGATCCAAATCAATGCATCGTTCTACAGCGTGAGTTAAAGTCAGTCCTTTGATACCTGTGCCATTCGCTGGTATCTTCTCATTTAGGACACACAGTTCTTTGAGAAGCATAACTAAGTAAATAACTTTTCTTTGCAGATTAGCAATACTTGTTCCATTTTTCATGTATGCTTTGTTTCTATAGAATGACCGTGTCGCAATAAGGCTTTTAAAAAGAATAACAGTATGTTTCTTAAGTTTTCATAAAGGAGTGTAATGTATAATGGAGGCAGGGGTTCCCATTGACCTAAGTTCAGCATTCATTATCTGAATCACTGCTGTTGGCAGGTTGCATAGGAAAGCAAACTTGTCAAAACGCACAATATTCACTAATGAACTGACCGCTTTAAAAACCTAGGCCCAAAAAAAGACAAAAAAAAAAAAAAAAAAAAACCTAGACCCCCTCCCGCCTCTTTTTCTGCTTAACAGTGGCATCTCTTCCCATTCATTACATCAGCCAGTTTTTGGCCATGTTGGAAGTTGTAACAGTCCCATAAATATACAAACTAACTGCAAACTGAAACTGAAAATCTGGCAGCGATGGAAGGTTTCATGAAGCGGATGTGCTGAAGGATGGCTCCATCCCACGCACAAAGGCAATGAAGAAGCCTCCTGCAATGGAGAAAGAAAAAAGTCAAGGATGATGACCCAGGCTCTCTATACCCCCAAAAGAAAACGATTCTAATATTAAGGGATTAGGATGGAGATTTGGAAAACTTGATGAAACCCTTGCATATTTTCCCTCAAACTCTTTATGTTCATGTGGGAAAATTAAATATGAAGAAGGGGGTTATTATCTTATGTTTTTCTACCATTTTATGGAGAAATTACACCAAGGAACAATTAACTGGGTGGCAGGGCATGGTTGCTCTTAGAACCTAATATTTTTTTCAGTTATTATTTTATTACTGTCCGACAATGGGAAAAATCTTAATTTTTCATCTATTTTTATTTATTTATTTTTAATTTATTCTTAATTTTACCAAGTTCAGGATACATGTGCAGAATGTGCAGGTTTGTTACATTGGTATACATGTGCCATGGTGGTTTGCTGCACCTATCAACCCATCATCTAGGTTTTAAGCCCCACATGTATTAGGTGTTTTTCCTAATACGCTGCCTCCCCTTTCCCCCTACCTCCGACAGGCCCTGTGTGTGTTGTTCTCCTTCCTGTGTCTGTGTGTTCTCATCAGAACCTACATTTTTAAGGAAACATTAGGTTCACATGTTTTACTTTTCAAGATGAAATTTCAGTGCAACCATTTTTTACTTATGCAATGTATTCCCATTTCAAGTAGCTTACTTGACCATATCTTTCTTCTACCAGCTATCTCCATATTTATTAAGTGTAAATAAGGGGAGAAGTTTTTTCCTCTGAAAAAGGACTTTGAGACCAAAAAGAGTTTGGTTTAGGACTGCGTGCCTGTGAGTCAGGTGGAAGTGACAGCAGTCACTGGAACTTTGCGGTGTTTGCCAACAAATTGAACAAGCTTTCATTCATCTTAGGCTTAACCACAAATCCTCCATTTCTACTCACTGAGTCAATACATCTTGAATCACAGACCAGGAAACTCAGGTGGAAAACTGCGAATTTGTTTTCTTTATGAGCTAGGTACAGTCCATCCTCCCAATTGCAGTGAAATGAAGTTTTTCATCCAAGTTGGCACTTTTTTCTTATTTTTCTTTCCTGCTTCCTTTTTCTTCTGCGGCTTTCTTCTTCTCCTTTTCTTTCCACTTCCTTCTTATCATTCTCTTCATTCTCCCCTTCTTTTATTATTCTTTTTGGTTTTCATTTTGTTTTGTACCAAATTGTTGTTTCAGTTACACAGGGAAACACTGGAATCACCCAGGTACAACTTCTCTTCTCCAAAGTATACAACATTAACACAAAACAAACTCGAGAGATGAGGTGGCCCACCCCACTTTGGTGTAGAGACGAACACAGGACTGGGCTGGGGCCTCATAAATGCACAACCCCAAGCCACATCCTTAGGTAGCTGCCTGCCCTGGCTCTTGGGGGATAGCCATGGAGAAGATTGACAAGAATCTAAGGGTATTGAATCTTAGAGCATTTTTCCCACATCCAGTTTTGTATTTCCCAGAAATAGGCCCTCAGACAAAGATTCTGGAGCAGTTAATTTATTTGGGATAGGATCCTAGGAAACACTGAGTGAACAGTGGAAGAGAAAGACAAAGGAGAGAATGAAGGCAACCAAAGGTGTGTTATCAAGCAGGTCACCCCAGAGGGGGACCCTGGAAGATGGTGGGGGACACATACTTCGAAGTGAACCCCTAAGGGGTCAGAGAGCTGGGGCATTTGTAGACCAGCTCCCGTTAGTCAGGGCTGCCCCTTGAGGGTATCATTCCTAAGCCATCCAGCCTGCCCATGTGAGAGCAGAGCGTACTCAGGTCACCAGAGAGCCCTTTGACAATGTTGTGGGCACTGGAAGCTGGAAGTCCAGCCCTCATGCATGGAAAGGGAGAGTATGAGGTACAGGCAGGAGCCAGCTGTGTCTGCCACACACCACGTCACAGAAACACACTGCAGAGGGCACAGCGTCCACTCTTCTACAGTCAGGTAGGAAGATGCTAGCTTCACAGATGCTAAATTCTCTTTTCAACAAGGATGGCAGGAAAGGGTCTTAGAATGCCAGGACAGACCTAGATCCAAGTGACTCCCTCCCAGAAAAGAAGCCCATGAGGAAGTTCTCATCAGTGTGTTCAACACTGCAAATTCAATAAGCGGGCAGACTGAACGTAGAGTAGAAGATGGGTCTCATTCAGTCCACCTTCACTACAAGACGCCTCACTTCTCTGCCTTTTTCTACCACTCAGTGATACGTTTGAAGGTCAAATCTGTCACTGGGACAGAGAAGAACAAAAGTGGCTATAACCCATAGAGAGATTCTTTGAATACAGGAATCAGTCTGACAGCTCAACCAGGATTCTTGATCCCTACTCAGGACTCTATAAGCAGGGAAGCCCATGCAGACATGATTGTCTCCATCCTCATCCATAAATTAAAGCCCCTAGACAAGTGGATGGAAATGGGAAAATATACTTGGCTGCAGCAGAGCCTTTGGCTAAGTCCAGAACCTTTCCAAAGGCTTTTTGGACTTTCAGGAAATGGGATGATTTGTTCCTTCATCTGCCCTTCCATTAACCAGACCATCTTCCAGAGTGGAAATAAGAAGAAGAATGCAGAATAATCTCAGGGTTCCAAGAGGGGGCTCTCGGCCCCACACTCATCTGGCTGTGTTCTTTAGCTTCACAATTGCTGCCCTCAGCGCGAAGTCCCTGCATGGCTGAGTCTAACACTGACCCTCAGCCTCTTCCTCATTCACATAAAGCAGCCTTTGGGGCACTTGTTCACTCCTTCTGGAAACATTGCTTCCCACGACCTCTGGGCTCCCCGTTGCCTGGCTGTCCCCTTACCCCCCTGTTACCTCCCCTGCCCACCTTGGTTCCTTTTTCCCTCATCCCCACAGTCATGTTCTGTCTTCTGACATGTTCCTTCTCTCTCCACGTTCACTTTCAGGCTTGCAGTTTTCAATACCATTTGTGTGCTGATGAGCCCAGCCTCCTGTCCCTAGTTGTCTACTTGACATTCTCACATATGTCCAGACCTGCACTCCTGGCCCTTCCCCCAGATCAAATCTTCTAAGCAAATGGTGTCTCCATCTTTCCAGCAGTTCCAACAAACCTTAGAGCCGTCTTTGGTTGACTCTGTGCCCCATATCCCATGTCAAAGCTAACAGGCAATTCTGTGGCTTTACCTTCAAAATACATCCAGATGCAAAGTTACTGCGAGATGGAAAGGAGGAGCTCTGGTGCTCTGTAGCACTGCAGAGTGAATATGTTTGACAGTGATTTAGTGTAAACTTTCAAGAAGCTAGAAGAGAGGATTTTGAAAGAGCATAACACAAAGAAATGATCGATGTTCAAGGTGATGGATCTGCTGCGTACCCTGATGTGATCATTAAACATTGTATACATGTGTCGAAATATCACTCTGTATCCTACAAATATGCACAACTATTTAATATCACATGTCAATGAAAAGGAAAAGGATAAAAAATAAATGACTCTCAAGAACCCTTGAGAAAACTGTGTGTGCATGTAAAATAATTTTTTTTAAAAATACATCTAGAATCTGACCCCTGTGATCACTCCCTCTGCTGCCACCTGGCTGAGCTGCCACCATCCCTCCTCAGAATGTTTGCAGGAGGTCCCTCAGGGTTCTCCCTATTTCTTTCCTCATCTCCTGGTGGGTACTCTGTGCCCCTCCAAGTGGTCAGAATCATGTTGGAAGGTCTGAGTAGAGACACTACACTTAACACCCTCCACCAGGGCCCCATCGCACTCGGAGTAAAAAGGCAAACACCAGGGCCCTGAAGCCCCGTTAGCCCTCAGACCTCCTCACCTACAGCCCACCCCTTCTTCAGGCCCCTCCAGTCTCCCTGGCCACCTTGCAGTTTCCCATATGGTCCTGCTTTGGCGCCTGCTCTGCCTTTGTTCAGGGATATCCGTGCCCCAGACTGCCACATGTTCACTCCCTCATGTCTTTCCAAATGTCACCATCTTGGTAAGGTCTTTTGTGGTTACCCTACTCACATGTTCACACGCGTTCCCACCCAGAACTCCCAGTTCCCCTTCTCTGTGTTATTCTCCTTCATCCTATATATAATTACAATCTATTTATGTATTATATTCCTTCCTCCAATGGGATGTGAGTGTTAAGGGGCAGACAGCTTTATCAATTTTGTTTCTTGCTGTATCCTCAATATCTAAACAGTGCTTGAGACCCATTTGGTGGCAGACTGATGGTTAAACAAACACCGTAATCAAGTGCCTATCCATCCCCAGTGGCTTACCATTTTACAAGGCACTTCTAATTTTTTTAAAGAGTTCTTTTTTAGAGTATTGTGCTGGATTCTCCCTGGAATTTATGGCAATTGGTCCTGTATCTGCATTCTCTGCCAAAACAGAATACACCTATTCCCTGTTTTGGTCAAACAGTCTCAGATCAACCCCGGGCTTCACTTCCACCTGCTTTGAAAACTGTTCTCTGCCTCTTGGCCTCAAGACACCTGTTCCTCCTTGGGATGTTCACGCGTGGCCAATGTCTCCATTATGTAGTGGTGTCCAGACCTGGAGGATATTATTCTCTAGAAGTGTAATGACCAAAGCTGAGCATGGAGAGATGCCCACCTCTTCCCCATCACATGAAAACCCTTTTCACCCAGATGAAGGCTGTCTTGGTTTGTGAAGCTGTTGATGCTCACCCTTGATCATGGGAACGTTTGAGCAGCTCGTTCTTGCTCTCCATGTATTTTTCTGATGCACCACCCTGTTCTATATTAAGATGTGAGGTTCTTTGCATTCATCCTACTTACACCACCCTTGTTTGTCCTGGCGCAGGCTGTTGACATCTTTTTAAATCTTGATTCTCTTATGCGGGGGCTGGCTCTACCTCCCAGTTGTGTATATCCACAGATCTGATGAGCAGTTTCAACAGCGTGATGAGGGTGGGCCAGTTTGCATCTGGAATCTTTAAAAGATTGCAGTTGAGAGTGTGATTGAGAGCTTGAGATTTACAGCCAAACTGTTAGGACTGAAATCCATCATTACCATTTGTTATCTGTATGACACTCAGCAAATTAATTAAATTCTTCATGCCTCCGTTTCTTCAACTTTAAGATAGATTAATAATAGCTTTACCTCATGGAGTAATTGCATTAATTAAATGAGTTGATACACTTAGAGTACTTAGAACAGCACTGGGTGTATGGGAACCACTTAGTAAAAACGGTCTGTTATTATGCTTGTGGACATGAATGTCCAAATATCTTTCTCCTAGAATGTGCTTCCTGGAGAGGGGCCCAAGCCTTTCCTCTCCTGGAAGCTATCTCTTGGTGCCACAGGCCCATCAACTTTTCTTCCTCCAGACATTAGTTTTTACTGCAGAACCTGGCAAAGATCCATTCTGATCCCATTCCGCCTTTCTTGCCCACTTAGTGCATGTTATTCCAGACCACCAAGATGGACTGCGGGCACTGGGAGAGCAAGTGGCATCACACAGCAGGTTCTTATTAACCAACGATGCAGCCCAAATGGTAGAGTCGGGAAAGTGCAGTCTGTGATACCAAGGCCTCTGTTGATGCCACATGGATTCAAATTAAAATGCCACTCACTCTACAGCTGCTGTAACTTTGCCTCTTTTCCTAGGTAGATCTCTGACCTGGATCATTCTGCTAAGAACACTAAGACTGGTAATGAATAATGAGGCTGGATTAGAAGGAAGATCAATGATCCACAGGGTTAGCGTTTAACAACCCAAACTGAAATTTGCTGGTGGGGTGTGTGTGTGTGTGTGTGTTCATGCGCGCTGTGATTAGTGAATCTCTTCTGTTTGCTCATCATCCAAACCATAATCTTTTTGTTAAAGCCATAATCTTTTAAGCTTTAATTTTACAGACTATGTGGTCTTTAGCTTCATCCTTAAACAGACCTCTAAGGGATAAAGCATCTTAAACACCAAATGGTTTAATTCCTTCTCCAGTTGGTTTTATTGTTATTTGGTTTAGATTTTCTTATGTTTTTGGTGGGGAAAAGGGGAAGTCCTTTAAAAAAATTCTATCATGGAAGGATCAAATCAGAGTCCAGAAGTTGTAAATAAATTAGTTGAATGCAGTCAACAGTTAGGTTCTCGGAAAGCAGACACTAAGACAGAGTTTTGAGTGTAAGATGTTTTTTAATCAATGCCTATGTTATCCCATTCTCAAATTGCTATAAAGAAATACCTGAGACTTGGTAATTTATAAAGAAAAGAGCTTTAATTGGCTCACATTCTGCAGACTGTACAGGAAGCATGATGCCGGCATCTGCTCAGTTTCTGGGGAGGCCTCAGGAAGCTCACAATCATGACGGGAGGTGAAGCGACATCAGGCACATCACATGGCCAGAGCAGGAGCAAGAGAGAGCAAGGCAGGCGGTGCTACCCACTTTCAAACAACCAGATCTCTCAAGAACTCACAACCATGAGAACAGCACCCAGGGGATGGTGCTAAACCATTCATGAGAAATCCACCCCCATGATCCAATCAGCTACCAGCACCAGAACAAAGCAGGTGGAAGAAGCGGGGATAGCTTTGCTTGCTGAGTCTTCTGGCTCTCTTTCTTCTTCCCATACTGGACCCTTGCTTCTGCTCCTCCTATCCTTGGACATCAGACTCCAGGTTCTTTGGCCTTTGGACTCTGGGCTTGCACAGGTGGCTTCCTGGGGCCTCATGGGCCTATGGTAGGACTATAGGTAGGACTAGGTAGGACTTCGCCTTGTGATTACCTGAGCCAATTCTCCCTAATAAACGCCTTCTGTATGTACATAGATACTATTGGTGCTGTCCCTCTGAGACCCCTGACTAATACAATGCCTGTGAAGGGAAGGGAGAGGAAAATGAAGCCAGGCAGTGATGCAGGCGCACCAGAGTCCCAGCCAAGCTGGCAAAGAGTTCTGGAACAAATATGGTTCATGCTGGGCCCAAACTGCCAGGAATGTATACCACTGCCTCTGTGAGTGGATGTGGGCCTTCCAGGAAGGGTGTGACCTGGGCGAGGTGGCTCTCTGCAGCTGACGCTGGCCCAGCCCAGTGGAGCCAGCAGCTTGAAGCTGCCTGATGGCCACACCTGCAGCCGCGTAGCACATCCTTTCTTGTAGGGAGTTTGTGTGTCACCTCTCCGTGCCTGCCACGTGTGCTTTACAGCCCTCTAGACAGAGTCATTCAGGACCTCTGAACACTCACACTGAGGCAGGGACACTGTGTTAGGGAAGGTGGGGTGAGTGCTTGACAATGTTATAACAAATGCTGTGACCTCCCAGTTTTCGGGCCCACTGTCCACCTGAGATGGCTGACTTAGACCTGCCCACCAATGCTGGAGCCACCCAAACAATAGGCACTTGGACTATGAATGAGGAGTTTCTGTGGTCAAAATCACCCCCAAGAAAATGGGTTCTAGGAAGTGTCTAATTATCTGGAGGACTTTGGAAGATGTAAGGGCCATTTAGGAGTTCTGAACAGCAATGATGAGCCACCCCCTGAGGGATATCAGTATACCTCCCACCTCTCATTCCCCCTAAAGATGTCTTCAACCAAGAGCCAGAACCTGCTTCTGTCCAAGGTGCTACTTAGGCAGCTGAGAACGCCCTTTAGGGCCTGTTTGATGAATGGGAGGAAGGAAAGAAGCAAACCATTTCCTGCAGAAGCCCCGAGTTCCCCACTGGGCAGGAGGTCCATGGGCCAAATGCCTACTCTTTCTTTCATTCATTCAATGTTTGTTGAGAGCCTGTTTGTAGTGAACCAAATAGTTGAAGCCCCTGCCCTCATGGCCTTGACATTCGGTGGAATATATGGTGCATCAGTCACATGGAAGTGACGCCAGCCTTGAAAGCAAACAATCTTACGAGTCAAAGCTCAGGTTGAATCTGACTTCATAGGGCTTCTCTTGAGCAGGTCCTTTGAATTCATTTTCCCTGGACTCTGGAGTCTGATGAGGTATGAGAATCTAGACAAGCAGGGCCATGGAGCCTGCCTGGTGGGCTGCAAGCCAGTGCATCTGTGCCCACCCACTGCTGCTGGTAGTTAGAAGGACAAGGACAGCATGCCCCTAAAGCACCTCTAAGTGTCACCAGGAGGTTTTAGGCAAGAAGCTTGCAGGACTGTGGGAGCCACAGACATGCACCCAGGCCCTTCTTCCCGTTGCCTCTAGCACCAGCCAATGAGGAAGGGAGCAGCACCCTGGGACTCAAAGCAGCAAGGCTCTGAGGTGTCCAGTGGAGCTGACCTTGGTAGGGCGGTCTTTGCTTCTCACAAAGGCTCAGGAGACACTATCCATGACTTTTATTTCGGGGGAGATCTGGGGAGGCAAATGGTGGTGAAACCTCTGCTGCTCCAAACCAAGATTGCCTGCAGGAGGGCGGCTTGGGCTCCCTCTCTGAGGTCTGGAGCCAGGGAACATCCCCGGTGGGGAAGTTTGCTGCCCACAATCTCTCATCTCAGACCACATACTCCCAGATCCCACCTCTAGCCCATAAGCTTTCTGCCTGTCACAGCAGCAATTATAAAAAGAGGGATTTAATAAAAAGAATGGTGGTGTCCCAGCAGGAATTTCCGGTCTGCGGTTAGAGGAGGTGGCATGTTACATAATGAAAAGACTGAAGGGCCCTGGGACTTTCTTTTTGATCTCCAACTTCCAAGCCAGATGCCAGGGAGCTTTAAAACCCCTCTCATCTTACTTTAAATCATCTCATTTCAGGTTTTGTTTTCTTGTCTTTTTCTTTCCCTTCTTCACTTTCAATTGACTTCTCCTCCTAGCACTTCCTTGGAGCATCTACCTGGAAATTTGCAGGAAAGGAGAGCCAGTCTGCCCTAAGACATGTTTAGTACTAGTGGTGGGGAAAGATGGGGAAGAAGGTCACTAGTGGGGACCCCACTTTCCAGCCCCACCAGTGGGATGGGTAAGAACACAGACCAGAGTCAGGCCATCTACACCCAGGTTCTAACTTCACTGCTTTGTTAGTCTATTTGGGCTGCCATAGCAAAGCACAGCAGACCGGGTGGCTTGCACAACAGAGATTTACTTTCTTATGCTTACAGAGGCTGGAAGTCCGAGACCCAGGTGTCAGGACGGTTGTCTTCTTCCAGCTGTCCTCCTCACCTTGCAGGTGCTGTCTTCCCCATCCCCGTGTCTTCACAGGCTCTTCCTTCTGTGCACATCTGAATCCTAATTTCTTCCTCTTCTTATTTATTTATGGATGTATTTATTTATTTTGGAGTTTGGCTCTTGTTGCCAAGGTTGGAGTGCAATGGTGCAAGCCCGGCTCACCGCAACCTCTGCCTCCTAAGTTCAAGCAATTCTCCTGCCCCAGCCTCACAAGTAGCTGGGATTACAGGCATGTGCCACCACGCCCTGCTAATTTTTTGTATTTTTGGTAGAGACAGGGTTTCTTCACGTTGGTCAAGCTGGCCTTGAACTCCCGTCCTCAGGTGATCCGCCCACCTCGTTCCCCGAAAGTGCTGGGATTATAGGCATGAGCCACTGCACCCAGTCAATTTCCTCTTTTAAGGACACAAATCATATGGGATTAGGGCTTACCCCGTGACCTCATTTTAACTTTAATTACCTCTTTAAAGGCCCTAGCTCCAAATACGGTTGCCTTCTGGGATTCTAGGGGGTAAAGACTTCAACATATGAATTTTGGGGAGACAGAACTCAGCCCATGACAACTATGTACTGACTAGGTGATCTTAAGCAAGTACTTTTTAAGCCTCTTGTGCCTCTGTTTCCACATAGGAAAAAGGGGTACAGTGACAGTGCCTACCTAGGTGGGCTGTTGTGAAGATTAAATGAGTTGATATCTCGTGAGTTGGGTATGAGTTAAAACAGCGTTGGGAACTGTTATTTCAGAGGAAAGCTGAGAACATTCTCACGGTCTTTCCTTCTTACGATCTATGGGGTCGAGGCATGCCAACTTTGTCCTCAGATTCAGAAAGCATGTGCAGCCAGTTAGTTCTTAGTGTTGGAAAGTGCTCAATTGTTCAGATTCCCACAAGCCAAACTGTAAAACCACAGCAGGGTGAACCGCCAGGGCAGCCCAGAGCTCCAGCCAGCTACCCCACTTAGCTCTCCCAGCACCCCGCATCCCACCCTGCCCAATTACAGAGGCTTAAAATATGACAGCAAATTATTTTATTCTCCTGCCACCAAAAAAGTGACATCTAATTACCTTTTCCTTGATAAGGGGCTGGCTCAGCAATCCCCTTACAACAAATATGACACAGAGTGACCCTGCCTGGCTTTCAGGCGAGGTCAGAAAAAGCAATATTGCTTTCCCCTTGGTTTGCCCTCTCTCTCTGTCTCTCACTTTCTTGGGACACTGATCTTCGGAGCTCGTAGCTACCTGAAGGCACCATGTATGGCTGAAGAGACCATACATGGAGAGAGATACTCAGGGAGCCTCAGATGCCCTCGCCCCAACTGTTTGAATGTTTCCAGCTGGGAAGCCAGACTGAGAATACGTAGTATGCATATGATTTCAGCCTGCGATCCCCAAGCCACCCCAATCGATGCCAACTAGAGCAGAGATGAGCTTTCCCGTGGATCGATAGGATCCGTGATTATAAGAATGGTTGTTTTATGCTACCACATTTCGAAGTAACCTTTTAAGCAACTGTCGTTACTAGAGCACAGATACGTAGATAAAATCCAGCCACTTTCAGACAAGGCATTGTGGGGTGCTTCTCAAGGCCTCTAAACAAGGAAGTGGCTCAGCCCCTCCCTTTGGTGCATTGAGTTGTAGATCTATGATAATGAGCTCTACATCCTTTTTTATTAGTATGTGTTGTGTGTATGTCATTAAAAACTTCCAGAAGGAACTTTTGTTTGTTGATGAATGAGTTTTTAGAGTCTTAAAAGAAGACCAAGTCTAGTTATGAGATGACAGTGCAGGTAAAAAGTGCAATACGGATTAAACTATGACAAGGGCTGAGGGGAAAGTTTATCAAGGAAGAGGACTGGGTGATACCTAAGGTTTTGGGATACTTTATTCTGCAGGAAAAAAAAATCCCCTCTGACTCGCCAAAAGGGTCACAAGACCCCCCTCCATGGCCCACCAGCCTTCTTTTGCATTTTCAGAGTAACTGGACCACTTTTTTCCTTGGCTGACCCACTCCGCAGTCTCCAGTGTTCATTTAGGAGCTTGACATCGCATCGGTCTATCTAGCCTGTGGGTCTCCCAGCACAAAGAGGCTATAATCCTGCAAACCTTCCCATGACACCTTCACTAGTTAAGCAGATCTTTTTATCAGGGCAGTTTCCACCATGTTAGAAATAAGATTAAACGATTATTCTCTTCCCTTTGGGATAAAAGAAATGGCGATTGGGAAGTCTTAAGTGTCTGTATGTTGTCAATCTTTTTTGGGGGGAAAAGCTTAAACAGATGATGATTGCACACAAGCATCTCAAATTTAAGGCTCTTTCAAAGCCAGTGTATTCTGCAGCGCTCTGCAAGCAGAAACATTACAGAGGGTGAGAGATTAGGGGTTATTGAGAGAAAAAAACTGGAAGAGGAAGAAATGATGTCGTCAGACCCTCAGCAGTTTGACACTAAAGCTTGACAACAAAGCAGAAGTTTACCAGGGAGCAGGCAGCTGGGATATTGGAGCCAGTTGTCCTAGCTGTCACTGGGACACTAGCACATTCTTGGGGAAATCCGGATAAGGCCCCACCTGCTGGGACACAATCAGGTCTTCTGTCTTGTGTTTACAGAGCAGCTGGATGCTTAATTCTTGTGTTGCTTACCTGAGAAATGGAATTTGAGCTTCTGTCCTGGGGAGAGATGAGAAAGGAGAGAATATGTGTGGGGCTGGAGGAAGCAATAGCTCTGACCTCCTTTGGAGTCTGCCTTGCAAAGACAGAGAGGGAGAGAATGATGGCGCTTACCAGCCCTCATTACATTTACCAGAGAAAACGTTTGCAAAGCCCAGATATTTTTCAAGGGAACCTTTGTTTTCTGCAGACTGAAAATATTACTGACTCTGAAAAGATTTCTTACTAGAAAAGTAAAACTCTCCAAGCTGCCCGATTCTTTTTGGAACGGGTTTGATGTGAAAGGTGCATTTAGGATCATCTATTCTCTTTTTAGTGGCCAATGAGAGTTCAATTTCTAGACTCAGAGCCCTCACCGTTTGCAAGTAACGAAAGGAGGCAAATATCTAATTTCCAAGAAACACAAAAGTAAACCACCGGACTTTCTGTTCTTACGGATTCTTCTTCATTGACATCTCCTCATGTGTGCCCTCCTCTTTGTGCTGTAGTCATGCAGGATGCTTCAGTGGATCTCCAGAGACTGCCATCATCAAACCAGTGACTCCAAGCAGGCTCATTTCTCCCTACATCGCTTAGCTCCTTGACGGTTCCCCGACTCATCCCCTCATCAGTACCCCTTAGCCCTTAGATCTCACATCCCTGTGTACACTCGTGGGAGTGTTGTTAGTTGGTTTGTTTAGTTGTTTTTAACTAAAGATATTTAATATTGTTTGCCTCGGTACCCTGTTGACCCTCTTGGTCAGAGTGTGTTGCTTCTGGTCCCCTCGGGAATTTCCAAATGCATTCAGTAGATGTTCTTTTTTAGTGGAATTCATGTCCCTTAGGTATGTCCCTGGGATCTTTTTACTTCTAGACTAACGCTTCTTCCATTTTATCATGCACATGGATCACTGGGGATATGGTTAAAATGCAGATTCTAATTTGGAAAGGCTGGGATGGGACCTGAGATTCTGCATGGTTCCAGGTATGGTAGCTCCTGGGTGCTGCTGCTGCTGCTGCCATACCCAGAACCACACAAAAGAACAGCCTGAGGGCCTAGAAATAGAAATTCCATTTGACCCAGCAGTTCCATTACTGGGTATATACACAAAGGATGATAAACCGTTCTATCACAAAGACACATACTTTCATTGCAGCGCTGTTTACGATAGCAAAGACCTGGAACCAACCCAAATGCCCATCAATGATAGACTGGACAAAAAAAATGTGGCACATATACACCATGGAATAGTATGCAGCCATAAAAAAGGATGGGTCTGTGTCCTTTGTAGGGACATGGATGAATCTGGAAACCATTATTCTCAGCAAACTGACACAAGAACAGAAAACCAAACACCGCATGTTCTCACTCATAGGCGGGCGGTGAACAATGAGAACACTTGGGCACAGGGAAGGGAACAACGCTCACAGGAATAGGTGGGGGGATGGAGGGGAGGGGATGGGGGACAGCGGCAAGGGGGTGGGGAGGAGGGGGAGAGATAACACCGGGAGAAATGCCTGACATAGGCGATGGTGGTGGCAGGGGGCGGGGAGACAGCAAACCACCATGGCATGTATGTACCTATGCAATAATCCTGCAGGATGCAGGTGCACATGTACCCCAGAGCCCAAATACAATTTTTAAAAAAGTCAAAAAATAAAAAGAACAGCCTGTTGGTCATATCCAGTCCTCTGCTCTTTCCATCTTCTCTGGAACTGCTGGCTCCACCCGCTTTCCTTCAAAAACGCTCCTCTAAGCTGGTATATTTATGAAGGATCATTACCAGGAGGCATTAAAGCCCAGACATGCCAAATCTCCTGGTTGCCAATGCAGATCTGCCATGCTCATCAGCTCCTTCCCACTCCACTTTAAACGTGGATTGAGCTCCTCCCCTATGGCAACATCAGGCAAGATGCAGGGAGGTGATGGGTTCTGAGGAGCTGTCCTCGGGGAGTTTTATGCACTTGCAGGGTTAGGGACCCAGAAAGCAAACCAGATGAGAGAGCAAGAGGTAAAGGACTTCAGTACACGGTTGCACTAAACCAGTGATACAAACCTCTAGGAACTTGAAAGGAGACTGGGGATGGAACAGTCGGAGAGGCTTGATGCAGAAAAGGAAACTGGAGCTGAGTTCTAAGATGTGTCGAGAAGGAAGCAATATAAAGAACTCAGGCTCACTGGAGGAATGAGCATGGGGCTAGTAAGGGCTAACCTGCAGAGAGCTCAAAGTCTATGAAAAAGGAGAAAACTAAGACATTATGGCTAGGTCATGTCCAGAGTGTCCTTTAGTGAGCTTGTAAAAGTTCTTAATGATAGTTCTCTGCTCGTCATCAAACCAGAGCTATAATTCACACCCGTTGAGGCTGGGTTTCTGATCAGAAAGAGCTGAAAAAGTAAAACTCTATTTCAGGAAGCATGGTTGAACCCATTTTCACTCTCATTCTTGGAGTCTGTGTTGACTTTTGAGAAGGTCATTCACAACACACCATGCTTTGGGCTAAACTGGGAAAAAGAGTATCTGAAAGTAAACTTAACATTCCAACCATGCTAAGTTATTTTCCAACCCTGGAGCATACAGGTGAGTTGAGATGACCTCAGGTGTGTATTAGCCCTTTGGGTTGCTATAGAAAGAAATACCTGAGGCTGGGTAATTTACAAAGAAAATAAGTTTGTTTGGCTCTCAGTTCTGCTGGCTATATAAGAAGCATGGCACCAGCATCTGCTTCTGGTGAGGACTTCAAGGAACTTCCACTCATGGAGGGAGGAGAAGGAGGAGCAGGCACATCCCATGGCGAGAGAGGTAGCAATAGAGAGGGAAGGAAGATGCCAGCCTCTTTAAACAGCCAGCTCTCATGTGAACTAGTAAAGTGAGACTCACTCATTATTGGTGGCGGCACCAAGCCATTCACAAGGGATCTGCCTCCATGACCCAAACGCCTCCTCCCTCTTTGTCCCATCTCCAACACTGGAGATCAAATTTCAGCTTGAGATTTAGAGGAGACAAATATCCAAACCGAAACAAATTATAGGTGTTTTTTGCTTTTTGTTTGGTTTTATTTTTTAAACAAGAGAAGCTATCAAATAATCAAATACAGTGACTTGAATTCAGGGTCTTCAATTGCATGAGTGGCTCCCACGGGCTCTGGACATTGAAAACGCCAGCACCACAGGCCCACGTTTCTATTGTCCATTTATCAAGATGGCAGCAAGTCCAGCTCCATAAATACTTTCTCAAAATGAGTGGCTCTCGGCAGTTGAGAACTTTCTGTGCTGACCACTAGCAGCAAGCATGCTCAGCCCTGAAACAGGAGCTGCAAAAGACCATCAAGCCTGTGACTAGTTTGCAGAGGCTTAGCTTTCCAATATCTTTAGATTTTACATTAGTAATGTCTCTTAGAGATTCAGAATGTATTGGTGTTGGCCAGCACAATGCCCTCTAGAATTCTGCTGTCCAGAACTTACACTTAAATTATTTTTTAATTAAAAATTAATTTCCTCAGTCACACCGGTTGTATTTCTAGTGCTCAATAGCCACATGCGTTTAGTGGCTACCATATTGGACAGCATAGGTTATAGACTATTTTCTTCATCACAGGAAGTTCTGTTGAGCAGCTGCTCTAGAAACTAATCTCCTAAATTGTCTTAATATCCAGTGGTGGATGGAGAATGGGCCTGCCAGGGTATGAGCGAAACATCTATAGAAGAGCAAATATGTGTCCCTAGGAAGAAAGACCACACCGGTATGATGCCAGGTAGACTAAGCTACATACCCACAGCACAAACACTTAGTGGCCAGCCACATCCCTGTGACTCAGGAAGAAGAGGGGGAGTTGAAGAACATGCTTTCTTCTCCACAAAAGCCTCTTTTTCCTGAACTAGCCTGACGACTCCTCCTCTTATCACAAGCCAGGGCACACCCCTTTCTCAAAAGAGCCAAGGCCTCCAGAAATCTTTTCAGGTCTCACTTCCTATTATTATACTTTGCTTCAAGACCTTACTTGCTTTGCCTGGGCACCTCTAAGCTATTGTTTTCAAGTATTTTACCTGTCATCTGCATTTCTTCCCAGTCCCTTCTCTCTGATGTTTTGATTGGACTCCCTGCTTGGTTTGATCTTGCCTTGGCCTATAAAGGTCATTTTCCCAAAGTCACTCAATGACAGCTCTTCAGGCAAGTATCCTGAAACCAGCATTCTAGAACTCAGGCCTAGAATAGCACCTGAGACATCCACTTATCTGGGAAGGAGATACAGACATAGTGGCAGTATCAAAATAAAGTTGTATGTATGAGATAGCTATTGCTGTGTAACAAAAGCATGTAAATCTCAGTTGCACAGAAGAACAAACATTTATTTCTTACCCATCTTTTATTCTGGAGCCGAGGACCAAATAGCAGCAGCTACTCAGGGAAGTCTTCTCACGACGATGGCAAAAATACAAAAAGAAAGATGAAATATTCCAGGCCTCTTAATTCTTGACTCAAAGCTGGCAAACCATCACTTGCACTCTCATTCAGTCGACCAAGTAAGTCACATTGGTATGCTCAGAATCAAGGGGCTGGGAATCACTTTCTACATTTTACAGGAAAATTCACAAAGTTAGCTGAAACAGGATGTGAGTTCACACTGTGCGTGACCACTTATCCAGATTTTGGGAAGAGGAAGTGAGCAAGCAGTCAACCATACAGCTCACACTCACTGAGTTCTGATTCTGTGGATGAGTTCTACATAGTATCGTTTATCTGTTGCTATGTCACAGACTATCCCAAGATTTATTGACTTAAAAGAACAAATTTCACATAGGTCATAATTTTTTGGGTCAGCAATTTAAGCTCAACTCAGTGGGATGGTCCTTATGATCCGGGCTGCTCTTGGCTGGGTTTGGTTCGTTGTTTCAGTCTGGGAAGGCTGCACCTCACATTCTCCAGCAGGCTATCCCAGGCTTGTTCACATAGGAGTGGGGAAGTTCCTGTCATGAGAGTGGATACTCAACTCCTCTTGAAAACCTAGGCTTGGAACTGAAATCCCAATACTTCTGCCACATCCTATGAATTAAAGCAAGATATCAGATTCAAAAGAGGGAGGTGAGTGTCACCTAATCACCAAAAAAATAGATTCCACCACCTCATGATGCAACGAGCAACAAAGAATCTCGGCTTCTTGTTTTGCAATCTTCTACATGAATCCAGGATGTATATTCCATTACTGGAAATAACATTATAAGGCTTGGTCCCCATCCAAAATTTACCACATAGAGGCACCCTGAGGAGTGACACATATTAAGTGCAGATAGCATTCGAAAGATGTATTTCCTTCCTCCGTTACTCCCTAAACAGTGGGACATCTTTCCATGCCCTGTCTTGATGAGACAATGTCAAAAGTATGTTGAAGTTACATAATATACTTTGATAGCAGCTGGTTATTACCAGCCTGATATCACACCAGTAATTCACTAGGGAAATTCACTGGGTCTGAATTTACTAAGAAAATCCCCATGTGTGTCCATCATCAGTATTACCACCTGTCAGTTCTTTCTAAGGAATGGAGTTGCAGCCGCTAATAACAGTTGTCAATAACAGCTGCAAGCATAACCCTAAATCCAAGTTTCTATAGTTGCATTCTTTCTGGGAGCCAAAATGACTGCAAACATGTATTTTGTCATTCATTCCTACTGAGGTACATGTATTCGGAAACAGTTGGCCACAAGTGAATGCAAGTAGTAACTCCAGAAATATATATATATAATATAGTCTTTTTCTGAAGTCCCAGTTTCCCATTTCATCCCACCAAGAGAGTTAACGTGACACTTTCTCTTACTTCAAGCGTCGTAAATCTATTTGTCTGATTTATATTTCTTTGGATTGTTTCCTTCACCACCTTTATTGAATTCTGTTTTTCTTCCTATTTATCTAGGGGCATAGCTTATTCATTTTTCCTGAGGTTAGCCCAGCTGACCATACTTTATAGGCTGTCTATGAATTTGTTTTAGTAATAATTATTATATTTTAATATCATTTGCATTCATAAAACATTAATTTTCAACTTATAGTAGTCACTAAGTCTAATCAAATCCATCAGAATTCAAATAGAAAGGAAACCACATTCCAAGCTCTGCAGTAAGACCTGACATGATTCTGTTCATCCTCATGTCAGTCGAAAAGGAAGTGCATTATTACTTCCATGTTTCAGCTGAGGAATCTGAGGCTCAGAACAGGGAAGCACCTTTTCTATGTTCCAGGATAGGCATGAAGCAGAGCAAGAATAGTCTTCATGTCACTTTACCTGATGATGAAGCTGTGATGTAAGTTACATATAGAGAAAGAAATTCCAATATTTTTCTCAAAGACACTTATTTTTAACATTGTTATAGAAGGTGTTGAATTGAACAGAATAAAATCCACCTTAAGGGTAACTATGCAACTTATTTCAAGGGTAGGTGAGTATTTCTTGGTTCTATTCTTCTGGGTTCTAAGTAGTTCTTCCCAGGAAAACATAAGAGAGATTAAGTTTAAGTAATTAGTGCTTCCTTGTAAATCTATAGTCCCCCAGTTCTACTGAGAAGGCCTTGGGTATTTTGATTACAGGCAATATGCCTATTTGATTATTCTTCATCCCTTTTAAAATGAATATGGACTGTCATGTAGAGCCAGTTGAATACTGTGAAATGATCACAGTGAAACGTCGTAAGGGAGACCTTGGACAAGAACCTGGATTCCTGCTTCTAACTGAGGACTTCCTACAAGGTTATACAAACTAGTAGAAAATGACTGACCTGCTGGCGATCTGCAGACTGATCAGAGTGAAACCCCTTAGAGCATATCAGATTCTCTTTTTACCTGCAAAGCAGGAACAAGTCATTTCAGTGAGCTGTTGGCATGCAACAGGCACTTAGGGAAGATCCATGAAATGAAAATATCCATTTGGGATCCATTGTATTCAAATATGTGCCTACCATCAGGATGCATGTACCTGTCTGTGCTCTTTCTTAGAAGTGGTACAACTGCACATGAGCCATTCTTCCCAACCACCATCTCCTTCATTTTAACTGGTAAAAATACTGTTATTCCATTATGTCGAAATTCTCCATTTTCTTGACTCACTCATAATCTCCATAGTGTTTCCACATATAAGTTGTGAGCTTTTGTGAGAAGACAGAATTCCTTTAATTTGCTCCAGCACTGATTAACCTAACTTGATTCTTGGCCATTCTACATGGAAGTCTCCTCACACTTTCCATGGACACAAAGGATCCCTGACTCTTGTATTTACTTGGCTGATGGACTGAGGATGGGAAAAAAAGGCACAGAATGAAAACAAGTAAATATTCTGAGGGTCAGGGAGATTACAATAAAATAAATAAAGGAACAACAAGCTGTAAGAAGAAAAGAAAAGAATAAGTCATGCCTGATCAACATGATTTTAATTGTCCCACTATGTTAGTTAATGAAGGGAAGAACATCATGGTGCCCACCCTTGAGAAGGATGTTCAGTTGAGTGATTTGTGAAACATTTAGCTATCACATTTATTGAACAAGAATAAACACAGCATAATAATAAGTGACAAGGATTCTATAAAGAGATATATATTAGCACAGGTGGGAGCAAATTTGAACTAACGTTGAGGAAAATTGTAATCAGCCACTGAGAACAAAAACCTTAAGAAAATACCATCACCCAGGCGCGGTGGCTCATGCCTGAAATTCCAGCACTTTGGGAGGTGGAGGCAGGCCGATCACAAGGTCAAGAGATTGAGACCATCCTGGCCAACATGGTGAAAGCCCGTCTTTACTAAAAATACAAAAAAAAAAAAATTAGCTGGGCGTGGTGGTGCACGCCTGTAGTCCCAGCTACTCGGAAGATAGAGGCAGGACAATCACTTGAAACCAGAGGCAGAGGTTGTAGTGAGCCAAGATCGCACCATTGCACTCCAGCCTGGCAACAGAGCAAGACTTCATTAAAAAAAAAAATTAAAAATTAAATTTAATTTATTTTTAAATTTAAAAATAAAAATTTTATTTTTAAAAATAAAAAATTTTATTATTTTTATTTTTTTTAAAACTGTACTTTAGGTTCTGGGTACATGTGCAGAACATGCAGGATTGTTGCATAGGTACATACATGGCAATGTAGTTTGCTGCCTCCACCCCCCCATCACCCATATCTGGCATTTCTCCCCATGTTGTCCCACCCCAACCTCCCCACCCACTCTGTCCCTCCCCTAGCCCCCCCAACAGACCCCAGTGTGTGATAACCCCCTTCCAGTGTCCAACAGACCCCAGTGTATGATAATCCCCTTCCTGTGCCCATGTGTTCTCATTGTCCAACACCCACCTATGAGTGAGAACATGTGGTGTTTGATTTTCTGTTCTTATGTCAGTTTGCTGAGGTTGATAGTTTCCAGATTCATCCATGTCTCTACAAAGGACACAAACTCATCATTTTTTATGGCTGCATAGTATTCCATGGTGTATATGTGCCACATTTTCCTTGTCCAGATTATCATCGATGGGCATTTGGGTTGGCTGCAGGAATGACCTTATTTTAAGTTAATTCCCTCTTTAAAGACTCTATCTCCAAAGACAGTCACATTCTAAGGTACTGAGGGTTAGAATTGCAACTTATGAATTGGGCTGGGGGGAAGGCACAATGTCCCCCACAACAAGCACCTGTCTTAAGGAGTTGTGTGAGAATTAAATTAATTGAAGCATGCAGATAAAAGTCCCCAGAATGATACTTGGCATTCATAAATATTCAATAAAACACTGCTGCTGTTATTGTTTGTGAAGGAAGTTGTCCAACACTCCCTCCCACCTCTTTCTATATCTACCATAAAACAGTTCACATGTTTATAAGAAAAAAAAAAATCCCGTGCCTTCCATTTCTTTTCAAGTTCCCTACTCAGCATTTATTTTTATAGGCATGGCCATTCCTACATACCAAGGCATCATCAGTCAAAGGGGAAGCATTTTCAGCTTGTGCTCCATGGTAGTGGTGTTTATGTGCTATTTAAAGGGAAGCTTGCCTATCTCTTTGAAATGCTTATTATCAAAGCATGCTTGAGTCAACTTTTCCAGTGCAGTAATGCTGGCTTTGATTTTCACAGACCACTTTTGATACGGTTAGCTCATTCCCTCCCACTCCTGGGAGCTAGCATCTTCTCATTTACAGATGCTGGCTGCTCAGCTGCCACCAGAAATTCTGCTGGGAAGACTCTCGTCCATTTAAGTAGGAAACAAAGGGCTTTAAAATGTATAAATCCAAAGCACTCCTACAGTGTTCATCAAAAGGCTTGCCCCAAAATGTTCATATCAGCTTTAATAATAATACCTCAAAACCAGTAACATCCCAAATATCTATCAACAGAGAAATAGATGAACAAATCTAATACTGCTCAACAATTTAAAAAGACCAAATTATTGATACACACAACTTAGATGAAGCTCAAAAATATGCTGAGTGAAAGAAGCAAGCACAGAAGTATATAGTATGATTCCACTTATATGAATTTCCAGGACAGAGAAAACTAATCTACCGTGATAGAAATCCAATCTATGGTTAGTTGGGTGGGAATAGATGAGGTGATTGACTGGAAGCAACTGGGGAACAGTTTTCTGTATGGTAGAAATGTTCTATGTCTTGACTGAGCTTATCTAGGACTATCATCTGAGCACCTTCATGTGTTCATTCTATGTGGCCTGGACCTCCTTACATCATGGCAGCCTCAGGTTATCAGATTACTTTCATGGCAGCTTAGGGCTCTGAGAGTGAATGTTCCAGAAAATAAGAAAGATCTCCCAAAGCCTTTTATGACCTAGCCTCAAGAGTGACATAGCACCACTTCTGTCATGCTCTGTTGGTCAAAAACCCACAAGTCCACCTTTTTCAAGAGGAGGAGACATAGATCCCCAACTCTTGATAAGAGGAGTGTCAAAGAATGTTTGGCCATATTTGAAAACCTCCATCCATCGAGCAAATGGATCAATTGGTCCTCGCTCGTCACTATCAACAGACTAATTAATGGCTTTCCCAAGACAGGACCAGAAAGATACTCTTTAAGGCAAATGAAGATAGGTCTAGGGAGGTTTGTGACTGAGAGAGAAAAAAAGGGGGTATCTTTGAACTTTCACAATGTTCAGAATTGCAGGGGTCTGACCAGGAGCCAAGCACATGTAAGTATTACATTCCCTCTTTATTTTGGCTTTTGAGCCTACGACACTGACCACACGCCCCACAGTGAAGCTTGCCAGTCTGCACATCCTATTTACCTTCACAGAGCCAGCAATCAGCCCTCCTGTTTGGAGGAATTTGGGCAAATAGGCCTATACACCTGCAAAGAACACATGCCAGCTGCCACGTCACTCATCCTGGCCACTAATCCATATGCATGAGGCTGCTTCCTCAGGCTCCCAGGCATCTAAGGATCCTTCCCAAAAGAAGGACCAAATGGGTAAACAGAGCAGCTGTCTACCAAGTAACCGAAGATAATTCCAGTAATAGAAATCAACTTCTTAAAAGTTTTAATTAGTATCCTCAGAGAACTTCACAAGGATATTGAAGCCATAAAACGAGACAAGCTGCTAAAAAAAAAAAAAAAAAAAAGAAGAAGAAAAAGAAGGAGGAAGGAAAAAGAAAAAAAAGGCAGAAGGAGAAGGAGAAGCAGTAAGCAGTTAAACAGAAATTGTTGGCTCACGCCTGTAATCCTAACACTTTGGGAGGCCAAGGCAGGTGAATCACCTGAGGTCAGGAGTTCGAGCCCAGCCCAGCCAACATGGCTAAACCCTATCTCTACTAAAAATATGCAAAAATTAGCCAGACATGGCGGCATATACCTATCATCCCAGCTTCTTGGGAGGCTGAAGCAGGTGAATTGCTTGCCCCTAGGAGGCAAAGGTTGCAGTGAGCTGAGATTACTCCACTGCACTCCAGCCTGGGTGACAGAGCGAGACTCATTCTCAAAAATAAAAAATCTGTACGTAAAAGTTTTCAGTGTGACTTCCAAAATGTAAAATATCATGAAATGGATGAAAATAGTGGAATTGATATGACAATGACCGAAATACAGACTTGAGAGACACATGGAATATTTTTTTAAAGATTATGTTTCAGATAATAGGTTCTGTTTTACCTTAACATAAAAACATAATCTTTTGAAAAGGGAGTAGGCCAGCACATTGAATCCATACCAAAAAATTACGTTCCTAGCACACTATTTGGCTCCACGGTGAGCAATATTCACTTACTACTAGTAATAATGTAACTGCTATTTATTGTTTAATCTACGTTTAAAGTCAATCCTTGGATAAAACATAGGTAACTGAAAGAGGATGACAAACTAGAGCGTAAATGTTTCTAATGTTAACAATGTAAGAATCAAGTTGTATCTAAGAGACGATTAAGATCGGAAGATGGAGTGAGGAGGTGGCTGGAAGTTAAGAATCTGAACATTTTTGTTCTACCTAAAATAGAAGCCAGAGAACTCCTGAAAGCTAATGGTATGTGACACAGAGATAGCGGCCATAATAATTATAACTATCAAAGAGATTAGGATACAAGAGAATGTAGGGCATAATATAAATTAGCTAGGGGTGGGGACCCGTCCAGCCCAGGCGGCCGCGGCAGCTCTCTCTCTCCTCCAAAAAAAATAAATAAATAAATAAATAAAAATAAATAATAAATTAGCAAAACCTTCATTTTTCTTTCTTTTTTTTAATTTTATTTACATGTGCAGAATGTGCATGTTTGTTACATAGACATACGGATGCTGTGGTGGTTTGCTGCACCTATTGACTCATCCTCTAAGCTCCCTCCCCTTGTCCCCCAACTGCCAACAGTCCCTGGTGTGTGTTGTTCTCCTCCCTGTGTCCACGTGTTCTCATTGTTCAACTCCCACTTATGACTGAGAGCGTGCAGTGTTTGGTTTTCTGTTCCCGAGTTAGTTTGCTGAGGATGATGGCTCATTTTTCACAGTGGGACTCCATAGACTATACTAAAAGGAGATAAATCTGAAAAGGCCTATTATGATTCTTTTATTTGGCATTATATAAATAAGAACTAAAAGACCAAAAATGAAAATAAATAAAAGTGTATGCTGCTGGGACATAGGATGAGGTGGGGAACAGTTGTTTTTTATTATCAACCCTTAAGTATTATTTAATTTTGTGATATATGCAATTTAATTTGATTTAATGTGAGGATAAAGTCCTTAAGATAACCACTTGAGGAGCTCACTTTCAAATACCCAAGAAAGGAGGGAGTGGAGAAGCAACGAGAATAGCTGTCACTTATCAGGTGGACTGTGCGCCAGGCAGTGTTCTAATCCTGTTGCATATGTCAGTGCGTTTCATCCTCATAAAGACATTGAGGGGGTGCTATCACTATCCCTATTCTGCAGATGAGGAAACTGAGACACAACGACATAATTAATAGCTTTCTCAAGGCCAGACAAGTAGTAGCAGTAATGCAGGCACAAGTGTGTCATTTTTTTATCTTTCCTAACAAACATCAGTAGAAAACAAGATACAGAAGTAGAAGCAAATTATTAGGGGTTAGTTTAGTGACACCTGAAATAAGGAAAAGCAGAAATTTTAAGAATGCTGACCCCTGGTGAGGAAGACTGGGGTGAGGCAAGGAAGGGGCCAGAGATTTTTTACTTTTATTTTATACTCAGTTGTCCTGCTCAATTTTTTTAAATCATAATCATCAAAATCGCTTTTTAAATAAAAATATTTTTGTCACACCTGTAATCCTAGCACTTTACATGCCTTTATTTTTGGGAGGCCAAGAAAAAAGGATCACTTGAAGTCAGGAGTTCAAGACCAGTCTGGCCAACATGGTGAAAACCCATCTCTACTAAAAAAAATACAGAAATTAAGTGGACGTGGTGGTGGGTGCCTGTAATCCCAGTTACTTGGGAGGCTGAGGCAGGAGAATCCCTTGAGTCCAGGAGGCAGAGGTTGCAGTGGGCTGAGATGACATCACTGCACTCCAGCCTGGGTGGCACAGCAAGAATCCATTTCAAAAAATAGATATTTTTTTTTAATTTTTATGTCATACAAAGCATACAAATATCACTGAGCTTTTCATTTAAAATCATATAGAAATAGGAAGAAATTGATGAAAGCTCAGTTTATGACCCTTTCTTTTGTCTCCTAAGATAGGAGATATAATTTGTATGTGTGCATGATGTTTGCAACCAAATGCACCCGTAGGAAATCCGACTTAAATATTCTACTATTTTAAGTGTCTGTTTCATTTGAAGGAAAACATATTTAAATTTTCTAGCTAGTACTTCTATTCAGTTTTAAAAGTCCAATGATTAGATTTTACTTGTGCATAAGGTACAAAGTGAGACTATCTGACCTTTAAGGCCAGGCCGTAAAAGACTATGTACAGCTTCTGCCTATTCTCTTGGGACACTTGCAGTTGGAACCTGAGCTCCCTTTTAAGTTGTCTGACTACCCTGAGGCTGCCCTGCTGTAAGGAAGCCCTGAACGCAAATTCGGCCCATATACTCATCTGAGATCCCAGCCTGTAGTCAGTGTCAGCCGCTCATCATTCTGGCAAACAAACCTTCAGATGATTTCAGCCCCAAGCCTCTGAGTCTTCCCAGCTGTAGAATTAAACCCAGCAATTCCACACATATTGTTTTATGCTGATGGGACTCTCAAAGTAAATTTTTATTATAAATATAAAAGGGATATTAAAACAGATCTGCTTTATAGGCAGAGTGATGGATAGCAGCGAGGCTGGTGTGTGGACTCGGAGATAATCCTGAAGCATATACAGAATGCATTACGACTTCTCGAAATCTCATACGCATAGATGGGGCTTTCTTCACTGTTGTGTGGGACTGGGGCGTGCTAGGATGTTTCTGTTTTTTTAATTGTCTCACTTCTGTTAGCCTCACAGGGTGTAGCAGTGGTCTCGATCCCTGCGGCATGTTAGAATTACTTGGGGGTATTTTAAAAATCCCAATGGCTAGGGCTCAGCACAGCTCAGCTAACTCAGAATCTTTGGGGGTGGGACCCAGGCATGAATATTTCATAAAACTTCTAAGTGATTCCGATGTACAGCCAAACTTGAAAACCAGGGTCTCCCTGAAAGAGTTTCAGAAGGTTTGGGGTAGCTGGGGCTGGGAATCTGTACTTATCAAACAGACCTGGGCCATTCTTACAATGACGTAAGTTATTGTACCTCAGCAAGGGACTAACCCTGTGTGCTCTGCAGTAATCCAGACCTGGCTCAAAATGTAGCCCTATCACTTTTAAACTATGAACCTCACTAAGCCTCAGTTTTCTCATCTGTGAAATGGGAATATTAAAAGATCGCAAGAAAAAAAAAAAGGCATGTAAAGTGCTGAGCACAGTGTCTGACACGTAAGAACCAGTTGTTCAATGTTGGCTGTTACAGGGAAAGGCTCCAGCGCAGGCCATAACCTCCTGGAAAACAAGAGGTTCCTGACAGCCCCAAACATTCAGAGAGGCCTTTTCTTCCCTCAGAATGAGAATAAATTGGTATAGCCAAAGCCACTGTTTGCAAATGTTCTCTGTTCCTTATGTATATATGCACAGTAATCCTTTCATTCCAAAATCTCAGGATCTTCTCATACGTTTTTGCATGGATTCTTACACATTGCGAAGCGTCTGGTATGGGTAAATATTGTCATTCCAGGTGGAAAACTGAAATGAGGAAGTGCATAGACAGCACTCTGGATCACACAGTACGTGAAGGGTAAAGGTGAAGAGAAGCCCGGGCTTCCAGGACCCATACACACTCTAAAACGTGGAGGAAAATTAGAGAAGGAGGCGAGGCTGCAGATGGCACCCATTCTCCCTTGGCTCAGCCTTCTCTGCACAACATAAGCACATATTTTTATCGCTGTACTTCCCAGGCTGCAAACTGATTACATTTCTGATCCCATGAACAGCTAAGGTGCTAACTACAATCTGCTTAGATGGTCTTCATTTGCAAGCTGGAAATCCACATAAATACTTCGATAACATATCCTGCCACTATGTTTTTGGCTAAAAAATATTCGGTTCCTTAAGAAAGGGTTCTTTGTTGGCTGGTTGACTTACTGGCTGCCTTTGTCACCCAATTCCCTCAGCTCTCTGCTTTATTATCTGACACAGATCAAATCTAGATGTGTTATTGATATGGTACTTTGTTTTAATTCTCAATTTCTTTAATGCAGAGAGAAAATATCTTCCAAACACACATTAAAGAAATGTCCTTATGTTCAGTTTGCCCTGGCTGCAGAATTGGTTCCTGAGTGTCACCTGCTTTCCCTACCCTGAGTCACAGAAATTATTAAAATAGATCGTCTGAAGATCAACTGGGGCCAGATGAGCCACACAGTGATGGCAATCGGTATCCTTTAGTATAAAAATATCACTGTTCACCCCTAAGAGAAGGTGGCTGGCATCTGCACCTGAGGGGGACAGGTGCTTCCTTTCCAACCTACAGCTCACACCAAATACGCAGAAGGGTTTCATTTGGGGGGTTGGGAGGAGTCACCCACATTTTTTGAACACATGCTCCATTTTAAGCCAGATTAGCTCCTGATATTGTGAAAGTCCCCTTCATTGCCAAACACCAGGTAGAAATCTTCATTTTAAAAGCACAATCAACTTTTCTTCTTCATTGTTAATTGATGAAACCAGAAAACACTGGATCCTTCCAGATATGAACCAGAAACTTCTAAATCCATGTCTAATCCTGTGAACTGAAAAATAGCTGGCTGTCCTGTTTTTCTACCCTCTTTGTTTTTAGCATTTTAATTTTTAGAGGCACAAGAGAGAAATGGAGCATCTGTCCCCTGTGATTCTATTACTGTCTCTCCTAACACCATGAAAAATATCAGCTTCTGCATTCTGATAATACTACAGACACCAAATGCTAGTGTAATAATGTATGTAATTTTAGGCAGAGGCTTACTTTCAAAAGCTTAAATTCAAATGCACACTCTTAACTATCTAATTTCTGAACTCATCTGGTATGTACTCACTTCCATTTTCGTCAGCACTTCAAATGTAATGTTGAGCGAACTCCACACTATTTTGAAGACCAAGTCTTATGATGGTGTGTTCAGATCAGGACACCAAAAGGATTCCTCAAGCCGGAGAATGCCCTTAGGTTTTGTAATTCATAAAATGAGGAAATATTTGCTCCCTACATATACCTAGCTACTAATCTGACAGGTATACATTTGAAAATAAATTCAGCACCGCTCTGGTTTAGAGTTCTTTGCACTGTCTTTTGAGTGGGAGGAACAGGAGAGTGTATGGGGAGCAGGAATTTTCTAACATGGTTCTATCCATTGTACAAAAAGATGATTTCCCCCAGCATCTTACACAGGGTTGGTGCTCAAAATAGATGTTATGAAGTCCCATACAAGTGGTGCTTCTAACTTGCAGCTTCAGCCCACTCACAGAGTTGCAAGGTGCCCCAAAGGTCCCAGATGGCTCTCTGTGCCCACTGCATGTCCAGATCCCACTTCTCAGGGAGAGGGCCATGGACCTCCTCCCCAGCCTCATAACTCTTTGCATTTCCGGTTTCATCGGCGTGACTCCGAATTCTCTATCCTCTAAGCCAGTAGGATTCACAGTACAAGAAGCACATGAGTCACCTGGGCATCTCAGTAGCATGCAGGTTCCGATGCAGCAGGTCTGGAGGGAGGCCTGAGAGTTGCTTTTCTAACCAGCTCCTGGGCGATGCTGATACCACTGTCCGCATGTCCCTTGTCATAAACAGCAGGAGGCACACAGTTAGCTGTGCGGAGAGTGTCTGTTCAGTCCTCACAGAAATGATTCCAGTTCTGCATTCATCATCCGGAGATAACAGAATGAATATTGTGAGCCACTTTAATTCTTCCTGCAAAACTGTAAATATAGCCAAGTTTCTCTCTATGGTGGTGGATGAAACAAAGCACTCTTAATCAAAATCTACGGATAACCCCAAATAGTGGTTTTGCCATTAGTTTAACCTCCTCCTCCTGAGTTCTTATCAACATAGCCAGAATAAAGCTAAGAGCCCATTTCCTCCTGTCCCCTTCTCCAGAGGACAATTAGATGACCAAATGCCAGGAACTAAAAAGGAATAGAACCCTAGGGCCTCCATCTCTGAAACTAGGGGGTTGGTGAGCATGAATGAGAACAAATCACATCTTTATTTTCACTAGGCACTTTTTTTTTTTTTGAGACAGAATCTTGCTCTGTCGCCCAGGCTGGAGGGCAGTGGTGAGATCTTGGCTCACTGCAACCTCTGCCCCCTGGGTTCAAGCGATTCACCTGCCTCAGTCTCCCGAGTAGCTGGGACTACAGGTGTGTGCCACTATACCCGGCCAGTTTTTGTATTTTTAGTAGAAACAGGGTTTTACCGTGTTAGCCAGGATGGTCTTCATCTTCTGACCTCATGATCCACCCACCTCAGCATCCCAAAGTGCTGGGATTGCAGGCGTGAGCCACCGCGCCTGGCCCACTCAGCATTTTTAATCTAGCATTTGGTCTCCGTTATACATGAGGTAACCACCATAGCCGCATCAGCTGTATCTGCAATGTTGTTGCTGGTAGAAATGTGAGTAACTGTGTGCTGGGTTACAGCCCCTGCAGTGATCTCAGAGCTCTTCTCATTCATCACTGTCTTGGAATTAATAACTAGCTCTTCTTATAATAAAGAAATTTACTGGCTCTTGTTAATAGGGAAACACATATATTAATGACTCTATTTTTCAATGTTTTGATAACTAGATTTCAGTAAATCAGTTTCCTAATAATTCTGTTATTTATTTTATGCCTTTTAACGCACTGTTCTGCAAAGAGGTCCACAGAGTATCAAGGGGTGCATAGCACAGAAAGTGTTTAAGAACCGCAGAGCGCCATGTCAGACGTTGAAGAGATGGCAACTGATTGTGTTCAGCATTATTGATGCCAATTAATATAATTCTTTTAGATCAGGGATCACAAATGCATATTCCTCCAAAGAATATAGGCATACAGAATAAATTAGTGGAGTGGTCAGGTCTAAGAACAATACTAGCAGAAAGAGAGTAGTATACGGTATCAGACTCTTGGCCTTAGAAGTTGGGGGCACTGAAGAGGTGGGCAACCCATGCAAGCAGATGAACTCACATCCCATCTAAAGAGGGCACCGCTGAGCAGCTCCACAGTGACACACGTAACGTGGTCTTGAGATTTTTCCAAGAGAAACCAAAGTCTTGGTGTTGTGTACACCCCTCCTAAAAAATTGCGATGTACACTTTAGCAATTATTTCAACTAACAAGACACACAAAAAACAATTCTAATCAGGCCAAACAACCAAAATAAAATGGGGGTTAAGACTGGGCACAGTGGCTCATACCTGTAATGCCAGCCCTGTGAAAGGCCAAAGCGGATGGATTCTTGAGCCCAGGAGTTCCAGATCAACCCGGGCAACATGGCAAAACTCCATCTCTACTAAAAATACAAAAAATCAGCCAGGTGTGATGGCATGTGACTATAGTCCCAGCTACCTGGGAGACTGAGGTGGAAGGATCACCTGAGCTTGGGAAGTCAAGGCTGCACTGAGCCGAGATTGCACCACTGCATTCCAGCATGGGTAAAGAGTGTAAGACCCTGTCTCAAAAAAAAAAAAAATAGTGGTTAACATCCAGCATAAGATAAATAGGCAACACAGAACGGGTTCAAGTTTCCCTTTGCCCTAAGAATATTCAGTCCAAATTCACTAAACTTCCAGTCTCGTGCTTATCCAAAGCAAGTCAAAATAGTTCTTTTAATGAACACCTAAAATCTAGCAAGTATGGTTACCAAATTTAGCAAACAAAAATACAGTATATCCGGTTAAATTTTAATTTCAGATAAGCAATTACACTATTTTTAGTGTACTGTATGTTCCATGTGATATTTGAGATGTGCTTATCTCAAATATCCAAGACTTTTTTATTTTTATTAAAAACTTACTTGGTATTTTCCTGAAATTCTGGTTTTATTGGGCTTTGGGCAGTTCATCCGGCAACTTTCCTAATAAGCCAACCCCAAGTGGTGATGGAATAGTTACTATTAAAATTAATATGTAATATTAACAACAATAACAGTTAACATTGTAATTGCATTGTGTTTTCTTTGAATAGCCTTTTGATTGAGGTACCACGTACACTTAGAAAAACGCACCTATCCCAGTACAGCTACATGGCATTTCACAAAGTGGGTACACCAGATAACCTGCACCCTGGTCAAGAGAGAGAACAGTCATGGCCTCTGAGAGCCCCTCGTGGCCTCTTTCAGACTCTAGCCTTACCCTTACCTCCAGGGAAACACTGCTCCTGACTTAAAATGACATGAATTAGTGTGGCCTGCTCTTGAATCTTATACAAATGCAATTGGGTTGCACTTTTAAAATTACAAAACTCTCTATGTGTGTTTGTGTGTGTGTGTGTGTGTGTGTGTGTGTGTGTGTGTGTGTGTATGCTTTCTCTCAATATTGGATTACTGTGTAGATCCATGGTTTTGGTTCGAGTAGACAGTGCTGGTGTCCCACCCGTGGCCCCGCACCCTTACCAGTTTGATTCCCACTGGCCTGACTTCCAACAGCCAAAACCTGCATTTCTTTGTCTAGGGGCTCCTCCTGGTCACAAAAGCCCATATTTTCTGCTCTTGGGGTAGGAGGTGCCAGGGAATTTACACTCCTGGGGGCAGCTCTCAACCAATGACCAATGGAAGTGGGTGGATCAATACCTCAGCTCCCTCTCCTCTCAGAGGCATATTCCATCCACATGGTCTCCCAGAGGTCCCCATTGGGATGGAACCCTAGTTGCCCATTGCCATGACTTGGTTAATATCTTCTTTCCACCGCCTGCCTCACTTCCCCACTCTCCTAACAATTCTCCTAGAACCGCCTCTCCAGATAAACTATTTGCACTCAAATCTGGGTCTGTTTCTGGGTAAGTTCAAGCTAATATATTTGGTTAAATTAAATTACCCTAAATGCCCTACATTTATTCAACAAATTTGTGTCAAGTGCCTAGTACTGCCAAACGCTGTGCTGGGTGCTGGCACATCAATGCCTGGCAGTGAATGCAGATGTCCTTACACCTGGTACCCAGAGTGGGCGAAGGGAACCAGGGGCACCACAGGCAACAGCCTGTGGACTTGCTGGCCTCAAGTCCAGCATTTTCTTCCCTACAGCAGAGCTGACTCCCTGTGAATTCTGATGTGTGTGGGAACACTCTGAACTATCAAATTTTGAAGGCCTAGCAGGCAATAACTTCCACTTAACATGAAAGTAACTGCACATAATTTTGTGGATGATTGAGAAGGCATGCCTGAGTCCTGAGGCATCTCCAGGTCATTATGAGGATCCGTGGTTATGTTCAGCAAGATCAATGAAGAGCACTCAAGAGATTATTCTATGTCTGCACTGCCCTGATGTGGCCTTGTTTTATTTAAATCTATCTCAGCTAGAAGCTTGTTTATTCATCATTTGTTTTTCTCACACAAAACTGGAATTCAAAATGAGTTTTCTTTTAAAAAATTAAATTAAAAATGTGTATTTATTTTATGTTCCTGGTTGGGGAAATTAATAAGCAGCAGTTCACTGTATTTTGCAAAAGCATGCTATTGTCTTTTTTCATGGCCCAATTATTACTGTCCATTTTCAGCAGTGAACTTCTAGAAAGCAGGAGCCATTTGTATTTCAGTGATTTGTCCCAGCACAGAACTTTTTTAAAAGTGTATTTGAATGGTGAACAGACAGTAGCAGTGAGACTTCTTATGGGAGGAAAAACCCGCATATGGCCTTTCTGAGCTTCAGCACCACTTGGCGTCCTCAGATGCTTTCAGGGACACTCCAGAGCTCTGTCTTCACTGCAGGTCAGGTGGCTGTATTTCCTGAGATGAGAATTGGCTGTAGAAATTGTGTCAGCTCAAAAGCTTGGAACAAAACTCATGTTATGATTTCTCGAATCCCTTTTCCATGAAATTTGTGTGACATAACAACATTTCTCACAGACACTAACAGTTTTATGTTTTAGGTTGTGTGACTATGGTGTTGTTTTGTTTGTTGCAACAGTTTTGTTAAAGCAAGTACTCACAAATTGAGACTATTTGTGCCTTTTAAAATGTGCCTGCCATGTCAGGCTTTATTGTTCATCAAGAAAAGTTATGGTAAATATTATATTATATTACAAATACACAATCTGTCTTCATATATACTATATGTATATTATCATATGTAAATAGCTGTATATAGATTCACAATGCATATCTGTACACAGAAAATATATGGTTTTATCATAAACAATTACTTTTAACCTCCTAGAGGGAGCCAGAATTCCAGAAGAGAATGTGTTGTTTTGAAAGTGTGAATTTTTTTTACATTATGCCGCTCTGAAACGAAATGAAATTATAAGAAGGAAACTGAAGCTGCATATTCAATAGAGAACGTGTGAAATGCATTCCATAAATAGAAAAAGATATATCAAGATGAAATTCCAGATATTTCATCTTGGGTGGGATTCCTAAAGCTATGGGGGAGGGGGAAATAGAGTCCCTGGCTGAATTCCTGGGGGAGTGAACAGGCTTCCGTAGTTTGCACCATCTATGTTATTGATCATTGAGGCAAGGACAGAATTACTCACTGTTGGTTTTCTCCTGGGACCCCTATTCTGGTCTCTTTGCCAGAGTGACTTATCTTTCTTTTCTGCAATTATTTTGCAAAGGGCTGCAGAAGGTGATCTGTCTTCTCATCAATGTGCTGTGGCTTGGGGGACACCTGCCAACAGATGCAAAGAGTCTCCCATTTGATGCAGAGATGCTAACATGTCCCCCTTTGCCAGAAAATGTGTTCAGGGCTGAGTCTCATGGCTTCTGGCCTTCGTCTAGAGATAAGTGATCCTTCACTGAGTGGCAAAGGGAACCATGTGGAAGCCAGAAGACCAGGGTATTCATGCTTGTGAAACAGTGAAACACTCAGCCACCAATGAGCTGTAGTGCTGTTTTACTTTTGTAAATTAAATTGGCCAAATAGACAGATAGTTTCAGTGTTTGTTTAACTGATTCTTTCCCTCCTAGAATATATCTGTGTCTACCATATATCCCTTCCATATCTACGTTCCTATCTATAGTTTTTATAGTAACTCTTCTTTGTTTTGATCACTTACCTCGATTCTCTTGAAAGCAGTTCATTTTAAAATTTAGCTGTGGTCACTGTTTTTTTTGTCTCTCAGCCTTCGGCTGTTCTCCTTTTTGGCTACAATTTCTATTATACCTGTTCTAATGGCTACAGCGAGGGATAAAGGAAAATCCCCATGGGAGGCCATCGTAAGTGGGTGTCTGTTTTTCACCTTTCCCTATAGTGAAGCATTGTAGTTTAGTGTCTGGGAACAGGGACCCAAGGCCCAGAATTCCTAGATTCAAATCCCAAACTCTTCCCCACTGCTAGTATTACCAACCTGGCTTAGTACTCAACTTCATCAAGCCCAGGTTTCTGCGAAATGAGGGTAAGCTGAATCGTATTGGGTCTCTGCAAGGATTGAAAGACAGAATACTTCTAAACCCTCTTCTTTGCAGGAAGGATCAGATAAATATTGCTTTTGTGGTGAATGGTGGTGTCAGAAGGGTAAATCAGAGGCTGGCATGAGTTCATAATCACAGCTCTTACTGCAAATAACGTAAAATTATGAATTATTTGGGTGTATGCCTCTCTAAATTCCTTCTAGAGTGTGGAAAGAATTCTTTGCTTTGATGGCTTCTTACATGTGCTACAGTTTGTCACTTCCGTAGAAAAAAATGATTTTGCTAAGGGTAGGCTCTGAATCTAGGCTGAACTTTGATTACAATCCAGATATTGAAAACTGTTCTATTTATAAAAAAGAGAAAGGATATCACTATCCACCCACATTTGACATCTAGACCTCATGAAAGATATATGTCTTGCAGAAGTAAAACTAAGTGTATAATTTGTGGTATATTTTCCTATTTTTATTAAAGTTATATAGGCACAGAGCTTGAAGAGGCAACCCGTTCTAGAAAACTTACTATGGAAAACAGCCATCTTCCAGTCCCACCATCACCATTTCTCCACTCTTCTGAGGCAACCACTTTCCATTAGTTTGCTGTTCCTGATATCCGCTCAATATCTCTAAATAACCTGCTTATAGATGGCAGCTACTTGACTTTTTCAGTTGCAGGCATTCTCCGTTGACTTCACAGTATAGAAGAGGAGGGTTTGGGTCTCTTTTAATCCCCCAGAGAGTTACAAGTTTGGTTAGACAATATTCTGCTTAGTTTATTATTACTATGTGACCACTCTTCATAGCTGAGCCATTAATACATAATAGTTCAGCTTCTTTTGGGCACAGTTCTATGTTTACCTTGTGGCTTATAATTGTCTTTTTTATTGTTTGTTTGCTTAGTTTTCTATGTTCTATTCTTAGACCTCTCGAATCTTCTTTCCATAGGTTCAGATTTATCAACTGTTCCATCAATTTTGTCCTTCCAGTAACATTTTTTCTGGAGTCTTCTGAGCCACTTCAATCTGGCTAGGTTGTTCTCTAAGCCTGCTGCAAAAGTTTCATTTTGGAATCTCCTTTTATCATCCTTCTAAATCCTCCCTTCACTGTCATTCTAGAAATCCCATTTAATTATCATCGTAGATTCTGGTTACTTGGTATATGTTTTATTGTAACATAATTATCTGTAACAAATGCTTTACTGCCTTATTTTGGTGAGTACATTCTCCAGTACCTTTTTCAGAAAAAGCACATAGAAGACAAATTTTTTTGAGACCACTAAAATTTTACTTTTATTCTTTTCTCATTTTTAATTAATAATTTGAGCATAGAATTGCAATTGTTTTTCATTCTAATTTTGAAAGCATTACTCCATTTTCTTCTAGCTTTCCATGTCTTTGTTGAGTACAAAATGTCATTCTCGTTTTGATTTTTTGTAAATAAACATGTTTTCCTCTGTCTGGTAGTTTCTAGGGTCTGTTCTTTGTTCCAGTGTTCTGAAGATTTATGATCATCTGCCTTGATGTACATCTTTTTTGTTTATTATACACTCAATCAGATAGACTCAGAGGACGCTTTTGCTATGAAAATGCATGTCTTCACTTCTGGAATTGTTTCTGAATTGTTTATTTGATCATTTCCTCCTCCTGTCTTCTGTTTTCTGGACCTTCAATTCTTCAAATGCTGGATCTCTCGTTTTCTATTAAGGTAAAGAATGAGCATTAACTGGTCTGCATGAGGTAAGGGAGGAAGTTTGGAGATTAAATTCTTAAACAGTCTTTTGATTGTTCTGTTTTCAGGCCTATCTTTATTCTAACTTCTAGAACATTCCCAATTATCCTTCTGCTTTCCAGCTTCCAAAATTGTGTTGTTCTGGTCATCTCTTCTATTCCTTTTGCATTGTGGGTTTATGTCCTGTTTGAAAGAAACCCTTTAATATTATTATCTTGCTATGGTATAACAAGAACGGTCATGGTGTGTGTTCAATCTGCTATCGTTAACTAAAAGCCCAAGTTATTTGTTAAAGAAATTCAGAATTGATATTTGCCATACGTTTTAAGCCCATTTGTCTGATTATAATAAAGTGAATAAATACAACCTCTTATGACCTGGTGGAAAATGAACAACTTAGTCTAATTTAATCTATTGCATAGATGGTGAGTGATGACCACAGATTCTAAAAGTCTGCGGTATTAAAAGAGAATGATAAAAGGGTAAAGAATGCTTTATATTTCTTCTAACATGATTTTTGTAATGTGAGCCCTCTTCTTGACAACCCTGCCACATGTGACTTAGATCTGCAAATACTTCACCTAATAAGGCAAAATCAGCAACAGGAAATAACTAAGTGTCCATATAAGAAGTGGGGAATGCATTAATGAAAGAGACTGGCCTCATCACTGATTTATGGTCCTATTTAAGTCATGTCTTTTATGTTGTTTGAATCCAGAAAGCTCTCTCCAGTTTGACTGGTCTGAACTTTGTGGACTTGCACAGCAGTCAGGGATGGTAGAGGCTCAGGGATCGCATGTCCCTGGGGTCCCTTTTCCCACTGAGTTTGGTGTAGCACGTGCCTGTTGTTGGCCTGGGTGAGTGTGCTGACTTGTGCTGTGTCTTTTTTCCCTTACTTGGCCAAAGGCAGAGGTAGCCAGGCAAACACCCTATGGCCATGAAGTAGCCGATACTCTTCTAGGGAAGGGACAACCCTTGGGACAAAGCTAGTGGACTCTCCCAGACTTATTTGCAAGGTCTGCCAAAGTGGACCTACACTGTCAACAGAGAAAAATACTAAATATCCCTAAAGAAGAAACCGTGAAGAACTTCCCAGGAAGAAACAATTCTTTCTCCAAAACAGAGACCTCAACCTGACATCCACAGCTCTCTCCTCTGTCCTCAGACTTTCTCCACCACTTCCAGCCCTGGCTCCTCTGCCCTCCTTTGGACCTAGCAACCCCCTCCTCTTGCAGGGAAGGCTGCTTTAGCCTCCAGCAATGTGCCTGTCAGTCTGTCTCAGCAGAACCAGCATCCCTTTACGGGACATCTTCAAATGCAGAGAAGAACATTTCTCCAGGATCAGTATGCACATCAATCCTTCAAAGATTTTGACTAAACCAGGGGTCAGATGCCAGCAAGGACAGGCATGTAATAGAGATGAGGGAAGAAGGTCAGGCAGAGACAGGCTTGTCCACACCCCTTCTGAAGGGCAGCAGCTGTCCCGCACAGGTTGCTCACTCCACGGGACAGGACAGGCTGCAGCAGACTCTAGAGTCATGACAAAGACAAGGTTAGGATTGTGTCTCCTATGCCCTTGACATTAGAGATGTCAAGTCAAGCCTGTTCCTTGGGGATGTGAGACTCCTCTGATGGGCAACTTTGCATTAAGCGTTCCCTGGGCCTCGCTGAACCTTCCTCAGACTGCTTGGCAGCTGGGAAAATGCACCCAACCATCCCTGCCTGCTTCGCAGGGGTCAGACCCACATCACAGTTGGACAGGCTGCACGCCCAGCTCCCCTGGAACCCCGTTTTCTATCACCAGCTGTTTCCCCCTAACAAAATTGTCACAGGTTTAATTCTATCTTCATATCTGTCTCTCAAAGATCCACACTAATATGCCTAAAGACCTTGAGTAAATTCCTATTGATTGGCAGATTGATTGGGTGCAGGATGGAAGGCCTAGACAGGAAGCTGGCCAAGCCTGCAGGGCTCCCGCCTTCTCATTTGTACAGTCTATATCCTGTTTGACTTTGTTTCCCTTGTCCTGTAGGTTGTGGCTCTTTCCTCCTGGTGCCTGCTGAGGGATTCGATTTACTACACGCTATCCGTGATCGCGCTTATTGTGGTGAGTCACGCTGGCCATCTCAGCTCCCATTGGTGCTCTTCTAAGCACCAGGGGTGGTGTGCGGCTCCTCCGCCTGGAGTTCACTCGAGGTCACTGGTGGCGAGTGTGTGACGCGTGTCTTTGCATGGGAGCACATTTCTTTCTTTCAGCTACTTTGATCCCCAAAAACACCAGCCTGACCAATGGGTGGTCAGAACCAGCATTCAGACTTGGGTTATCTGAGTCTGTGAGAGTCCATTGCTGTTCTCCTGAGACCCTCCTGACCATGGCTCTTCTGTCACTTCATTGGTGTCCCTAGCTTTGGACCTCACTTCTCCCCTTTCTCATTCTGTACGCTCTGCCAGGACACTTTCTGCCCTCCCACAGAGCCCATAGCCCATTACCATGGCCAGCTTTGTCACAACACCCACACCTGTATACTTAGCAGTGACACCCTCCTGAGGTCCTGTAGTGGATGAAGAACTGTCTACTAGTCATCTCCATGCCCCAACTCAACATGTCCCTAAATAGACTTCTTTTTTTTTTTTTTTTTGAGACGGAGTCTTGCTCTGTCGCCCAGGCTGGAGTGCAGTGGTGCAATCTTGGCTCACAGCAACCTCTGCCTCCAGGGTCCAAGCGATTCTCCTGCCTCAGCCTCCCGAGTGCCTGGGACTACCGGTGTACACCACCACGTCCAACTAATTTTCGTATTTTAGTAGAGATGGGAGATTCACTACATTGGCCAGGCTGGTCTCAAACTCCTGACCTCAAGTGATCTGCCCACCTCAGCCTCCCAAAGTGCTGGGATTACAGGCATGAACCACCGTGCCTGGCCCCTAAAGAGACTTTTGATGTTTTCCCCAGGACTTGCTTTACTATATATTTAATTCCCCATTCCTATCTCAGCCACAAACTTGGAATGATTCCCTCAACTCCCACCAGACCCATTTGGTTTCATTGTACTGTGGATTTCAGCTTACAACAATCTCACCAGTGCATTCCCCCAGAGCCCACTTCAGCTGAGGCTCTCTGCATTGCGGGCGTGGACTGCCGCAGCAGCTGCCGCAGTTCATTGTGGGTCAGTGTTTCCATGCAGCGCAGCTCCACCACTTACTCCCCACTCCTCTCCAGCCCTTGCCAGTCCTCACGGCCATCCAAGTGGTGTCTCCACAAAGAACACCTGCAAATGCTTCTCTCTTGTGCAACTGCTCAGTGGCTCTGTGTCGTCTGTGGGGAAAATCCCATGCTCTTCAGTGTGGCAAGCTGAACGGTGAAAAATTGGACAGAACATTGAAATAGCAGTCGGGAGATCTGACCCTTAGTTCTGCTTGCCCCTTTACCATCATGGTTAATTTTATGTGTCAATTTGACTGGGCTAAGTGTCGCCCAGATGGCTGGTGAAAGTATTTCTGGCCGTCTGTGGAAGTGCTTTTCAGAAGAGATCAGCGTTTGAATCCTAGAAAATCATCCTCCTGACGGTGGGTGAGCATCATTCAATTCACTGAGGGCCTGAACAAAACAAAAAGGCAGAAGAAGGGTGAATTTGCTCTTCCTGCTTGAGCTGCGCCATGAATCTTCTCCTGTCCTCAGACATCAGTGTTCCAGGTTCTTGGGTCTTTGGATTCAGACCAGGACGCACAGCATTGGCTCCCCGGGTTCTCAGGCCTTCAGACTTAGACTGGCACCACACCACAGGCTTTGGAGATGGAAGATCATAGCACATCTCAGCCTTCATGATGCTGTGAGCCAATCCTTCCTAGCAGATCTCCATATATATATATATGTCTTTTGTTGGTTCGGTGTCTCTGAATAACCCTGACTAACACAGCCCTCATTGGCCCTCATGACCTTGGAGAAATCAATCTCTCTAGGTCTCAGTTTTCTTACCTACACAATGGGGACAGATCAACTAAAGGGTCTACTCACCAGTTGGACAAAGCTCTTACCAGTGCATTATTTTATTGTAAATCTTTATGCAAATAAAATGAACATGAGGCTTGATGTAAGACTTTCCCTTATGTCACTGAAGCAACCAGACAGGTACTTCAGTGACCAGCAGTTTCTGACATTGAAAATGATGGGTTTACAAAGCATCACACAAGGTTTGCCAGGAAGTCAATGTTCCCTTAAAACGTTCCCTCAGCCTTGTCCTAGAGAGTCCCCAGATTCAAACAGGAAGGGAATTGAACCTACCATGTTCCCCTAGTTCCAGGGGCCCTTTATAATTGGGAGGGCTGGAACCCACCCCACAGAGCAGAGAGGTTCAGAATGAAATGCTGGAACTGAAGACGTGCTTCATCTTTTAAACTTCTGGTTGGTAGATTCAAGGACATACATGAACTCTATGTCCTTATTCTCAGTTATTACCTGTGAAAAAGGTATGATCACCTGGAACCCGAGGACTCTTCCCAGACTTCTCCAATATCCCTTTCCGTGAGCTTTATCCTTCCACGTACAAATCCACACTGACTGTGTGCACTTTGCTCTTCTGCCATTACCGGACGTTGAGATAATTTTTGAAAAAAAATGTTTCAGAATACAGCTAGTGCTTGACTTACAACCACGATTGGTTCCAACAGGCCAGTCATAACACGATTTAGTCGTAAGTTGAGTAGGCTATATGTACAGTACTGTGAAATGATGTTATAACAATCTGTAAGTCATATTTTATCATAATTTTCTTTCATTATTGTTATATATCATAATTTTCTCTGTTCATTTTATGCCATTTGTATCATCTCTACACCATTTTGTTTCTTATTTTTACATTCATCAGGTTTAAGTAAAACACTGCATTACCAGTACAACTGGTTTAATATTTGCAAAACATACAAAATTACAAAATACAGGTGCATACAAAAATACTAAATACAGGTGTAAAAAATACCATAGGAAACATTTTCCCAATTGCACGCGGATATGGTATTGCTGTCGGAAGCTGGTCCACACTGTCGTATGCCCAGCTGGGCAACGTTTGAGCTGCCAGACGCCGAGCAGTCATGGCTAGTGATTGTGGTCATAAAGTCGAATGATCGTAAGTTGCATAGGTCGTAAGTCGATCAATACCTGTCATGGTTAGAGAGCAATGTCAGTGAACACAGCCCTCTACTTTGCTGAATTCCAGAAGGCGATGACTGCTCATGAAGACAAGGTGGTGGAATGGAGCAGAGGACATTCAGATCTCCTGGGAGCACAGACTTCACCACACACTCCCAACAGCAGTTCTGCTGGTGTTAGCTTCTTTCCCCGTTTTCCACATAGACACTTCCTGGACTACGTGTGAAGTCCCTTGTCTTCTGTTCATTGTATCTGGATGTGTCCAAGATAAAATGAATGTAATTGTTGCTAACAATGTGTGAAGAAGTTAAGAGGTTTTGCTTCTTTGGGCTTTGAGTAACTCCCTCACCCAAGCCTGGTCTTTGAGCAAAGCAGTTATCTGCCCTCAGGGTGCAGCTTATAAACCCCAGAACTGAGCCAGCTGAATGTGCAGGCTGCCAGGGCGACTCTGTATTTCATTCAGACAGCAACAAACCACACAAGCAATGCCGTCACCTGAAGATGTGGACTGGATTATTTACAGACCAGTTGTCAAGGCTAGAGTTTTGTGATTTGAGAAAAATTACATCTCTCCAGTGTTAAGAAGAAATGGAAAAGATGAAGTTTGAGTTCTCAGGGCTGGGTCTTCGTTCTTTTTTCTTTGGCTGGTGTTCCTCCAACTTTGGTCTGCACTGGAAACACCCAGCATGCCTGTTTAAAACGCAGAGCCCTGAGACCACAGTTCAACAGGCTATTGAGTAGGACCTGGGAAACTGCATTTTAACCGGCATTTTCCCTCACCTGCAGGTGATTCTGATGCCGGTAGCACCGCACTGCATTTTGAGAAACACAACTTTAAATATGGCTGGAAACTATTTCCTTGGGGTATTCATCCGTTGCATAGAAATGATAATTTCTAGAGTCAATTTTGAGATTCCCAAAGGAAAGGAATCGTAGCCACCTAAGTAAGTTTAGTTGTCTGGATTTCTGACTATTGCTAGTCTGAGTAGACTCCTAACTCTTGTTAAATGGTGGCCAAACTCCCAGGGTCATTTTTACATGAGATTTGAAACTGTCCATGAGGTGTAAAACAGAGTTACACACCCAAAAGTGCCGCCTCTCACAGTGTCTCCATGTCCATATTCCATGCCCCAGCCAGAGGCTGCAGCTCACACACACTCTGTCTTTTTTCTTATTCCCCTCTTTCTGCTTCCCCTAATATCATGGTAACAAAATCATTTTTCATTTTTCTTCCAGTTTCCCTCAGATAATACTAAGTTTCCCTATAGGACTCTGCAGTGAGCACTTGAAATTCCATTGTTTAAAAGCACTTCTTTCTACCCATCAAATAATTACTAACCTTCCCAAACAATGCATTCAACTCTTCGAGTTTTTTCAAAGCAGTCTCCCTATGATACAGCTCTGAAATGTTCAGAAGGCATAACCGTCGGTGTCCTGAGGTTGTGCAATAAGGAGCTCGTTCACCCACAAGGCAAGTCAGCATTCAGCGGGACCAGATGTTGTTCTGTGTACATGCCCACCAAGGGGTTCTTCAGACCTCAGCAGAGGAGCCCTGAAGACAAACCGTGGGCCACAGAGAGGCACAGTGACTTCACCAGAGATGCTGATGGCCCTGAGGGGCCGAGGGTTCAGAGGAGGGTCAGGAAAGTGCTAATGGAGGCATTATGACCTGGATTCAAAACAACTGAAATGCCAGCTAATGTGAGCAGGACATGCCGGGGCCGACAGGCAAAGCCAGAGGAGCAGGAAGCGCACGTGCGCTTGAAACCAACAGAGCTCAGAACAGTTCACTCGGACGGAGACACGGGGCAATGCACTTCCCTCTTCGGGTATTTCACCTAAACTTTCCTCTGTGCTATTTTATACTGTGTTTGTTTGAAGGAGAAGCAAAAGAAATGAATTTAGTCATTGTCTAAAGCAATAATAAAGTGTGGGCTTCTTGGTGCCCTTCCCCCACCACAGTCGACATTCCCTTAGCCCTGGTGACGTTCCATACTTTGAAACATCTGGCCAGCTGTGGAGAGGCAGGACAGTGGCTCTGAAAGCATGGAGGAGGCTCCCCCAATGCCTTCAGTCTCTTTTTGCAAGACAGACGTCACCTTTTAAGTCCTGGAAGAGTTGCAGGTTCTTTGGAGCCCTTCCTTGTGCCCATCCATCCAACAGCCAAGTGCAAATCATTGTAGATTTGTCGCTGCTTCTCCTCTGCCCCCAGTGAGCACTTCAACTATGGGCATCTCCGGCCTCCCAGTCCTGTCTTTTCTCCAAATTCCAGCAGGCTGACAGTTTTTTTGTATTGAAATGTTACTGTAATTTACATAATCAGGTAATTTGCATAAATGCAAATGATTCATTACAACGGCAGTCTAGCAGCTGCTCTAAAAGAAATACTTTATTTTTACCCTTCTTCTCTGCGGGAGGACAGGGCCTGTGAGCACGGAGAGGAGGGCAGCCCCCGGGCGAAGCGGATAGGCCTATGGGACAGGTTCCAGGTAACAGGGACCAGGTCGAAACTCCAAATTCACAAGTGCGGCCTGTCTGCTGATAGGCCAGGTGAGCCCTTGGCCGTAGTTTGGGGGTTCTCAGGGCAGCCTGAGCACTGGCACAGCAGTGAGGTTCCTTCATGTCAACACATCTCCTTCCTTCCCTGGGACATTCATTGTCATGTCCCCACGTGGATGGATGGAGCCCAGGGAGATATGAGAGAGCTCAGCTGAGTCACCTGCCACAGGGGCCCAGCACTTCTAGCAGAATTTACATGTGATAGAAGTGGTCTACAATCTTGTGCTGTCCAATAAGGTAGCCATTAGTCGCACGTGGCTGCTGACAGACAACTAGTGAAACCAAGGAACTATATTTTTATGTTATTAATTTTAATTCTTAACAGCATAGACTTGATCCTCAACAGGGGACTGTATTGGGTCTACCGATATGACTTTTTAGTTTAATACTCATGACTCTGCAGGCAAACTGTTTTGTGAGTCCCACCTTAGAGATGGCAACACCATGGCTCCAGTGGTTAAATGATTCACCCAAGGTCAGGGAGCGGCGATACTTCGAGTTTGCCAGAGCAGGTGTCTGAGATGGTGCAGTTCTACTGCCCCAATATAGAATTTGACGTTTCCACCAATAAAGTCCTCCTCTTACAGTTTTAAAAATCATCCTTACCCCACTGCCCCTCCCCCATTAGAGATGTGTGTCACCTTCACTTACTTTGAGGTCTAGTTTTTAGGCAGAAGGGAACAGCCTCAGACACCCTCCTGGCTAGAAGTTTTTCATTAAAACAACTAATCCGAAATAACCTGGAAATGATTGTATGTTGCCCTTTCGGTGAGAGAAAAGACATCTTCAGAGTTCTTGTGGAGAGCTGCCCTTCACCTGCAGCTGGCTGGCCTCCAAGGCCCTGACCCCTCAGACCCATCACCCTTCCCTCCTGGACCTGTTTTTCATAGGAATTAACCTCTTCTCTCTCCAATTTAGAAAGCTTGGAGCTCTTATGTTTTATTTCAGTAGCTTTTGGGGTACACGTGGTTTTTGTTTACATGGATGAATTATATAGCGGTGAAGTCTGAGATTTTGGCATGCCCTTCACCCGAGCAGTGTACATTATACACAATATGTAGTTTTTTTAACTCTTGCCCTCCCTCCTATCCTCCTCCTTCTGAGTCTCCGAAGTCCATGATACTACTCTGTATGCCACTGCATACACACAGCTTAGCTCCCACTCATAAATGAGAACATACGTGTTTGGTTTTCCAGTCCTGAGTTGCTTCACTTAGAATAATGGCTTCCAGCTCCATTCAAGTGGCTGCAAAAGACATTATTTAGTTTCTTTTTATGGCTGATGAGTATTCCATGGTATGTTATGTACCACATTTTCCTTATCTACTCATCAGCTGGTGAGTACCCTGGTTGCTTTCATGTCTTCGAAACTGCGAATTGTGCTGTGACAAACATACTCACGTGGTGTCTTTTGATAGAATTATTTCTTTTCTTCTGGGCAGATACCCAGTAGTGGGATTACTGGATCGCATGGTAGGTCTACTTTCAGTTCTTTAAGAAATTGCCATACAGGAAAACTTGATGTCCTTCAGGCCACTGTGCCCTCATTACGTTTCAGCTCTCTTTCTGGCAAAGTTGGAATAACTATGGTAGCTAGAAAATCCTCACCGGGAATGACTGTGACAGAATTTTAAGATCCTTAAACAAATTGACTCTGGTCTTACAAAGGTCACCTGTTTTGCAATCCCTGCTGTTGACCGGAGGAAAGGAGGGCCTGCTTCAATGACACTGGATAAACGAGGAGGCCGGTTACACTCTCATTTGCTGCTTGAACAGGGAAGTACATCCGCTGGCCTGGAGACCCCAGAGGAGCCTCTCATCTTTTACAAGGAAAACAACTTGGAAACTTTAGCTATGTGTTGGGTTTTGGTTTTCCCTGCCCAGCAAACAGTCCTTTTGGCTTAGCACCCTCATCTCCTATATCCTCAGTTCTTATCCTTTTCTTTCCTGTAACCTGCCCTTATGTATTTATACAACACGATCAGTTCTGCCAAAGCCCTGCCTGTAGATCATTTACTTTCCTGCTCCTGTATCCACAACCTTCAGCAATCAAGCCAGCCTACAAGATATCCTGAAGCAGGAATTCCTGCTTAACTTTAAATATAACCCATATTGATGCCTAACAGCCAGCTTTCCAGTGTATTCCATCAGTTTCCTCTCCTTGGATGAAATCACTGTGGTCTTAGCTAAGGCGTCTGCACCCCCACCCCGAGAGCTGAAGAAGTGAGAACTGCACCCACTCAAGGGAGTTCCCGCGATGTTGAGTGGGAAAAGTCCACAGAGGGGCTGTTTTTTTTACAGCAAGGAAGGAAAGAGTTTCAGATTTCAGTCTCTTGAAAGACAATGATGATGTTGATTTTCTCCTATGATTTTCGCTGCTTAAAATTCTCATGGTGCCAGTGATTATGATACATGCTATCAGGTCTTAGCTTCAGCAGTGCGGCCTCTCTTGCTTCATGGTTACAGTTTACAGTAAGCAAACCCAGGGGCTGACATGGCCTTGTTGAGACAGCCACCTGCCTCCCAGCTCAGCCAGCCTCTTCTCTCCCGCATATACTAGGGGCTCCCTAGCTCTTCCTCCCTGCTCCTCCATGCTGAGCCCTCCATTCCCTTGGCAGTTCTCTGGGTTGTTCTGATATCCAGGGATTCGCGGGCCTGATGTAAGCCCGTCTTGCTTGGAAGAATTCTGGAGCAGACACGGGGAATGAAAAGCCAGTTTCCATGGTACCCAGCCGTTTCTCTGAAGCCTGGAGGAAATGAGTGCTTTTTTCAAATTCATTCCTGTTTAACATTTAGCTCAGCAACAGAACACGTGGAAACCTTAGGGCGAAGCCAAGGGTAGCTTTGGATGAACTGCATGTGGGTCAGAGGGCAGGGACCAGCTGGTGCTCAGCAGCTCTGAGACCCAGCCATCAGTATCAGCCTTGGTGGTCTCTGGGCTATCACAGCACCTGGCCCCCAAACAGAACCAACAGGGCACAGAGAGAAGAGCTGCTTACCCAAGGCTTGCTTTCACAAATCTAATGGAGAAGAAGCTGAGGCAGTTCCAAAGCCCACAACAGGAGGTCCCTCCAGGGCAACTCATCGCGAGGACTGAGTGTTGACCCCAGGACAGAGCACCGTGCAGGACCTGCCCCTGGAACACCAGCTTGCCCCATGACAGCAGCGGCTGAAGCCACCTTCAGTAGGCTGCCTGCCTTGAGGTGCTTCCCTTCCTTCCAGGAGATTTAATGGAGCTGCGAAAATGGACTTGAACTGACTTCATTTCAACTTCACTATCTTGGCCGGCTGGACACAGACAGAGGACTGGAACGTGAGCACCACTTAGTGGCCATTGGGAGGAACTGTGGGTGCAACTTGTTCTGGCCAGAAAAATGATTTCAAGTTTTCTTCTACACCAGTAATACTGATCTAAGGGGTGGGGGGTGTTGCTTTGATTTATTTTACTCACAGCTAGTACAGCATAAACTACAGAGGGATGTGTGACACGTGTCTTAAGTGTATTGAATAACATGAAATCTTTAAGGAATAACAAGTTCATTTCCCAACCTTCAGCAAACACAAGTGAAAGGAACCTTATCCCTGTCGTTTTAAGAGTTTTCCGAGGGAGTGATTCAAATGCTCCATCAAGATGGTCCAGCAGGGTACCCTCCCGATGGAGCATTCTGCAAATGGTGCCAGTCCTCCTTTCAGTCTTCCGAAGAGGCCGTGACCAGCTGCTTGTTCTCCAGAGAACAGCACTGAATGCTCACAGGCAGTTCCTAGCTCATCTCCACCTCCTTTCTCACAATGAGCAAAAAGCTCTGCCTCTGTTTAGAGTTTTTTTAGAGACAGGGTCTTGCTGTCTCACCAAGGCTGGAATGCAGTGGCCAGATCATAGCTCACTGCAGCCTTGAACTCCTGGGCTCAAGTGATTCTCTCCCCTTGATGTCCCAAGGTGCTAGGATTACAGGCATGAGCCACTGTGCCAAGCCAATTTAGATTTTTCTCAGAGACCTGATTTCTAGTCCCTTTTGTTCATTTCATTTTTCTGTTCTGTGTCCTCTCATTCCTTCACACAGTCCTCTTGAAGGAGAGGGATAAACCCGAATGATGTTTGCTGTCAGCCACAGGGTAGAGAAGCCCTGGCTTTGTGGAGGCCGCCACCTCCTCCTCCTCCCCCTCCTCCTCCTCCCCCTCCTCCTCCTCCCCCTCCTCCTCCCCCTCCTCCTCCTCCTCCTCCTCCTCTCCCTCCTCCTCTCCTCCTCCTCCACTTCCTCCTCCTCCTCTTCCTCCTCCCCTCTTCCTGCTCCTCTTCCTCCTCCTCCTTCTCCTCTTCCTCCTTCTCTTCCTCCTCCTCCTCCTCCTCCGCCGCCGCTGCCTCCTCCTCCTCCTCTTCCTCCTCCTCTTCCTCCTCCTCCTCTTCCTCCTTCTCTTCCTCCTCCTCTTCCTCCTCCTCTTCTCCTCCTCCTTCTCCTCTTCCTCCTCCTCTTCCTCCTCCTTCCCTTCCTCCTCCTCTTCCTCCTCCTCCTCCTCCCCTCCTCCTCCTTCTCTCCTCCTCTTCCTCTCCTCCTCCTCCTCCTCTTTCTCCTCCTCTCCCTCCTCCTTCCCTTCCTCCTCCTCTTCCTCCTCCTCTCCCTCCTCCTCTCCTCCTCCTCCACTTCCTCCTCCTCCTCTTCCTCCTCCCCTCTTCCTGCTCCTCTTCCTCCTCCTCCTTCTCCTCTTCCTCCTTCTCTTCCTCCTCCTCTTCCTCCTCCTCTTCCTCCTCCTCTTCCTCCTCCTCTTCCTCCTCCTCCTTCTCCTCCTCCTCCTCCTCTTCCTTCTCCTCCTCCTTCTCATCTACCCTTATGCATTCTGAGTGATGGAGCATCTTCACACCAGCAGAGATCGAAGAAGAAACTATATCAGTTATTCAAATGTTTCCAGATCTCCACAGTAGTTGGCCCCTGTAGTGGGATCACATGCATTTCCCTTCCTCTGCCTGCCTCCCTGAACCGTATCCCCAACCCCAGCTCCCCAAGCCACAGTCATCCTCTTGACTTCAGAGTCGTGAAGCTCTGGCCCTAATTGCATATTTTGTCCAATCTCATCCGATTTGCCCACTGTTTTTCTGATTATTGTGCTCCTATTTGGGGTCCCTTATACAACTAAGCCCAATCTCACTTTCTCTTTGCTATGATCATTGAAATGATCAGTAATTAAAGTCCTATTAATCTCAGGGCTGACTGCTAGCAGGCAGAAAGAGTACTTTCTTCCAGGGTGAGCGATCTCCCAGCTTTTCCTTTGCAGAACCTGTGCCCCCCCTGTGAGGAGGATCACACAGAATAAGGGCTTTCTAAAAGCTGTTTTCATATTCTATGGTATTGCCTGCCTTCCCTGACAGAAGAAAATTAAATCGGGCTGGTCTAATAAACTCTTTCTCAATATCTTCTGTTCTCTTAAGTGGCCACAAATTGATTGTTCCAGCCTGCTCTCAGGACTAATATTGAATTCACTTCAATTAATAGAAAATGCTTTCTATCTTAAATAATTTGGTCGGCTCCATGATTTTTTGACAACAATCTTTTTTTTTTTAAAGCAAGTTATGCAAAAGAGCTGTGAATGCCATCTAGGGGATGGGTTCCATGCCATTCAGCCTGGATTATGAGATTATTGCCTTTATTTTTTTTAATTATCTGCCCATTCTAGTTTGACATTGTCATGCCAATGTCAACTTGTTGAATCTGATAACGAAAATGAAAGTAACAAAAATGATGAAGGCTTCCAATGGCTCGTTAGGGAGAATGAGTTACAAATGAGCACAGCTCCTTTCTCCCCATCCTCATTTTGACCTTCAAGATAATTGGAAAGGGCTACTCTAATGCGCCTTGTGACTGATGCCCTGAGGTGTTCTTGGCATCTCCACCCAGCTGCGGGTTACTGCCCTGCCTGGGGGCTGATGCCATGCCCACTTTGTTAGCTGAGTTTCCTTCTCCAAGCTGCGGTGACACTTGACACCCAGATTGTCCTGCAAGTGTCTGCTTCAGTCTGCAGAGGGCCGCTGCCTCTAAAGGAGAAGCCACTCCGAGACGACTATGCTCAAAGCAGTCGTACTTCATGAATGTGGGAAGAAGAGCTACAAACCTTGTCGGTGGTTTCCTGCTTCGAAAAAATATAGGTGTACTCATTTGCTTTCGGCAACGTGTCATCAGCCATGGGTGTCATGAAAAGACACCAAACTTAGAGCTGGGGCTGAGTTCTAGAGCCAATTCTGCCGCAAACAGAACAACTCCAGAAAAATTACTTATGTTCTCTGTGACTCGGTTTCCCTGTATAATCAGGGATTATACTAGGTTCCCCCACGCCCACCCCCACCTGCAAGGTGGGAAATGATTTGAGACAGTATATAGACCAGGACTTAAATAGATTAAATCCTGCCATGTATTCTCTCTGTACTCTCTTTCGAGTTTTAACTGATGAATCAACCTCGGTGGGGCACTTATGTGTCTTTGACTGCCTCTGTGGGGCTGCCTCTGAGCCCTCATAATCTTTCTTAATGAAAGGCCAGGACCACGCCCAGGGCTTGGGCGGCCAACAGTGTCCAGCTGGGATTTGCAAACACCATTTGTTGTTATTGCGTTTGTTTTTCAGGGCAATGGCAAGGGGAGCTGATCCCCCACTTCTGGTTGTGATGTGAAGTTTCCTTTGGAAACAAATTCTTTTAAGGAAACAAAAAAATAAGTCAATTAAAAGAAAAAATTGAGCCCATAGAAGTCCAAGCACTTGCATAAAAACTGAAGCTGCACAGACATGCAGAAATCTTAGAGACTGATATATACCTCCCCTTGCAGATCCAAGATTCTACAATGGGTCTTGCTTTACAAAGCAGGTTAGTCGCATTTTCCTGTCACTCTGATGTTGTACAGAAATTACAGGAAGAAGGGAATTACCTGAGGCTGCTCCTTTCCACACATGCCCACCCTGATCTACTGACTTCCACGATCACTGGCCGAAGGCAAAGCCTTAAAGCACCTGTGTGTGTGTGTGTGTGTGTGTGTGTGTGTGTGTGTGTCTGTCTGTGTGTGTCTAATCTTCTGTTCTTTTTATTTTTTCACAGTTCATTTATGATGAAAAAGTTTCCTGGTAAGTACCTCTTTTCCCCTCTTCTCCTTTCCCCATGTTATGCTGTAGAGCTAAATATATCGGAGACCAGAGTTAGGATTCAAGAAAGAAAGGAAAATGTCATGGCAGCTTAGAACAAGGAGAATTTCCTGGGAACCCTCTGTGCACCCCAGGGAAGAAATTAAATTTATTTTCACAGAGTAAAGACCTTTTCTCTTGTGCTAGAGTGGTGGGGTTCCATATGAGACCCTAGTATCTAAATTTCTTTATCATCCTATGTCCAGACATCATGGCCTAGCTGCGTCTTTCTAGAGTCAGACATCTGCTAGGGCATAGTTATGATTTCACTGATCTTTTTTTTTCTTTTTTTGAGATGGAGTCTCGCTCTTGTTACCCAGGCTGGAGTGCAATGGCGCGATCTCGGCTCACCGCAACCTCCACCTCCTGGGTTCAGGCAATTCTCCTGCCTCAGCCTCCTGAGTAGCTGGGATTATAGGCACGTGCCACCATGCCCAGCTGATTTTTTGTATTTTTAGTAGAGACGGGGTTTCACCATGTTGACCAGGATGGTCTCGATCTCTTGACCTCGTGATCCACCCGCCTCGGCCTCCCAAAGTGCTGGGATTACAGGCTTGAGCCACCGTGCCCGGCTCACTGATCTTTTAAAATTGTGTCTGAACCAAGCTCCGTGTTCCCAATGCTGCGTTTATCTTAGGAATTAGGACACAGGTGCTTCTGTGAACAGTAACCCATTAAAGTTCCTCCTGACTTTTAAAAAATCTCAGAGCTCTGACAGTTGGTGGTGTTGGGGTTTTTATTTTGATAGAAACTGTTGCTCCCATTAAATATTTGAGAAGACATTTGCATTTGCGTCAAATGTTCGAATCTTCGTTTTTGAGATGGGTTCTGAGCAAGTTGAATATGTTTGAAATGGAAATCAAAATTGAGTGTATTGTGCATTCTCGTTACATGTTTTCCAAATATTTGATCTACAGAGGTAAGCAATGTGAAATAACATCTTAGGAATAGGCGTAACTCAGTAGGCAGAAAATTTCCATGGTATTACTGAAAGCTAGGAGTGAGCTGGAAAAAGTAGAGTCCACCAGGCTTCACTTTCAGCAGAATGACTTCTAACTCTTTGTGGGAGTGGGCATCTCTGTGTCTGAGGACATCTCTGATTTTCAGAATTAAGGGGCAGTGAAGGACCCATCACACGGACGATAAATGTTACGTGCTACGTCAGGGTATTAAGATACTTTTGCTAACTCTCTCTCCTCTGTGCAAGAAGGAAGAAGAGGAGACAGCTAGGAGAAAATAAGGAGGTCTTCTTTAAATAATAATGATCCATAGGCTGAAAGGAGTTGACATGCCTCGGTGCATCCCAGATCAGAGAGCTTCCTTGTTATATCATCCTGGAGGTGGCCGCCAAATAGAGTGGGGGCATCTCTCCCCCATGTCCTTGGTGATAAAGTGCAGCACAAGAAAACTTCCAGAAGCCAAGGGCATAGTTAGCCCCACCACTGCTCCGCCTTAGCAAACAGTAGGTGCTTCAGCATTGCTCAGTGTTGCTAGTCTTCGCTAATGGCACTCCCAAACAGACAAACGAGCTGTGATCACGGTTGATCTCAGAAACGTGTGTGCTGCTGTTGTGCAGAAACACGTTAGGAAAGGCTGCCCAGCGTGGTTTGCTCTCAGCCGTGGAGGGAGCCGTCTTTTCTGCTATCTCTGTGGCACGGATGCCTGAAAGCCACAACAAGAAGAAAGCAGGCTTTACCGTCGGCCCATTTCACTCTGTATCCTCAAAACATCTCACGAAGGAGACTCTATTTCATTTTCATTCCTAAGGCTTTTCCCGTGATGTTAGGTAACCCATCCTAGGGTAGGGGCCCAAGCCTGCAGCAGAAGGGTCTAGATCCTGGAAGGTACAAGTCATCAGAGCCCTTGCCCTGAGCACCAAGGGTCCCTCACATCTGGTTATGAGTAAGAGGCTGGGAGGGCCGTGGATAAATGAATTGCAAATCCCCAGGTGTGTCTGGATCTGTCTGGGGGGCATTGGAATCATAAGTCATGCACAGCTGTGGCTTCCAGGGAAGAACTGGCCTGGGGGCCTTGGTGGCACCAGAGCAACATTCTTCCCAGAGCGCCGGCTTGTCGTGTAACTGTTGTTACTACATGCATGGGCTGATGGAGAGCATTTTGTACACAAGTGAGGCTGAGAAATTAAAGTCGGTGCCACTGGCCCTTGTCTGCGTTGGGACTTCTGGGGATTTCAACTTCTCATTTAATGGATAAAAAATATATGAGAGTTTAAGATTTTTTCTTTTTTTTAGTGTACACTTATTTTATCTTCTTAGCAAGCCAATCATGAGCATTTATTTCGCTGAAATGGTGTGTCTAGGCACTGATTTCTCTCTTTAAAATCAGAGTCTTCAGTCTGTGCAATTAAAGCACAGTAACATTTTGAAAATACCTTCAACAAAGGATTCCATTCCTTGTTATAGAACATTCCAGCAGGGCCTAGAGATTTCAAGGCAGGTAACCAGTTCACCCGTCCCCCAAATCCTCAAAAGGAAACAAATTTCAATTGTGTTTATTTTGAAACTACAGTACTCTTCAGGCGGAAGTGAGCTTTGTCGAATACAAATACGCCAGAACAAAGGACCCCTGTTTTACAGTTCGGATTCTTTCACCATTCCTGACTCAGCATTCTCCAGGAAGTCACACTGGGTCGAGAAGCGGCAGTCAACAGTCAGTCAGAAATGGTTTTAGTAGCAGGTACTAGAGGAACCAGCTACAGCGTATTGAATACATATTGGTGTATTTTTCTTACGTGTCAGTGCCCGGATGTACAACGTGGCTCTGCGTTTCCCCTGGCCTTTGCCTCACGGTCCCAAGATGGCTGCTGCAGTCCCAGCCACCAGCTTCATATGGAATGCAGGAAGGAGGAAGGAGGGGCTCTGTTGTTCTCTTTGGCACACTTCCACCTTGCATCTCTTTGGTTGCGGCAGGGTTGGCTTTGACCTCTGAACTGGCCAGGGAAATTAGAAAGACCAATCGTGATTCATCCTCAGGGCCTAGGGGCGAGGCACACCCTCTTTGAGATCAGAAGGGCTCCAATCGCTGCCTTGACCTAGTAGGTGGGGTTCTCTTAGCAGAGAAGAGGCAGGGAAATAGCTGTGAGTGCTTTTCAGTTAGGCACCCATGCACTAAAAGACACTTGAAATAGGAAGCGCCAGCCAGGCACAGTGGTTCACACCTGTAATTCCAGCACTTTCAGAGGCCGAGGCAGGTGGATCACTTGAGGTTAGGCCACTTGAGACCAGCCTGGCAACATGGTGATACCCTGCCTCTACTAAAAATACAAAAATTAGCCAGGCATGGTGATACACGCCTGTAGTCCCAGCTACTTGGGAGGCTGAGGCTGGAGAATAGCTTGAACTCGGGAGGTGGAGGTTGCTGTGAACCAAGATTGGTCCACTGAATTCCAGCCCGACGGACAGAGGGGGACTATGTCTCAAAAAAAAAAAAAAAAAAAATGAAGCATCAGAGGCCCACCTATTAGGATATATGCTCAATCCACAGAGCAAGACCCATGATGTTGTCCAAAGGAATTTGGAATGTGTCTTCAGGGAATCTGAAGGCCCAACAACAAAACTAAAGAATGCAGGGCGATGGTTTGGTTTATTCTTTTGAGTCCAAAGTTGTGACTTTAAGAGAGAAAGGAGACCCTGGGATTGCAGCCTGGAAACTCTGTTTCTGGTGGGGCTGGAGAACACCTTTTGCGGTTCTGGGCCGTGTTCGGGAAACCAGAGCCAGTGGTGCACCCAGGTGAGGACAGGAACAGCCCTCACATGTGAGAAGGAACTGTCTTTGGTGAGAATCAGGGATCTGTTGAAAATGACTCAAAATGGAAGCTTGTGGGGAGGGGGGGAAACAAACCCAGATCAGCCACAGACTGGGATCCTCAGAGGACAGTGGGTGAGATGTGCTCAGGAAGGGAAGGGAAGAAGGTACCCAATGTCCTAGGGGAAAGGGCGAGAGAGGGGACCAAGCAGGGCCGAGTGACTTCCAAGGTCTGGATGCTTCCTAAGCACCTCCTCTATGCCAGGGAAACATGTCATAAGAAACCATAGCTGGCCCGACCTGGAGCTCTCTCAGGCTAGAGGGGTGCAGACCTTGACCTGTAACTGTAGGGCCACATGGAGAGGCCCACCACACTAGAAGAGGGGGCCAGGGAGAGGGGTCCCGAAGAGCATTAGGCCAAGACTTGAAGATCCAAACTCAATCAGGTCAAAAATGCACCGAGAACAGCATGGGGTGGCACAGAGGCCTCTGAGATCTTACTGGGTTCATTGGGGAGGAAGCCTGGTGAGCCCTTAGTCTGAACCCCAAAACAGCAAACTTGGAATGTCAACAAAAGCAGGGAATCTTGTCCTGTGGGCATTCCTGCAAAAATGGCCAAAGAGAACCTGGTTTGAATATTGCAGCGGAAGGGCTTTTGATTAGTAAAACATCACAAAAATCTAAAAGATTTGGAAAGAGCATACATATACCTGTTTAGAAAGTGCTGGACTTCATTCAACCTGACTACAATATTTCATTAAAGTTAGTTCATTTTCTGGTGACTTCTCACTGAATCTATTAAAATGCATCTGAGCAGTAACGTGACATCCCTTCAGATCCTGGGAGTCTGTTCCTTCTAAATGAATGGCTGTGAATAAATCTCACTCTTCTCCATGAAATGTATGCTGCACATACATTGATTTTGATGAGATAAGAACCCTGTTCAGGCCACCAGAGGCGTTTTGCAACTGAAAATTGATGTTTGGAGGCAGTGTTACCTGCACAGATGAGCAGAGGGATGCTTTGTGCTGGGGAGAGCAGGGGAGTAGGCAAGACCTGGGGGTGTCCGCGTGGGGAAAAATCAGCTGTCAGCGTTTTAAATCTCTGGAAAATGAGACACCAGATACCAGGGCAGGTGGCAGGTGTGAGGAGTGGTGTCAAGTGACTGCTAGAAACAGGTGTTAGTTAGATAATAAATGAGTAATAAATATATAAACGGGATCATCACAGACTGCTCAGAGGTTTAGACAACATAAACAGGGTCATGTGAGAGAAAGCCAGGCAGGGGCAGGCAGGGATGACTCCTTGGAGGAGGTGATATTTAAAAGCTGGTATCTGCGGGATAAAAGGCGCCAACCAAGGAGTGAAGGGAAAGGCATTCCTGGCCAAAGGAATAGCCAGCGCAAAGGCTCTGGGAGGGGAAAAGAGTCTGCTGTGTGTAAAGGAGAGGCCAGTGAGGCGGGGCACAGATAGGACACAGGACGACTTGGAGACAGAAGAAAAGGCCACATTTTGCAAGGAAAAAGGAAACTTTTTTCTTCTTAAGCATTTTGGGAAGTACGTGAAGATCTTAAGAAGTGCGGTGACATGCTCCCATCATATCAAAGAAACCAGTTCAGAGGCTGATGTGAAAATGACCTGGCAGCGTGTGGGCAGTAGAGAGGAAACAAGTCGATGATTCATGGAAATACTTGGGACATGGAGTCCGATGGATATGGGAGTGAGGAAAAGGGAGTGCTCCATATTGATTTCCAGATTCGGGGCTTGGCTGGGCAGGCAGGGGCAGCTTAACTGAAATGGCAAAGCCCAAGCTATTGCTGCTGCTGCTGTTGTTTAAGGGGGCTAGGAAGTAAGAATGAAGAAGTCTGTCCCGATAAGCATTTGGACTTCCAGGTGCAGAGGCCAAATATATGAACCTGGAGCTGGAGAGAGGTGTGGCATGGATGTGTAAATTGGGGGTCATTATCACGTATGTGGTGTTTAGAGCAATAGGTCAGGATGAGGTCACCTAGGGAGAAAACGTAGGCAATAAAGATGGCCCAATAACGAGAGGATGAACTGAGGGAGTGGAGGAGGCGAAGGAGATGGAGAAGGAGAAGATGGGGCAGGAAAGAAGCCAGGGGTGTGGCCTCTCGGACGTCAGAACAGAGAGTTTTATAAAGCGGGGCAGATGATTTCCTTTCAGATACTGCCAAGAAATAGAACAGGAGGACGGACAGCCACTCACACATCCTTGTATTGGCGTGGATGGAAGTCACTGGTGCCCTTGACAGGCGATTCAGGAGATCGGTGGGTGTGGAAGTTAAGCTAGAGAAATTTGCCAGCTGAATGAGAGGCACGGAAATGCAGCATGCACAGCGCTTTAGAAAGTTTTGCCATGACAGAAGCTGAGAAATGTGGCAGAAGTTGGAAGGGTTTGGATACCCTAATTTCCTCTCGCAATAGTGCATCCTGAGCACTTTCTATAATAAATACATACATCTTTGCATACTTTTTTGGAGGGGAGAGGGAGGAAAGGGCTTTACTCTGTCACTCAGGCTGCGGTGCAGTCGTGTGATCATAGCTCACTGCAGCCTCCATCTCCTGGGCTCAAGCAATGCTCCCACCTCAAGTAGCTGAGACTCCACGGGCACTCCGCCATACCTGGCTAATTTTTGAATTTTGTTCTGGAGACAGGGTCTTGTTATGTTGCTCAGGCTGTTCTGGAACTCCAGGACTTAAGTGACCCTTTCCCCTCGGCCTCCCAAAGTGCTGGGATTACAGGAGCGGGTCTCCATGAACAGCCTGCATAATCATTCTTAATGGATACGTGAACTTACTTATTCACGTACCCAGCACCCCGTTTAATAACCATCTGGCTTCTTTCCAGCTTTTCACTTTTTTATAAACACCACTTCAAGAAAAACCCTTGTGTATTTATCCTTTTCACATTTGGCCAAATATTTCTCCAGGATCAGCTTCTAGACATGGAATTTGAAAAGAGAAAAGGAAGGGTTAGGTATAACATGGAGTTTCCTCACCCAGCCATTCTCCAGGAACCTACCGTTCAAGCCAAAATTACTCCCTCAATGAGCTGATTTAATTCTGCAGCCAGAGCGAAACCTGGGAAACAAGTCCCAGGTTTTTAGTTGGAAGCCACTAAGATAAAGAAAACACAAGTATGGGCTGGGCACGGTGGCTCACATCTGTAATCCCAGCACTTTCAGAGGCCAAGGCGGGAGGATCACAAGGTCTAGAGATCGAGACCATCCTGGCCAACATGGTGAAACCCTGTCTCTACTAAAAATACAAAAATTAGCTGGGCGTGGTGGTGCACACCTGTAGTCCCAGCCACTCGGGAGGCTGAGGCAGGAGAATCCCTTAAACCTCGGAGGCCAAGGTTGCAGTGAGCCGAGATTGCGCCATTGCACTCCAGCCTGGGTGACAGAGTGAGACTCCATTTCAAAAAATAATAATAAAAAAGAAAACAGAAGTATTCAGACTATCAGAAGCTCAAGGGACATTCCAGTGGGTTTTTCTTTTCTTCCTTCCTGTGGAACGTTTTCCCACTTATTCCTTCTTACTTTTGGCTGGTACCTTCCCTGCCCAGATTTCGTCTGTCTGCCTGCCTCTCTCTCCCCCTTCACCCTTTATCCCTGGATCCTATATATCCAACAATCCCTCTAATTTTAGTTTCTCCATGTAAATATATCTGAATAGTTTCAGTAAATGATTAAGCTGAGGCCAAATGTATACATATTGACCTATATTCAGCAACATGTATGAAAGGCTTGCTGCTTTTAAAGAGCTCTTTTAGGTAACAAATAACAGAGGGAAGGAGAATTTTCCCTTGCAGTGAAGAGAGACGAGAAAGATGGTTGACAGCCTTGTGCAGCGTAGAAAATATCTCTAGACCAGGAAATACCCATCACCTGGCGCCGTCTGCCTTCTCCCTGCTATCTTGGCCGTTTGCATCAAATATGTCTTTAAAAAGAAGGCTGGTGAGTTTCACAGCTGTCTGTGACTGTCTTTAACTGTTCTTGGTTTACATGCAGGTGGGAGTCTTTAGTCCTTGTGCTGATGTATCTTATCTACATTGTCATCATGAAGTAAGTAAAATGCCTTCTTCATTTATTTTCCAACACTGTTTCTTGCATTCCACATTATGTGATGATGTGGGAAGAGGATTGGAGCAGGTATCTGACTGGTTTTTCAGTGCCTGTCATCACAGTCACTTGGCTCCCTGGCTGTCCGTTGTGAGTCACTATAATTTTGATTAGTACCAATTATAGTGACCCTTCCAACACATATTCGATGATAGACTCAAAGCGTCAATGTTTCACTCGAGAACTCTCTAGAACCCCTAATCCCGCTTCAGGATCTGGCAGCCTAGCTCTGGGAGGTTTCTGAACACTCTTTTTTTTTTTTTTTTTTTTTGAGATGAAGTTTCACTCTGTAGCCCAGGCTGCAGTGCAGTGCGCGATCTCAGCTCACTGCAACCTCCGCCTCCCAGGTTCAAGCAATTCTCTGCCTCAGCCTCCCAAGTAGCTGGGATTACAGGCACCTGCCACCACACCTGGCTAATTTGTATATTTTTTAGTAGAGACATGGTTTCACCATCTTGGCCAGGCTGATCTTGAACTCCTGACCTCGTGATCCACCTGCCTTGGCCTCCCAAAGTGCTGAGATTACAGGCATGAGCCACACCCAGCCTCTTCACTCTCTTTCTTAAAACAAAGGAGATAAAACTCAATACATTACACTGCTAAAGAGGGTGAGGGAGATGCAAGGCAGTCTGCTGCCAGTCTACTCAACACGGCAGCCACCATCAGCCAGCCAGCCAGAGGTCTGTCTAGACCCACTATCTAGGGCTTGCTTGTGAAAGGAATTCTTAGGGTAGGACCTTTATCAGACATGGAATTTTTGTGAGGTAACTGATGAAGCGTTAGTTAAAAGACAGCTAAAATCATGGATCAAATATCTGTGGACTTCCATATAAATAATGGAAATGGACTTCCATTATTTGAGTCCACAGATATTTGATCCATGATTTTAGCTGTCTTTTATATTCATGGTGTTAAGTCATCCACTGCTGCATAACAAACCGTCCCAAAACTTAGTGGCTTAAAAGCACAAACATATATTTTCTCACACATTATCTGAGAGTTAGGAATCCAGGAGCAGCTTAACTGCAAGGTTCTAGCTCAGAGTCTCTCCTGAGGTTCCAAGTAAGAAGTCAGCCAGAACTGCCATCACGTACCTGACCGGTGTGGGAGAACCTGCCTTCAGGTGGTGCTGGTTCTTGATTGACGAGCTCAGTTTCTCACCATGCGGGCTCCTCCTTAGAGCTGCTTGAGTGTCTTCCTCCAGAGCAAGTGATTCAAGAGAGAAAGCAAGAAGGGCCTGCAACGCCTTTTATATATCCCGGAAGCCACGCACCATTACTTCTACCGTATTCTGTTTATTAGAAGCGAGTCACGAAGTCCAGTACACACTCGAGGGGCTTGTATCACCTAGTGAAGGGAAGAGTGTCAAAGAACGGTTGATACAGTTTAAAACCACCACATTGTATATTCTTTTCCCTCCTGAAGTTGGGGTAGCTTATTTATATCAACAATTTGCCGGGCACTGTGGCTCATGCCTATAATCTCAGCACTTTGGGAGGCCAAGGTAATGGATCACTTGAGGTCAGGAGTTCCTGACCAGCCTGGCCAACATGGTGAAACCCCATCTCTACTAAAAATACAAAAAGTAGCCAGGCATGGTGGCATGGGCCTGTAATCACAGTTGCTGGGGAGAAGGCAGGAGAATCGCTGGAACCCTGGAGGCGGAGGTTGCAGCGAGCTGAGATCACACCACTGCACTCTAGCCTGGGTGACAGAGCAAGACTTCATCTCAAAAAAAGAAAGAAAGAATTATATGGCCAATGTTCCCATGCTCTAAGTTAAATGTAAGCACCACGGTTGTGAGCCTGCTGGTTCATCTTTTTGCCAGGCACCACTGGGATGAGGAGCTTATAAACAATGCAGAGACGTTCTTACTATCGTTGCCCACACCTGTGGGAGCTGCTTCTTTTTCTCTAAATTAGTTCGTGTTTCTCCAGCATATGTAGCTATAGGAGTGACTTCCTTCTCTAGGGGCAAGAAAGTAGGAATCCATCAACAATAGCCAGTTTGGACATATCAGGTCGCAGTCCGGAATTGACACGTTAAGGTTTCTTATCGTTGAGGCCTGACAAAAGTTAATTCTGGTAACCAGTGACTGGGAGGCTTGTTGGGAGAAATCAATGTGTGCATTGGCAAACATCACAGGAGCAATGAAGGCAGGAGCTGGCTTGGCCAATGCCCAGGGTGGGCTGTAAGCAGTCTGCTGCCAGGCTACTCAATGCGGTGGCCAACATGTACGAGGGGAGCCATGCAGTGGTTACCGTAGACCCCACACCTGGGGCTTAGTGAAGACCAGCACTCCTAGAGTCGGACCTTACTCATACATATCCTGGTACCATAAGGCAACTAATGAAGAAACCAGAAGTCACGCACTGTAGAACTAATCATTTAAAAATACCCATAGATGAGCTCTCATGAAAACCAGAGCTGACCCAAAGCCTTTCCAAAGTTCCCAGCCCCCAAAGGAAAAGCCTTTAAAGATCAGAGCACCCATCTTGTGCCTCTTTGCCTCAAAGAGTCATGTGGAGGAGCCCAGGAAGGAAAAGAATGTGTGACATGGTGGTTTTAATATATATATTATACATATGTATGTATATATGTGCCTCTGCCTCCAAGAGCAAAACTATATAGAGTCAGTGCCAAAGTGGGAAGCCTCAAACAGTACACACATTTTCCTTTGCTGTTGACTATTGGATTGTTTCAACTTTTTAAAAAAATTTTTGAGGCTCTAATTTAGTTCCCAAAAGTGTATCAGTCGATTATTCCGGAAGAATCACCATATAGTGTCTGCTGTGTGTCCAGCATTAATCCTGGGTCTTGAATCTTAATTTTCCTGAAAGTGTGTTTCAAAATGAATTCACTAGGAGCTTCACAGAATTAAGTATTCTTCAAAAAACAGATGTGGCCAGAGGGAAGGAGAGTTGAGGAATTTTGCTGGCATGCAACCTATGGCCACTGCCCACCTTTTCCAAGCCACCCTGCGGCCCACGAGTCGCTGGCAGGACACGTGGACAGTAAGACAGCACAGTGAGCACATCCTCTCCTCCTCCCCAAACCATACCAAATGTGGAAGCTAACGAGGTGTGTTTCTGCTGATGCCTCACTTTTACCAACATTCCAGCTGTTCAAACCAGCAGGATACAAATAAAACCGGGAATGGAAGCTACTGTGCTCGTGAAATTTTCTGCATAAATTCTGGTCCTAAGTTCTAAATTGAAATCTCTCCTCTGTAGCCATCCCCTTCTGCAATCAGAGGCTTTAATCATCGGGTTTTATCAAATCTGATTTATAAAATTGCATGCTTCACAATAAAATAGCTTCAGGGTGCAAGCACAAAATTTAAAACATTCAATTAAAAATATAAAACAGCAACAGCAGTTAAAAACAACAGTATATATTAGAATCGTCAGCTGCCTCCTAGGTGGAGAGTTCTAAAATGACTTTAAACATTCTGTCTGAAGGTCAAAAAGCAATTTCAGATTGTCCAGGTAGGCAGAAACCTTCAGGGAGCATGAAGCATGCCTGGCCTTGGCAAGGATTGATTTCTGTACATCCCGGGTCACTGCTCTGGGATTTGTTCCCCAGACGGGGTACATGTGCTAGTGGTTAAGGACCAGTGCCTCACATTCAGCTTTGACAGTAGATCCCCCTACTACTGACAGCCATGGAAACTCAGCCAAGTTATTCAGCCGTCCTGAATCTCAGTTCCGTCTTCTGCAAAAAAGATTAATAATAGTTTCTACTATTATTATATATATTCCATGAGAACGGAGTGCGACAGCTTAGTTAAGCTTAGTTTACCCTGCTATCCAGTTTTGACAAAGCCCTCACCGTATAGTAATATTACCCTGTTCTCTAAACGCTGACGAATGTGTAACACATAGGTTCGCTTTTGTACTTTAAAAGCAAAACCCAATCACTGGGCACTGTGGTGCATTCCTGTGATCCCAGCTACTCAGGAGCCCAGAGTTGGAGGATTGTTTGAGGCCAGGAGTTTTTGACTAACCTGGGCAACATAGCAAGACCCTGTTAAAAAAAAAAAAAAAAAAAAAAAAGCAAACCTTTATGCAAGTCAGTATTTCTTTCAGGGAAATGGATTCTAAGTCAAGATGACAGAAACACTGCCGCTTTCCCTGTTACGCCATGAGGCAAGGCATCCTTGTTGAATCTAGAAATATATACAAGAGTCAACAGTAATGATGAACCCCATGCGCTTGTCACCAGCCCCAGAAACCATCAACCCACAGTCGCCCCATCTACATCACATTCGCTTCCCTTTCCTCCTATAATTTTGAAGTCCCTGACATCACACTAGTTCATCCACAAAAATTCCATTATACATCTGGGCTTCTCTAGACGTAACTGGATACTCTTTTAGGATTCTAAAAGGACTCTTCTTTAACATAACATCAACATTATCAACATACCTAAAATTAATACTAATTCCTTAATGTCAAAAAATACTCAATGTTCAAATTTTCAGGGACCTCACAAATGTCATTTTTATTGTTTTCTTTTGGTTTCATAAATATCATAAATATTTTTAAAATGAGAATTCAAATAAATTCCACCCATTAGAATTGTTGGCCCATGACTGGCTGCTTATCTTTTGGATCTCTCTGCATCTATAAACTCCCCCTCTGTGCTGTGTATATGCATATGTGTCTCTGGGTGTGCCTGTGTCTGTGTGTGTCTCTTTGTGTGTGCACATGTGTGTGTATGTGCCTGTGTGTACGTGTGTGTGTGCCCCTGTGTGCGTGTGTGTCTGTGTGTGTGCATGGTGTCTGTTTCTGTGTCTGTGTGTGCGTGTGTGTCTGTGTGTGCATGTGTCTGTGTGTCTGTGTGCATGTGTCTGCGCGCATGCGTCTGTGTCTGTGTGTGCATGTATCTGTGTGTGCATGTGTGTGCATGTGTCTGTGTGTCTGTGTGCATGTGTCTGCGTGTGTGCGTCTATGTCTGTGTGTGCATGTATCTGTGTGTGCATGTGTGTGCATGTGTCTGCATATGTGTGCATGTGTCTGTATGTGTATCTATGTGTGCATGTGTCTGTGTGCGTGTGTCTGCATGTGCATGTGTGTATCTGTGTGTATGGATGTCTCTGTGTATGTGTGTATCTGTGTGCGTCTGTGTATGGATGTGTCTGTGTCTGTGTATGTGTGCATGTGTTTCTGTGTGTATGTCTACCTGTATGTGTGTGCCTGTGTGTGTGTGTGTGTGTGCATTTTCCTTGCACTTTGTTTTGTAATGAAGTTTAGCTGTTTGCTCTGCAGAGTTGCCCGCAGTTGGAAAATGTTGATTACATCCCATGATGTGCTACAGTCTGTTTCCTTGGCCTGTGTGTGTGTGTGTGTGTGTGTGTGTGTGTATGCATGTCTGGGTGTCCATGTGTGTGTGTCTGTGTGCTGCATGTCTGTGTGTATGTCTGTATATGTCTGTGTGTGCACGTGTCTGTGTGTGTCTATGTCTCCATGTGTGTGTCTCTGTGTGTCTGTGTGTGTGTCTGTGTGAGTGTATGTGCATGTGTGTGTATGTGTGCATTTTCCTTGGACTTTGTTCTTTGATGAAGTTTGGCTGTTTGCTCTGCAGAGTTGCCCATCGTGGGAGAGTGTTGATTACATCCCATACTGTGGCGCAGTCTGTTCCCTTGGCCTTTGTGTTTCCTATATGTCTGTAATTGATCTGATTAGGGCTAGACTATGTCCCAAGTGCTGGTGGGTTTCATCATCAGGAGGCACGGTGATGTCTGCCTTTCTCTCTCTGTAGCATTGGCAGCCATCAGTGCTCAGTATCTGGATCCATTATTTCATATGGGTTGCAAAATGGTGTTCTAATTCTATGCCTCTTGTCTTATGAATTACAGATGGCAACCATCACTTTTGACTAGTTTTCTGTTCTCTCTCATGCAATGTGATAACCACACATTCCTAGAGAGTACAGGAAAGCACTGGTGGATGAGAAGTTCCAGCCACAGAGGGCTTCTTCATCTCTCTGAGGTCTTGTGGCCATAGGCCAGCCACCCTAGAGCTGTACTCACTGAAGAATCAGGCACAAAGAGATAGCTGGGAGGGAATCCAGAGCGCTTCATATCTGTAGGAGCAAAAGAGATAAGGAAGGGGAAGAGAAACATAGGTTGAGTAGCTTTCCAGCTGGCAATTTAGAGTGACCACGCCTAGCTGCCATTTCTATGGGAGGTTGGAGGTCGAGCTGAAGATCCCCAGTGGGTTGTCCCATGGCCAGTAAACGATGGAGGCCTTTAGATCTCTGAGTGGGGAGAAGCAGCAGCAGCCTTCTGCGCCCTGGAAACTGTGCCTGGCTGTCTTTGCCCATGAGTTTTTATAAATTTTCTAGAATTCTTCTATGGGAATCTTCTTATACTAAAGCTAGGGAGATTGGATCATTTGCTTGCAAAAAAAAACCTTGGAACTTGTACAGACTTCTTCCCTTCCCACCCAAGGCTGCTGGGGCATGTAAGGAACACTGCACAATGTATTCACTTGATCATTCTGGAGAATCATAGCCTAGAATTTTTTCATAAAGCCAAGGGCCCATTAGATCTGGAATTTAGGCATGATAGTCACAGAAATTTGCAAAATCCCAATCTGTGACCTCAGGAAACCAAAGACATACAGAGACGTAGACAGCCATCCGGCCTGTAGCACATAGACCGTGACACACAGCCACTGCTCCTGGGGAGTGGCATGGATGAGGCAGCTTCTCCTTCTCCCGAAAGGCTAATCCCTGCTTACGAAGAGATGTGGCCCAGAGGAGGTAGACCTTGACCATCCCACTGAGTCTTAGCACACTCCTTCCGTGTGCAGACTGAGAGAGGAGCTCAATCCCAGAGAGGCCTCCACTGGCATGAAAGAGGTTGTAAAGTAAGCAATGTGCCCATGTGCCCTGGTTTATTTCTGTAATGGTGGGTTATTTTTTTTCACTTACCATTTGTTTGTAAATTGGGAGAAATGGGACAGGTTGTATATTCTGAGAGGGAATGGGTTGACGAAATTAGAATAATAATGAGTCCCAGGGACGGTTCCTGCAGACTGGGAGAGCTCCCAGGAGCACTCGGTGGGTGTTGGGAAATGGGAGAGGGGCAAACACTGATGGACTCTGCCCACTTGTTGCTTTGCTCAGATATAACGCTTGCATACATCAGTGCTTTGAGAGGAGGACAAAAGGTGCCGGGAACATGGTCAACGGATTGGCCAACAATGCTGAAATTGATGACAGCAGCAACTGCGACGCAACTGTGGTGCTACTTAAGAAAGGTAACCAAGGAGCACTTTGGGGGCCAAGGCAGGAGAATCACTTGAGGCCAGGAGTTCAAGGCCGGCCTGGCCAACATGGCAAAACCCCATCTCTACTAAAAACACAACAAAATTAGCCAGGTGTAGTGGCCCAAGCCTGTAATACCAGCGGCTTGGGAGGCCGAGGCACAAGAATTGCTGGAACTCGGGAGGTGGAGGTTGCAATGAGCCAAGATCGCTCTACTGCACTCCAGTCAGGTCAACAGAGCCAGACCCTGTCTCAAAAAAAAAAGAAAGAAAGAAAGAGAAGAAAAGGTAACCAAGGAGATACAGGTCCAAGAAGAAAGTGCTAGAACATGAGCCCATCTGCCCATTCTCAGCCATACATGGCATGTCCCAGCTGGTCTTGACAGGACACTGCCTGCCCCAAGAGAGCAGAAGTTTCCAGTTCTCCAGCCCTCCCTTTCACTACAATGCCATGGAACCGTCTCGTACCTGGTAAGCCCCTTGGAGCTCAGGAAGCCCCCTGGAAATTCTCAGACAACACACTTGCTGGGAGTGCTACAGAGAACAGGACGACAAAGGAGAGGAGACCCCAGGTTCTGAGAGACTGTTTCTGTCCCGTTTTGGCCATGTGGCCGCGAAGCAGGTTATGTGACCTCTTGAGCCTCAGCTTTCCCTTGTGAAATATGAGAATCATTTTTGCAATAAGCAAAGCAGATAAATATGTATGAGTTTAGTGCGATGCTCTGTAAGTGACAGGGGTGATTAGTATATTACTAGATCCAAATTCACTTTCAGGCTACATTAATTCAGTTTTCAAGCTGCAAACAGAAAGAGAAAAGTACCTTCATCTTCAAAGTAATTCTTATATTCAATCGAGTCTTACAAAACAGCTGAGATACTAAGGGAAGTAGTATGGTGCTTTCAGATAAAAATATTTTTTCTTAAAGGAGCTCAGAAAATTATCATTTACTTTTGCCTAGAATGTGTTTTTTATTTAACTTTTTAAACTTTTCTCTTTAAATGTGGGAGTTTATTTTTTCTTGGTCCCATATGGTTGCTTTGCAGGAAGGAAAAAAAGAAATTAGAAAGGTTATTTTCAAATACATCTATGGGTTATTTCCAAATATATCTCTGACATCACTGCATCATTATTAAATTTTCAAAATTAAGTATTTGATATATTTTTTCTGAATAATTATACGTATGTTTAACAAATGTCTTAGGTGGGTTAGTACCATTTCACATGAGGATTTTATTCAGTTTTTTCTCTTCTGGATAGTTTATAACCATAAAAGGAATATGCCAAAGAGAGCTACCTAGTATTAGCCAGTGTTTCCAGAGATCATTTCATGGTTTAGTGGCTTGGAAAACAGGAGCTAGTACTAAGAGAGACCGCAGCCAGGTACCCTTGAGCTGTGCGCACATACTGCTCATTCATAGAGACGGAGCTGGGCCCCTCATGCAACTTTTTATTTAGGCCTCCCAGTGAATTATCACACAGAATTTGTCCCAAGCACACTTCTGACTTAGGTTCTCTGTAACGTGAAAAATTCCCCCACCCCTGGTCAGCTCTGCTCATAGACTGGGCTGAGGGAATGTGTGCATTTCACTACCATGTGCTCCAGTGCAGAACTGCACTAACATCAATTCAGTAGCATTTAACAGCTCAATATGAATATTGCTGACATTTGAAGGGCATAAAGGGTTACTGAAAGTTCTTGGAGTCTTCTCTGTGCCCCAGATCTGAGTGATGGGAAAAGGAGCCTTTGAGGACCAGGAGGAATTCTATTACGGTATCATTAATTCTTACCATGTCAATGAATGGTGCTTAAATTGTTTCAAGTCCTTTCAAAAGACTGACCATTAACACCCATGGAAAGGAGATTTTGACACTTGTTCAAAATTTGCTCACTGCAACCCTTCCTGGTTGGATGGATGGATGGATGGATGGATGGACAGATGGATGGACGGATGGCTGGAAGGATGGATAGATGGAAGGAATAAGGAAAGAAGAGGGGATGGATGGGTAGATAGGTGAGTTGGATGGATGGGAGGAAGGAAGGAATAAAGAAGAGTGGATGAGTGGATGGATGGATGAATGGATGGGAGGAAAAAAAAAGGGAGGAAGAGAGGGAGGGAGGAAGAGAAAGGAAGGGAAGGAAGAATAAATAAATGCCTCCTTCCTGCTCCAGGTCTCAATGTTATTTTACCTTACGTTTTTCATTTCCCTAGCAAATTTCCACCGCAAAGCGTCAGTGATCATGGTGGACGAGCTGCTGTCGGCCTACCCACACCAGCTTTCCTTCTCTGAGGCTGGCCTTCGAATCATGATCACCAGCCACTTTCCCCCCAAGACCCGGCTCTCCATGGCCAGTCGCATGTTGATCAATGAGGTACCTGGGAAAGCACTGTCCACTGACCACTGGACAGGGGTGGGAAACTCTGGGAAAGAGAGAACGTTTCTTGTTTGAAAGAAGAAGCACCTAACTCAGAGCTTAACACTGCAGCATCCCCCAACCATTTTCCAATCTTAGTTCCCTGGGCCAGCTGTGTACCTCGTCCTTGCTCTTCCCTCCATGTGTTGAGACATGGACTGACTCCTATTTATATAGAAAACTCCCCTGTTCCTTCTCCCTTTTACCCACATTTTTCTTCTGTTCTTCCATTTGAATAAAGCCCCCTGAAGTGAACTTGCACAGAAATCGTTGCTAAATAAGGGTTACCTTAGTTTAAAGTAATCCAGAGTCCCTGACCTGAACTTTGCTGTGAATTCCTTTTCTCGAGTGCAGCCTTATTGATACACTAGTCCAAACACAGTTGTGTAGATTTCTCACATAGGGACCCAGGGACTCCTGCAGTCTGAGGAAGAAAGATGACACCACAGTGCACAGAGTTTCAAGGAACTGCACATCCCAGACACAGGAATTTTTCTCTAAAGGGATTTGCAAGTTCTAATGGGTAATAAAATACTAATCTTTTTTCTCCCTGCTAGAAGTTGTCTGGAGTTGGTTATCACATTGAGAGACCCCTTAAAACTTGAGTCCAGGGTCTTCTGGAAGCATCTCGTCAGCTGCCAGGAAAAGATTCCCAACAGCTCATGTTCTGAGTGTAAGGTGTTTGCAATCCCTCTGACCATGATAAGAGTGTGTCTTTCCCTTTCCAGAGACAAAGACTGATAAACAGCAGGGCTTATACCAATGGGGAATCTGACGTGGCCATCAAAATCCCAATTAAGCACACTGTGGAGAATGGGACAGGGCCCAGCAGTGCCCCAGACAGGGGCGTGAACGGGACACGGAGGGACGATGTTGTAGCTGAGGCTGGCAACGAAACAGAGAATGAGAATGAGGACAATGAGAATGACGAGGAGGAAGAGGAGGACGAGGATGATGATGAAGGACCGTACACGCCATTCGACCCCCCCTGTAAGAGATTCTATATCTGGGCTGGGGTTGGGAGCTATTTTGAGCCACTGAGTCTTAGATGATCTTTTTACCATTCAACTTTTTAAAATCTCTGTATGAACATGAGAATATTGGAGCTGCAAAATATGTGGTATTTTGTTACGCAGCAAGAGAAGATGAATCGAAGGGTTTGCAAGGGAGGAAAGGAGTGTTTTGTCATTTAATCCTCAAGATGTTTTTGTCTTGGTTGATGGGAAAGGTTGCCAAGAAATACATCCGATGGTGGCAAAATGGATAAAGAACCATTTTTTTCTATAATCTACTAACAAGTGATCTACTAACAAGTGATATTTGATATCAAATCTCCAGTGGGCAGGACTCTGTTGTAGGAGATTCAAAGATGGCTAAGACAGAGGTCCATGATCGTTGGTTGAAATGTGAGCTCTTTAACCAACTGTTTTGTGGAAGTTTTACTGAAATGGCAAGAATTTGGTCTGGGTCCTGCTTATCAGGGCACAGAAAGCCAGTCACTGAGACAACAAATATTCCCAGGGAAGAAGGGTTTAATCAGGTACTGCAGCCAAGGAGATAGATCAGTCTCAAATCCATCTTGCTGACCAACTGCAGCTGGGGGTTCATAGAGCAGGGAAGGCAAACAGGAATTTTGAGAGGTAAGGAAAAGGGGTTACTCCGCCGGAAGTAGACAATCAATCCATCAGGCATCATGATGAAGGAGAGATCTGACTCCTCATTGTCCAGACACCACGATCTGGTGAGTTTCAGATCCTTGCTGCCATCTGGGAGGGCTAACGGTCCATTTCCTGAGAAAAGAGCTCAAATAATACAAATGTAAGTTTCTCAAGTTTTAAAGCTGAGAGAAAGTCAGTTTCTATACTAGTTCAAAAAAACTATGAACATCAGTTCTATGGGACAATTGGGCTGGTTTCAGGAGACGGTCTTATCTTACTTAGCTGTTCTGCAAGAACTTTTGGTATGAAGGTGGAAATGCCTGTGACCGATGTGGGCAAGGCAGTTTGGTGCACAAAAGGAGAGGCACGTCACTCACCTCCACCCATCGCATTGCAGCTGGCCAGGACAGCTGTCTTGCCAAGGCCAGCCCTGGTGATGCCAAGGCCTGAAGAAGCTCTCAGGACCTTGGCCACCAGGGCAGTGACCTCCTCTCCCAACTGCTACCTCCAACAAGAACTTGGTTATTCCAGAAACTGTGTTACCCCACCCCACCCATTATCAGAGCAGGTGGACCAAGCCCAAAGAATTCTGCTTATTTGCTGGACCTTCCAGAAGCTTCTGACTGTTTCAGGGAAGAGTACGCTGGTCAAATTCACATTGACTGTCAAGTGTGTGAGGCTCAGTATACATGTGCAGAACCTCTTCAGGATGTTGGAATGTGCAGGATTATCTGAGGAAATGTCGTTTGATCCACTTGAAAGCCCATTTAATGGTAGGACATGGTGGAGAGTGTCAGAATCCTGTGTTAATTTCAGATGAAGGGTCTTGCTGTGCTCCAGGGGAGCTCCTCTCTGTGTTCAGAGGATAACAAGGAAAACTTGAACCAGAGCCGCCCCTGTGCCCAGTCAGGGCACTTAAGATGTCAGCCTCATGAAGGACTTACCAAAATGAATAGAAAATATTCATCCAGATTCCTACACCCCCAGGTCCCTCACCTCCCACCCAAAGCTAAATTATCACTTGTTAGTAGATTATCTTCATAGAAAAAACGTACACTGGTTCTTTATCCATTTTGCCACCATTGGATATATTTCTTGGCAACCTTTCCAATCAACCAAGACAAAAACATCTTAAGGATTAAAGGACAAAACACTCCTTTCCTCCTCCTTGCAAACCCTTCCATTCATCTCCTATTGCTGCATAACAAAACACCACATATTTTGCAACTCAAAACAATACCAACCTGATTAGCTTACAGTTCGGTAGGTCAGAAGTCCAGCTAGGTTCTCAGTCTCACAGGCCATAATGAAGATGTAGCCAGGGTACATTCCTCTGCAGAGGCCCTGGGAGAATTCATTACCATGCAGTGGTTCCTTGTGGCTGTACGGCTCCTTGACGGCTGTCAGCTGGGGACGTCCCACTCTTCCTAAAAGCCATGGAGCCCCTCCACCTTCACCTGGATGTGTGGAGCCCCTCCCACCATCGTTCCTAATCTGTCTGGCTCCCGTTTTGCTTTTGAGGACTTTTGCAACTAGATCAGGCAGCTGCACAATCTCTCTTTCTAAAAGGTAAACTGTGCTATACAACGCAGCAGAGCCACGAGGCTGATAGCTCATGACACTCACAGACCCTGAGAATCTTAGGGGTGCATGTCTAGAATTCCACCTACTCAACCTCTGTTTTCAGAGTCCACTATTGGCTGGCCATAACCAAGCTCCAGTAATGCTATTTTGCTAAACTCTTTCACTAATTAAAGAAATGGTCCAGCCAGTAGAAGGTCTGCAAGTGGCCAAATTCTATGTTAGCATCTTGGGAGCCCAGAATCCCCAAGTGCACCCCTTCAGGGGACAATGAAAGATGCTTGTGTGAGATGAGACCAAGTCTGGCCCTGTGCCTGGGCCTCATTACTGATTGGGACCGACTGCCCCCTTCATATCCCTGGTTCCTTATTTCTCTCCTGGATGAGACCTAAGCATGGGTTTCAAGGTCTTTGAAACTCCTGCTCGTCACCCTCTGCCTCACTGTCTTCAGGTTGCAGATGACGGAGCCTCAGGTCTTCCAGCCACACCTTCTGGGCTTCTGTGTGTTCAGAGACATGGCTGCAGGCATCTCACCCCCAACAGATGTTGCACCTGAGGCTCAGGAACCCCACATCCCCTCCCGTGTCCTTCCTGAAGCACAGGCAGGAGAGAGGAGATGATATTCTGTGTGGTTGAAGCATCCCGTGGGATCTCCATGTCATTCAAGGGCCCCCGGCTGCCGAGGTAGGAAGCAGAATTCCAAGTCCTTCCCTACCAGCCCTTCTCACCTGGGCTTCCTTAATGAAATGCACGTTCTGGTTCAGGAAGTTTGGGGTGAGGCCCAAGTCTGCATTGCTAAACAAGTACCCCCACACACACTGATGCTGCTGGTCTGTGTGCCACACTTGGAGCAGCAAGGGGTAGAGAGAGATCTAGAGGCTCTCAGCGATCTTCCCAGTTCTTCTAAGATGCAGAACCCGGGCCTGCCTTTGAAAAGAGTGGGCTCCCCCAATTACGACTGTCTCTTCCCCTCCACAAGCTGCTAAGAAATCCCAGGCCTGTATTCAGGAGCTCCATTTTAAAGCAAGGGGATGAATGCAGGGCCCCAGCAGGGCCCCTTCCTGGGGCAGGCAGGCCTCAGTTTAAGGGTGGGAAGCCTGAGGGGTACTTCTGGCCAGCAGAGGGCTTCAAGGAGCCAGAGAGTCAGTCCCAGGAGCCCTGAGATGGGTTCCTATCAAGTTCCTGTGGCCTGAAAAAGGTCTGTCCACATGATGAGGACATTTTTCCCTCTCACGGTCATCCTGCAAGGTGTGAGTTCCCTGTGCTTCCGGCACCCAGCCACAGTGCTTTCATCTCTCAGGACTTGACTATAGTGGGTATGATTATCAAGAAAGTAATTATTTAGGAGTATGTGAATACTGTTTGCGACTTCATATATGTGCCTATATGTACAGTGTGCAATTTATGATTGATAAGGCCTATTCATTACCATGCACATGTATACTGTATACACTTAACCTATTGTATGCGTATGAACATACTTATGTTTCTGTATGTATATACCATATTACAGGTTGTATACACGTAATATACTACGTATACATATCTACACTTGGTATACGCACATATGTACACATAGACGTGCAGCTGCTACTGTCTCTTGAATGAAGAAAGCCTACAGGTGACAGACAGTAAAAGAAACCTTTTCATGTATATATAGGTAAACACACTTCCATGGGAAAAAAAAAAAACTAGAAGGAAATACACCAAAATATAAGTATGTTTTTCCAAAGCAAAATTATATTTTTTCTATAGTTTTGTTTTCTTTGTCTTTTTTTTTTTTTTTTTTTTTGAGACAACGTCTCACTCTGTCGCCCAAGCTGGAGTGCAGTGGTGAAATCTCGGCTCACTGCAACCTCCACCTCCTGGGTTCAAGAGATTCTTTTGCCTCAGCCTCCCAAGTAGCTGGGACTACAGGCCACATGCCACCATGCCCAGCTAATTTTTGTATTTTTAGTAGAGACGGGGTTTCACTGTGTTGACCAGGCTGGTCTTGAACTCCTGACCTCATGATCCACCGGCCTCAGCCTCCCAAAGTGCTGGGATTACAGGTGTGAGCCACTGCACCTGGTCGACAAATGTATATATTTAGGTCTAGGTCTAAAATACTGTGCAATAACTTTTTCTCTCTCCGATAGAGTTCAGCTTTCTTAAAAGCTGACTGAGGAATATAATTTAGAAACAAGTTTTTTTGCTTGTTAAAGCCAAGTCCAGCTCAAAGGGTTACTATCATACTTTGGGCCCGGTTCAGGCCCCTGACTTCAGCTCCCATGTGAAATTGGGTAATCACCAGCACATCAGGCCATGGGCAGGGAATTTTTTTCCCTAAATTCATTGGTGTACCCCCAGCACCTGCAGCAGTGCCTGGCATCAATGGCATAAAGAGCATTCAACAACTATTTATTAAATGAATGAATGAGGAATAAGCCTATCCCCCTTGCTGCTCTATTTGGACCCAATGGTAATAGAGCAGAAGATGGAAAAATGTCCAGAAATGCTGTTGACTCAAAGAGGAAAGGAAACCGTTTTAACCCCTTTATTTAGAAATGGAAATTAAGGGCTTGGTGCAGTGGCTCATGCTTGTAATCCCAGCACTTTGGCAGGTCAAAGGGGGTGCGGATCACCTGAGGTCAGGAGTTCGAGACCAGCCTGGCAAACGTGATGAAACCCCATCTCTACTGAAAATAGAAAAATTAGCCGGGTATGGTGGCACACACCTGTAATCCCAGCTACTTGGGAGGCTGAAGCAGGAGAGTCGCTTGAATCTGGGAGGCGGAGGTTGCAGTGAGCCACTGCACTCCAGCCTGGGCAACAGAATGAGACTTTGTCTCAATAAAAGAAAAAAGAAATGGAAATTAAGACAAGCTAAAATCTTGGTGATCTTTATTTGACTGCCTTTGTTCCTCAAAATCATTTTTTAAAAACACCTGATATTTCACCTTATATTTGTTATATTTGCTGCATCATCTTTAAATATATGATTCAGATAATGCTCATTGAATTTCTACTTTTAAGATTATTGTTACCAAGGGGCAACAACTTAAATAAAGCATGTATGTCATTGAAAATGATGTTTTCCAGATATAGCGCCTCCCAGCGTCCAGTCAGAAAGGTTTAAAACAGTTGATAAAAACTCAAAAGTCATTGGTGCCAACTTGTACTTCTTGCAGCTTTGTCTAATCAATATCATTTTCCAGCCCTTGCACTCATAAGTGCAGACTTCATTTCTTCTTCCCTCTTTTTTTATTTTCTGAAGAAAGTAAAAGAGCCAAATTGAGATCGTTTCTCTTCCTCTTCATGTGTTTCTTTGTAATCTTTGATTGGGTGTGTATTTTAAGCTAAACGAAGCCTCTCTCTCCATGTGAGGGCGTCAGCCATATGGAACACCGTTAAGAGGGTTTTAGGAGTTACGCATGGGTAAATGCCTTATCAGCACATTGCAGGATTTAGGAATGTGCAGAATTCCAGGGTGGATTTGGGATCCAGAGAGCTGGCCATATCCTGGATTCTGCAGCATTTAGAAGCCCCTCTCTAAACAACTGTCAGCCAGTCTTCCTGCTTCACACGGCAAGCACAGTCTCCATGTTGTCACCATTCACTGACCACCTGCAAATCTTACAGCTAACAAGATTCATAGCAACTCATAGCAAAATGCTTCTCCTTTCTTAGTATTTTTTTGTTTGCTTGCTTTACTCTGTTCTTGCAAGTCGGATAACCTTAGATTCTCAAAAACAAGTAATGTTCTTGGGTCTGTCCGATTAGTTTGTTCATAAGAACGTGATTGCTACTACTGTTATTGATGTTTGCTGAAAACGTGGCATGTGTCCTGCACTATCCCTGCCTTTCAAAATCAGGTGGTAAACAAGTGAGAACATGCCTGTTTCTCGTAGAATTTATTCTAGTTTGAGAGAGACTGAAAACCGGAAACAACCCTGACGGTTTAAGGCAGGAAATACTTGCCATGAAGCAAATAAAACTGGGTACTAAAAAAGCAGGAGTGAGATGATGAGGGCCACATCTGGATGTATTTGAGGGCTCGGTGACATTTGAAGGGTGAAGTGGCCTGCAAGACAGAGCAGGTTCTGCCATGAGAAGATCCAGGCAGAAGGCCTGCAACGGCAAAGGCCTTGAGGCAGGAAAAGGCTTGGAGTGTCTGAGGACAGAAGGCAAGGCAAGACCAGGGAGTATGTGAGCAGGCAGAGTGGTAGGTGGGGCAAAATCAGGCAGTGCCTTACGGGCCATGGTGGGAAAACCTGGTTTGACTCTAAGGGCAGTGAAGGCCAATTGAAGATTCTAGAACACTTGGCTTTTTGAGGCTCTTTCCTCTGGCTACTGGTGACAAACAGATGGAGGTAGGATAGGCATAGGAGCAGTAGTCCCCCTAGGGAGCGAGGTTGTCAGCCGGGCCTTGGTGAACCTGGCCCCAGCGGAGGCCGTGGGGATGAGGAGGTGGTGGGAATGCCCTGTCAGGTGGCCGGGGTTGGCTCTGGGGGATAAAGGAAAGGGAAGAAGCAAGAATGACTCTCAGGATTTTGACTAGAAAAACCTGTGAGCTCACGTTACCCTAGCCCTCTTCCCAATATCATCTCATTTAATTCTCCCAGCAACTCTGAGCTCAGTGCTGCTGCATCCACATTTTCACAGAGGAAGAAGCTGAGGCATAGAAAATTTAAATAACTGAGTCTTTCAACTCATAAGCCACAGAGCAGGGACCGGAGCCCAGCACCATCTGATAAGAAACCCCTCTGCCTCCCAGAGACGCTGTGCCTCGGCCATTTAAGACAGGCCAGAGGGTGCCAGAAATAATGTCAGATGATTTTTCTATGTAGTTTTAAGAAACTATTTGAAGATTGGTAGGATATATGAAGCAAATACTAGATACGAGTACAAACGCATAAAATACATTTTATTAAACATTTAATTACTGTTCAAATGTTATAAAAAATCCTCCTTAACTCTGGTGGGAATATAAAATGGTTCCATCATTTTGGAAAACTGGCAGTTTCTTGTGAAGTTAAATGAACACCCACCCTATGACTCAGCAATCCTCCTGGGTCTCTGTCCAAGAGAGATGAAACATGCCCACAAAAAGACCCGTGCAACAATGATCGTATCACCCGGCTTGTAACACCCTCAAACAATCAACAAACAAGTGCCACCCACGGCCATGTGGATAACAAATCACAGCACATTCACAGGATGGAATACTACACAGCAATGAAAAGGAATGCATCACCACACATGAACGAACCTCACGCACATTATGTTGAATAAAAGAAGGTAGGCACTAAAGCATCCTATATGGTTTTATTTATTTGAAGTTGGAGAACAGTAAAAACAGTTATCCATGGTGGTAGAAGGTGAGGGGTTGACTAGAAAGAGGCACAGGAAACTTTGTGGAAGGCAGAGACACTGTGCATCTGGATTGCATTGAGGAATACATAAAAATACGTATGTACGGTTCTTTCTAGAGATGAATGAGCAGTTAATCAGGATAGTAACAATACAGGCCTAGGAAGAGCCTTCAAATCCTCTTTGAAGATTCTGGCGCGCTGACAGACGATGCTGGGAAATGCCACCAGGTGGCGCTGCGTCCGCTGACGCTTTATTACCGGGAGAAAATTTAGTTACCAAGCCACGTGGAAGACAGAAGCCCCGCTGGTGTTCTTCCTAGTTCCCCCACCCCTATTTCGACCCCCCACACCTACACACACTCCACCTCTTTTTTGTCCTGAGTAGCCTCCTCTCTTTTCCCACCTGGACATCTGCCAAACCATCCGCCAAGCCTGGTATTACTAGGAAGTGATTCACCCTGTCATTTTGGAGACCTAACTAGCAGGTGGACAGTGACTCATTTTTTTTTTTTTAAATTCTGTTTGGTGTTGTATGTCAGGTTTCGTTGGTGCTGGAAAGCCATTTGAGTGTTTTAGGAAAAGAGCAATATAATAAAGTTTAAGTCTGGGAAAAGCAGTACAGAGGCTTGACAGAGCAGAAAAATAAAGCTAACTGGGGTTCTTTATTTTTTTCTTTTTATTTCTTTTGGGCTTTTTCATTTTCCCAGCGGGCAAACTGGAAACAGTGAAATGGGCATTCACCTGGCCACTGAGTTTTGTCTTATACTTCACTGTACCCAACTGCAACAAGCCGCGCTGGGAGAAATGGTTCATGGTGACGTTTGCTTCCTCCACGCTATGGATCGCAGCCTTCTCCTACATGATGGTGTGGATGGTGAGTGCAGTCGGGACCCTATGGCACTGTTAAATCTCTGTAGAGGAAAAAGCGGGGAATACGAGTCAGGGTTTCAGTCCATACCTGTACCAGTCAACTATTGCTACAATAAACTGCACAATGAACCACTCCTAAGCTCGGTAGTTTAGAATGGCAGGCATCTATTCTCCTGCTCACACGTCTTCAGGTTGGCTGTGGATTGATTAATCTTAGCTGCGACCTTCTATGCAGTTCTGTTTCGGGCTTCAGGGTGGCCATTTTGATTTAGGCAGAGGTGGGGTCCATGTCTACTCCATGTGTCTGCTCATTTTCTCTGGGCCAGAGGCTACCTGGGGTATGCTCTTCTCACAGTGCATCGTTAGAATGCAAGAGAGCACGTGGGAACACGAGATGCCTCCAGGGTCTTCGCCTGGCACTGACTTACCATCACGTCCACCCATGTTTTGCTGGCCAAGCCCCACATCAGGGGCGTGGGGGAAATGTACTCTATCTGCTCCAGTGGGAAGAACAGCCATATCACAGGACAAACGACATGGAGGAAAGGCACAAAGAATTGGGAAATGATGGTCAGTCCCTATCTGGGTCTTAGTTTCTTCAACCAGACAATGAGGCGTTGCATTAGATGATCACACAAGGGTCCCTTCTGGGGCTAAAATACTGAGTCAGTGATTGACATTGGTTGATTGACATTGACTGACAGTTGATTGACATTGATTCAGTAGCTTTGACATTAACAAAGTCATTTTAGGAAACCTAGCCTTCCAGACTGCATTACCCATTTATGGCTATACTTTTTAACTGGGGAGCAAATCTAAATCATTAGAATTGGACAGAAATTAGAAGGCATGGCAAAATGATGCAAATCCAATTAGTCTTGCCTTGAGTGTTAGAGAGAATGCAGTATAAATGTTGGAGAATTAAACTCAAGAGCTAAAAAGAAGGTTGTGCACAAAAGAGGACCTGAAAAAGATATTTTTGCAGGACCAAAAATACCCAGAACAATTTCGTTACGTGGATAGCAAATTTGTAAACCTGACACAACTAATTCATAATCACCTCTTCCATCAATATCACAAACTTTTTTTTTTAAACCCAAGTTTTATAGCCAGGAAGTTTTCCCTCATTCTGCATTCTCTGATGTTTTAATTTGACACATACACCAAGTGCCACCTCCTACCTGGGTTTGGGGGGCAGTGTTGGCTGTTCCTGACCTCAAGGTGCTATGTGATTTTCTGACCTGACTCATCTGAGGTTCAACCTCCTGTTTGCTTACTTTCCCTCCAGCGGAGGTTCTAAGTCCCCATCAATGGCCAGTAGTAAGGGAGAGAACCAGGAGAGGCTGGAGGCCTAGTCCCAGGCACCTGAGCAGTCCCTCTCCTGAACTCCAGACCCAGCCACAAACATGATAATGAAAATGATGAGCTGCAGAGTCCTACAGGGACTGAGCTGAGGGTTAAAAAGGAGAAACAAGGGTTTAGCCAGGATGCCGGTAGCTCCATTTGCTCCAGAGCAACAAAATAGAAACAGCGTGTGTTTCTGCAGCTTCCTTTTCTCCGTGGAGACTGGGAGTCAGAAAGCCCTGCGGCCACCCCAGCTGAAATTCTGTTCAGTTCTGCCCAGTACGGAACAGAAATGAGCTGCATTCTCTGGTTTGAAAGGAGGCAAGGCAGGCATCTCCATGGATTTCACTCACATCCCCGCAGCCTTTGAACAGGGAAGGAGCGATTGTGGCCCTTGGAGTGAAGTCAGGGTTCCGGGTGTAGGTATCTCTTTGAAGGGCTGGCCCAGAAGGAACTGTGAGAAGAATGTGCTCCTTACAACATGTGGTTTGCATTTCCTGTAATTTTATGGAAAGTCCGGGAGATCAAGTGGCATCCTAAAGTGACCTAATAGTTTCTGCTCAAGCAAGTGTCTTCTCCTTGGGCCCACGTGCAGGGAACGTGTCTCTTTTTCCACTTACCTCTTTTTTCGCCACTAGCTCCCTCATCATGTCCATCAACTGCTTTTTTTTTAAGCATTCTTACATTTGCCTTTTCTAAATTTGCATAAACTTAAACAGTCTAAGTGCAATTTGTTACATGGATATATTGCATAATGGAAGTGACGAAGTCCTGACTTCAAGTGTATCCATGACCCAGATAATGTGCGTCGTACCCATTGAGTAATTTCTCATCATGCACCTCACTTCGTTCCATGCACCCCACTTCATTCCATGCCGAATTTAAACTGGGGCGGCCTCTGGGCTTTCTGACTTTCAATCTCCAGGGAGGAAAGTGAGATGCAGAAACACAACATTTGGGCCCCTGACCTTTCTGAGGCCCCGCTGCCTATCATTCCACACCCCACGTCCAAGTGTACACATTATGAGCACCCACTTATGAGTGAGAACATGTACAGTTTGACTTTCTGTGTCTGAGATGTTTCACTTAAGATAATAGTCCCCAGGTCCATCCATGTTGCTGCAAAGACATAATTTCATTCTTTTTGTGGCTGAATAGTATTCCATGAAGCTATTATGGTAAAGAAGATGTTGGCAAGGACAGCAAATTACTACCAAGCTTCAAGAAATAGAGGAAAGAAAATGCTAGTTACAGCTTTTCCTTTTCTTTTTTTTAAATTTTATTTATTTACTATTATTGTTAGACTGGGTCTCACTCTGCTGCCCAGGCTGGAGTACAGTGGTGCTATCTCAGCCCATCGTAGCCTGAACCTCCTTGGCTCAAGCATCCTCCTGCCTTAGACTCTCAAGGAGCTGGGACCACGGGCATGTCCGGCTAATTTTAATTTTTTGTAGAGACAAGGTCTCATATGTTGTCCAGCCTCGTCTCAAAGTTTTGAACTTAAGCAATCCTCTCACCTTGGCCTCCCAAAGTGATAGGATTATAGGCATGAGCCACTGCGCCCAGCCTTAGAGTTATGCCTTTCCGACAAGTATGGGTGTTGTCAAACCCAGCCCCTTCGCAATTCTTCTAAATTCCCACTGCACATGCCCCCTAATATGGATGCTCAAATTCCAAGCAAAGCATCCATCCATTCTGGGAGTTCAATATTTGAATTCTATTTCCTCCCTCTCAAACTACCCGCCTCACCTGAAAGGAGCAACTGAAAAGGCCAGAGTTTTGTCGGAAAGCATGGCCTGTAGCAGCACTGTGCCCTGACCTGCAGCCCTGGCCACCACCCATGTAGTGTTCATCGCTTTGTGTTGATACAGAAAGCAGACATTGCACCCCACAGAGGCAGCCCAGACTGTAGCCTATTGTGAGTCTCCATGAGAGGAACCATGGGCAGGTGGGGCTCGAGGTAACCCTCGGCTCACCACCTCTTCCTGCTCCTTCTAGGTCACAATCATCGGTTACACCCTGGGGATTCCCGATGTCATCATGGGGATCACCTTCCTGGCTGCCGGGACCAGCGTGCCTGACTGCATGGCCAGCCTCATTGTGGCTAGACAAGGTGAGACTTCCCCTGGCAATGGGAAGGAGGGAAGGAGGAAGAGAGGGAGGAAGGGAGGGAAGGAGGGAGGGAGGGAAGGAAGGCAGGAGGGAGAAGAGAAAGGAGAGAGGGAGAAGAGAAGGAAGGAGGGAGGGAGAGAAGAAAGGAAGGAGGAAGGAAAGGAAGGAAGGAAAGAAGGAAGGAAGGAAAAGAGGGAAGGCAGAGAAAAAAGGAAGGAAGGAAGGACTGCTCTACCTGCGGGATCCACCTGGCAATTAACAGGATTTGGAAGGAGGGAGGGTGATATCATGTTGGTTGCAAGTTTTCCTGAGATCAGAAGAACAGAGGAATGATCCAGAAGGTCCTACGCTTGAGGAAAGCAAAGGCATTTCCCAGGTAGCACCCACAGCCCCTTCTGGAGGCTGTATCACCATCCTTCCCTTATGAAAAGTAGTAGGAAATAAACTAATAGCTAACCTTTACTGAGTAAAGCATCGTAGATGTACTTACCTTATTTGATTTAAACAACAGCTCTGTGAGGTAAATACAATTATATCCCCATTGTACGGATAAGAAAACTGAGGCTTAGAGAGGACAGACCCCATCGCTAAGGCTGACACACGTGCAGTGCCCTCTCAGTGACAGTTGCCAGAGGTCAGTTTTCAGAGTGTGACAGATCCTTCCCAGATGCCCACAGCTCACAGCTCACCTTCCCAGACGCCCCAGATGGCCAGGCCCTTCCACAGCACGCATTCTGACACATCGGCCTGATTTATGCTGGAGGTCATTTGTTTCAAACAAATGTGTTGTGGAGCTACAAAACTTATCTCACGGTCCTCACAAAGCTTTACTGATGTCTACACTCCTGGTCAGTTACTCCAAAGAAGGCCTGGAGGCGGTGCAGGGAGGTTGGAAGATGACCCAGTGTGCAGGTGTGAGCTTGGGAGTCACTTTCTAGAATGGTTGACCTTATTCCTTTCCATAAGGGTATCTCAAAATCCCTAGAATCTTGAAACTGTCTGTATTAGGGCATCTGACATTGCTGTAAAGAAATACCTGAGGCTGAGTAATTTATCAGAAAAGAGGTCTAACTGGCTGACGGTTCTGCAGGCTGTGCAGGAAGCGTGGCAGCCTCCACTGGGCTTCCAGGGAGGTGAACGGGGAGCAGGCATGTCTCACATGGCAGGAGCAAGGAGTGGGGAGGTGCTACACATGTTTAAACAACCAGATCTCACGAGATCTCACTCACTATCACAAAGCTAGTGATGGTGGCTTTGTGATAGTGAGTGGGGGATGGTGCACCAGGAGGATGCTGTTACACCATTCATAAGAAACCACCCCCAGAATCCAATCACCTCCCGCCAAGCCCCACCCCCAACGCTGGGAACTACAATCCCGCATGAGATTTTGTGGGGACACAGCCGCAGAGCATATCACTGTATTTGGTTTTCTGAATCACTTATATTCAATCAGTGATCATATTTGAAGTATGATTCAAATAGAACGTGTGTTTCTGTGTTTTGCAATTGGTGTCATCCTTTCACATAGGTAATGGCCTGGAAAAGAGCTTGCAAAACCACCCTCTGGCTGTGAGATTGAAGGTTTGGGAGAGTCCCATGTGGGGTCCCTGCACTCCCCTGGGTTCACTGCCCTCACTTGAGTGACCTCTTGTCCCTGCAGGGATGGGGGACATGGCCGTGTCCAACTCCATTGGGAGCAACGTGTTTGACATCCTGATCGGCCTCGGTCTCCCCTGGGCCCTGCAGACCCTGGCTGTGGATTACGGATCCTACGTAAGTGGTTTTCTCCAGGACTTCTGAAATCCAGGGCTACGTGGACTCTGTTTCAACAGCCTTGGCCACAGGGCTTTTGTCTCGGGGCAAAAGAGGCATAAGAAATCGTAATACCGACGGGAAAACAAATTCTCCTTGTCAAAGGCCTTCCTCAGTCAGGCTTGCAGGGACATTCAGGACTTTAGAGCAGGGGTCAGCAAACTTTTTCTGTCAAGGGGCAAATACTAAATATTTTAGGCTTTGTGGGCCAGAGGATGCTTATACAGCTCTTCAGCTCTGCTGCTGTAGCAGAAAGACAGCCATAGACAACAAATAACCAAATAGACGTGGCTGTTTCCATACAGCTTTGCTAATAGAAACTGAAATTTGAATTTTATATCATTTTTATATGGCGTGATATATTTACACTTCTTTTGATTTTTTTTTTTTTTTTGAGACAGAGTTTCGGTCTTGTTACCCAGGCTGGAGTGCAATGGCGTGATCTTGGCTCACCGCAACCTCCGCCTCCTGGATTCAGGCAATTCTCCTGTCTCAGCCTCCTGAGTAGCTGGGATTACAGGCACGCGCCACCATGCCCAGCTAATTTTTTGTAGTTTTAGTAGAGACGGGGTTTCACCATGTTGACGAGGATGGTCTCGATCTCTTGACCTCGTGATCCACCCGCCTCGGCCTCCCAAAGTGCTGGGATTATAGGCATGAGCCACCGCGCCCGGCCTTGATTTTTGTTCCAACCATTTTAATATGTAAAAAACATTCTTCATTCATGGACTATGCAGAAACAATTGGTGGGCCAAATTTGACGCATGGACCATAAGTTGCCAACCCCTACTCTGGTGTACTTGAACTTGCTTCACCTTATTACAGGCTAAGTGATTCATGTCAGAGAGACACTGGAAAGATGCCAACCAGGTTGGCCGCTGAAAGGGTATCACCCACTGGGGGGTCACAGAATTCCAAATAATGCTGAGTGCTGCAGCCCAGAGGGCGAGACTTTTGCAATCAGACTCTTGTGAATTGACTCACATCAGCCAAATTCACAAGAGTTTGATGTCTAGGATAGAATGTCAGCAGATGGTAGTAACAGATGGTAAGATATATAAGGGCTGTGCAGAAAGCATATGCTTATTTTGGATGATACGTTCTCTATATTCCTGGAGAAATGTCTTATGTGGGAGTTATTTTGGGGCATCCTATGACCATCCTCTAGTTCAGTGATTCATCAGGAGTACTCACAGATTCCATTCATGGCCAAGGTTTATTATAGCACAAGATATGCAATAAGAGCAGCTGGAAAGTGAAATGCATCAGAAGAAGCCCAGAGGGGTCACCTGCAGGCTTCCAATTCCTTCCCTAACGGGTCAAACAGGACGTGCTTTCTCCCTAGCCGTGAATAAGCATGAGATGTCTCTGTCCAGGGAAGTCCACTGGAGGCTGAGGCTTTTGGGGAGGGCTAGTCAGGTAGGCACATTTCTGCTGCATGAACAGGCATGATGCCTGAATCTCAGAACCCAGCATAGATACCAGGCAGACATTATAAAGTTTGCTAAATGATCCTGACAAGTTGGTACAGCGTGGCCTATTGCTTCTGGTGTACAAACCAAGGCCATCAATTGCAACATCCAAAGGGTCACATTCTCAGGGGTTGGCCAAAGGTCAGTCGTGGTTCTGGACTCTCCTGGAGACATGCAAGGATTAAATGACCAGACCTGCTGAGTCAACAACTTTCGCACAGAAAGTCAAATCATTGTTTCATTTTTTAGAATAAGTGTTGCTAGCTACTACATTACCAGCAACCCCAAAATTCCGCTGGAGTAGCCCAACAAGGGTTTGGTTTTTTCACTCAAATTCCACTGCAGATGTTCCCATCCTGGCAGCTCCCATGGGCTCTTCCAAGCAGAAACTCAGGGTTTGTGGCATGGTCCATCTGGTGATTCTACCATGTTGAAGTCCGTCTCCCATAGCTACACGGAAAGCAGAGCAGGCAAGGGCATGGAATATTGTGTAGATCATTTTCTGATGAGGCCTGGAAGTAGTGTCTGTTCCAACTGTCCCCATTCCCTGTCCGCATAACTTACATGTACCCACTTAGATGCAAGAAGGATCCAGGTAATTAGTTTAGTGTTGTGCCTGGAAGAGAAGCAGATGGCAGTCAACACTCGGAGTCTACACAGTCATACTGTCTGGTTGAGAGGAGAAACCAAACAAGAAGGATCTGCCGGATAACCTTTTCCCGGGCTGTTGAGTTGCCGTTATCTGATGCATCTGCCCAAACAATGGGGTTTCTCTCTCAACCAGAGCAACAGGTTGAGCTGCCCCTTCTACCCAAGTTGTGCTGGGCATATTGACCAATCCTGGCTCTTTGAGCTCCTTTTTCAGGACCACGTGTGGACCATCTCCCTTTAGTTAACACATCTTTCCTGTACTCAAGCTGAGAGTAAATTATCAATTGTTTAAACTCTCTCATTGAAGTTGTCCTGTTGCTTCCTTAAAATGCAAGTCACTTTGATTCAGTTTTGCCAGCGCTAAAATAATCTCTTGTGGTTTTTCTCCTGTTGGATTATCTGAACCTTTCTTTATTCTTTTTTTCTAATAAAAATAATTCTTATACTTTATAGAAAGTTACGGAAGATTCTGGAGAGGTGTCTACCCAATGGAACTTTTTGTATTAATGGAAATGTCCTGTAGTTGTATTATCTAATGTCGTAGCCACCAGCCGCCTGTGGCTTGATAGTACTTGATATGGGGCTGGTACAGCTGAGGAACTGAGTTTTTAGATTTTGATTTAATTTTAATTATTTTATTTTATTTTTGAGGTGGAGTTTCGCTCTGCCACGTGGAGTGCAATGGCACGATCTCTGCTCACTGCAACCTCCACCTCTCAGGTTCAAGTGATTCTCCTGCCTCAGCCACCCAAGTAGCTGGGATTACAGACGCCTGCCACCACATCCAGCTAATTTTTGTATTTTTAGTACAGACGGGGTTTCACCGTGTTGGCCAGGCTAATCTTGAACTCCTGACCTCTAGTGATCTGCCTGCCTCGGCCTCCCAAAGTGCTGGGATTACAGGCGTGAGCCACCGTGTCTGGCCAATTAGTTTAAATTCATATAGCCACATGTGGCTTGCAGCTGACTGTTGGACACTGCAGCCCTAGAGGATTAAATGAAAATCACCCAGGGTCTAATCCATAGATAACTATTGCTACCATTTCAGCACATATTTTTCTTACTCTAGGTTGCTTTATATAGCTAAGATCATCCTATATAGACAATTTTACACATCGCCTTTTATACTTCCTATTGTATCAAACTTGTTTTTTTTAAATCTAATTGGAAACATCATCTGGGGTCTGATGAACTCATTGGTAGTCCATCTGGTTTATTCCTCAGCCTGTTTAACTTTCCCATTTACCTCTTATCAAAGCTATGAGGAAGTAAAAATCAGACATATCTGAATTTCCACTGTTTTTTGTCCCTCTGTTGAGGACTAGAAGATAGTGGCCAAAAAAATCGGCATCAAAAAGAAGAAAAAAAAATACCTGGGCTCTAAACAACCTGAAAAATTCATCCCTGAATAACATATTTTCACCAGGATGACTCTCCAGTGAGGGAGGGACACGCAGGAGCAGAGAATGAGAAGCTTTCAATGTCCTTCAGATCTATGATGTTATTTTTTATTTTATTTGGATTACAGGGAACAATCATAGAAGGTGAAATTTAAAACTTTCAAAACAAAACTAAAACTCACCACAGAAGCAAACCAGTTTCTCTTACCAACTTTGACATCTTCTTGAGTACACATGGATATCAGACCTGAAATTCCAACTCGATTCGGCACACCGTAGATCATTCCCCTGTTGATCTCCCCTCCTGTCCTCTCCTCCTGACATTCTCCCGACACTCTTTAGAGAACAAAATATTAAACATTATTCTTCTATCAGTAATTCCCAGAGCTGTGAAAGGACACTCTTTCCAGACCTCAACGTCTACTGACATGGTGGCATCATGAAAACAAAAATTCAGGCTTTAGTGGATGTTTGGCCCAAATTCATGTTTTTCATCTGAAGATGACATAATTGGGTCACTCAGGTCATTCTGTTGGAATTGTACAAGAGCCACATTAAGATTTGAAATTGAAGATCTCCTTTATCCTTGAAGTCAAGGGGAAAATGCAGAAGAAACCACTCTTGCTTAGTATAATCAATAGCCAGGTCATACAAGAGTCCTCTTGGGGGAAACTTGGTTAGGAAGACCCTGGAGAAGGGTGTGTCATGTTGTGTTTCCATCCAACTGCTGCTGTTTCTGTAATCAGTGCAAAAAACAAACAAACAAAAATATCATTTTATTCCAGGGATGCAAACATTCAATGTAGACCACTCTTTTGAAAGTAGAAATTCAGCAGTATAATCTATAAACAGTTTATGAACCCCAGAGAAATCAAGGAGATTCCATTTGATATATAGCATGAGGTAGGGATTCAATTTCATTATTTGGCACATAGATATATAGTTGTTTCAGCACCTTCTGTTGAAAACGAGATTTCATTTTGAGCTTTAAAAGTTCAATGGAAAAATTTCTGGCTAGCTTATTTTTTAGTAATAATCACAACCTAGGAACCACCAGAAAGCCATGATTTGGTTAAAGCTGTGAATGTTGCATTTCATAAGTAATGCTAACTTCCACTATTTGGAAACATTTTTATCCTGAGTCAAGACTAAAATGTAAATGAACAAGAAACAGGGACAGATCAACCTGGCAAACTGAATCAGGGGAGTGAGAGTCATAAATAAGCCCCAGATCCTAGTGGCATGGTTTAATGATCTGCTTTCTCCTTAGTCTACTCAAGTAGTTTGCCCCCTTCCTTGAGAGGGCATTCAATGAGGGAAGAATCCGCATGAACAGAAGAACCTCAAATGCTCCCCACATCCTAAATCCTCTAATCCTTCTAAGCTCTGCCCAAATACAGCCTCACACTGCACATAATCTCTTTTCCACATCCCACCCACTTTCCTGCTTTATTCACAGTCATCTCTCTCTCCTGAGAGTCTGAGTTTAAGACCTCATCCACGTCGTGTCTGCCATCCACACTGCACCAATTTCCATCTTACAGATAGCAGGACATGTTATTTGTTTAAATAGAGAATAAATTTTATTTTTTCAATTGCACCAGCAAGCAATCTCTTTGAACATCAGTTGCTCCTGAGATCTTTGCCATGTGTCAGCCCAGTTAAATAATTTATATTAATGGTGGTGATCCTGAGTCATCCAAGCAAAAGTTAAGTTATATCTCATATCCTCTAGGATAAGCATCAAGTATATGATCTATTTCACAGTGAAATATTTCATCAAAAACAGTTAAGAAACTGGTCTATAGAGAGGTGGGCTTTAATTTTCCAGAAACATTTGTTGGTACAGACTATGCCTCTTTAACTAATAATCTTAAACCAAAATAGTAACAGTATTTGGCCCAACCAAACTATGCCTTTTGGTTTGCTTGGAAGCTGGAAGTCCCAGAAAATGGCCCTCCGAACCTAGACTAACTTACAGAGGGCCCCCACCAGGAGCTTCTTTCTTTGTCTAGCTTTCAGGTGTCACTATAGATGTTGAACTGGGATTTTCCAAGCCTGGACCAGGTGTCACATCTGGATTCAGCAGTTTTCATCAAAGTGCTTACCTTTACCCCTTGGTCTGAGTCTCCCCTGGACATGTGACCTCCGTGAGGGCAGTGGGAACTGTTTTCATCTTATGCATTTATTATTTCCTCTGTGCCTAGCACAGTGCCTGGCACGTGGAACATGCTCCACAAATATTTGTTGGATGGGTGGATGGATGGATGGAGAGATGGATGGATGGATGGTTAGAGGGATGGGTGGAGAGATGGATGAATTGATGGATGGATGGAGAGATGGATGGATGGATGGATGAATGGATGGATGGATGGATGGATGGAGAGATGGATGGATGAATGGATGGATAGATGGATGGATGGATGGAAAGAGGGATGGAGAGATGGATGGATGGATGGTTAGAGGGATGGATGGAGAGGTGCATGGATAGATGGATGGATGGATGGATGGATGGATGGATGGATGGATGGATGGATGGATGGAGAGATGAATGGATGGATGGATGCATGGATGGATGGATGGTTAGAGGGATGGGTGGAGAGATGGATGAATTGATGGATGGATGAAGAGATGGATGTATGAATGGATGGATGGATGGATGGATGGATGGTTAAAGAGATGAATGGATGGAGAGATGGGTGGAGGGGATGGATGGATGGAGAGATGGATGGATGGATGGATGGAAAGAGGGATGGAGAGATGGATGGATGGATGGATGGATGGATGGATGGATGGATGGAGAGATGGATGGATGAATGGATGGATAGATGGATGGATGGATGGAAAGAGGGATGGAGAGATGGATGGATGGATGGTTAGAGGGATGGATGGAGAGGTGCATGGATAGATGGATGGATGGATGGATGGATGGATGGATGGATGGATGGATCCTAACTTTCAGCATCACTTCCCCTGGGGAGGAACATGTGTGAGCAGAGAAGAATAAAGCAGTAGGGCAACTTGAGAAGAGAGCAGGCAGGCAAGCACAAAAGCAATAAAAATAGCTAGCATTCACTGAGCACCTACTCTGCACCAGGCATTGTAGGGACACTGTATTCTCATGGTCTCATCTAATCCTTTCAACGCCTATATAAGGAAAGGATTATTCTTTCAACCAGGGATTATGCATTCACTATATGCCAGGAACTTGGCAACGCAATAGGGATTCAGAAATGTACAAGGTAGACTAGACCTTCCCTCTTAGAGGATACATTGAGTGGGAAAGGTTAGACAGTGCCTACGTGAACAAATGCATGAATGCACTAACTTTACAGGACAAAAGAATTATGAAGATGACAAGATGAAGTGATATTTTAGAGTGAGGTGCAAGTGTCACTGTGTATTTATTGGACAGAAGATTAAGTTTTGTTTGACGTCAGGAATGACCAGAGCCCGCCATAGGAAGAGAGGGGTGTGTGGAGAGCAGGGGAGCATTCTGAGAAGGAACCGTACTTGCAAAGGCATCGAGGCAGGATGTGTCCTAGAACAGGAGGCAAGCCGGGCAGGGGTAGTGTGGAGTGAGGTGGGCAGGGGTCATATTGAGCCACCAGGACTGGGCACAGGGCTCAGGTTTCATCCTAAATGCAATATAGTTCTTATCTCAATTCTGCAGATTAGGAATCCAAGGTGCAGAGGTTAAATCACACAGCTAGAAAGAAGCAGAGAGGAGTACTTTCCTCAAAGCACTGACAGTTATTGGCAAAACAAATCATGCCACAGCAGCCACCCATGTGTGACTCTGGGCTCAGAGGAGAAATTTCAGACCAGATCCATCCCTGAGTTGAATCTTTGCTAAAAGACAGAGCAGGATCTGCTTATTAGTGCTTAGGTGGCCTCTTCAACTTTATATAAAGAAGGGAAGAGCTAGAAGGGGAACAAATTCTGATCCCCAGTTTTCTATTCTAAAAGTACCAACAGGCATCATGGGGGCTGCACTGAGTGCTACCCTGGGCCACTGTAGAAGCAACTGACACTTCTACAGGGAGTTTCTGTCTGAGGGTTGGAGGAACCACTCTGGATCCTTTGTGCAGTCCCTGGTTCCTCCCTGGCCCTCTTCGGGTGCCGTCAAGTGGGCAATTCCTCAGCCACATTGAGCAGGGTATGGGACATCACATGGAGCTCACGCTGAAATGCAGACATTATTTGGAAAAATAACCCACGTTTGTTGAAAAGCAATTCTAGGGCTTATTTGCGGGGAGCATTTTGATCTACCCTCTTCTCCACCACCAGCTTTTCCCAGGAGAGGCTTTATTTCCAAAAAGACACTCGAGGGCCTCCTTTCATGTAGCATGGTAGTGACCCCATGACATCTTTCTGCATCTCTGACATCAGAACCAAGCAGCCACTGTGGGTTGAATGGCCTCTCCTAACCTCACAAGAGACCTGCCAACATTCTGAAGCAATTTTTCCATCTCATCTAGATGGGATTTCCAAGTCATAATTACCGGGTAATTATCATCCAGACAGCTGTTTTGTGCATGACATTAGGTTTAAGCATTTGGCAGGGAAGGATGAATGCAGTTTTACAGATTTTGACATTTCTTAGCACTTTGTGGCTTGCTCAGAAGGCAGCTAGTTACCTAAGTGCCCAAAATAAGAAATATTTATAAAAGTCAAAGTTTGGAAAATGGGCACTTGTTGTTCCATTATGGTGATGAACATCTATTCCACAATCTTTAAGAGAACTGAGGAAGTCACCGTGCAGGCTCCAGGAAGTCAGGCAAAACTCATATTTCTGAGATAGGGCTTAGAAATGTAAAATAAATCTGAGACATGATGGCACGATGGAGGGAGGGTGTCTGCCTCTCATTCTCCAAGCAAAAGATCACCTGAATCCAGAAACAACAGACAAAGGAGCTGCCCAGAAATACTCTCACCCCACACTGTCTGCCTGGTTTATTCTTTCTTTGACCAAGTGTTAATTGAGTGCCTACTGTGTGCTACGCTGGTAACCATTGGAGATGCTGCAGTAAGCAAGACAGACAGGCAGAGGCCTGTGCTCCTGGATCTGCAGCTATGGAAGGAGAGAATTGGAGGATTGGACAAGCAATTCCAGACAAAGATGTGATGCCTGCTTTCCTAAGGGCTGCTCGTACAGAGGTTTAGGTGCTGTGTGGCAGCAATTGGGGGACCTGGAATGCTGGGGAGTAAATGACAGTTATTCTGAGAATACGAGATCATCAGGACAAGCAAGTGGAGAGAGGTGAGAAAATTTTTTCCAAACAAAAATAACAGCTTGTAGAACACCAAAGCTATGGGAAAATTTGGGCTGCTTTTGTGGCTGGGGAGAGTATGGGATGGGTGGGGGGTTGGGGAGCTAAGAACAAAGTGGCAGGAATGAAACTAGAGACAGAGAGAAGTTGCATAGTAAAGGCCATGGTAATGGAAAGAATGAAGGGTACATGAAAAGGAGAGTGTGCCCTTTAGTAAGGAGATTCTGACAACTCCATAGAGAAAGCATTGGAGCCTGACAAGACTGATGGCAGCAAGATCAGCTATGAGGCATTTGCAGGAGAGAGAAAACAGGGTGATTGGATTAGGAGAGCTGTATCTGTTGGCTATGGTTACCATAATGCTGAGTAACAAAAGACTTGCATCCATTAGCGTATATTTCTCAGTCATATCTTTGTGGCCGACAAGTGTGTGTGACTGATCTGGGCTTGGCTGCAGGTTTCATATGAGTCTGCTCCATGTGTCTCTCATTCTCTTTGGACCACTGGCTTCTCGAGACACAGTCTTCTTTGAGACACATCATGTCTTGCTCTTCTCAAAGCAAGAGCACAAGAAGACATACCCAGCTTTGGAAACACAGTCTCAGACTTAGGCTCATATCAGGTCAGCTAACGTTGGCCAAAGCCTATCACACGGCCAAGCCCCAAATCAGGAAGCAGAAAAATGTATCCACCCGCCATGAGGCTGTGAAAAGTGTGTGGACATAAAACCTGTTATGTGGGGAGGAAGTGAGACCAGCAGTTCACTCTGCCTCTGTAGTAGTAGTAAAGCTGGGGATCAGTGGAAAGCTAAGCAAGAGACTATAGAAAGAAAAACAGGATCTGGCAATGAGTTTAACTTCAGCCCCTAAACAGCTGTTCACGAGGAGGTAAGTCGGGAGAGGCAAGGATTTTGTAAGCTATTGCAAAATTTTTGGGTGTTATTGTAACTGCCATTGAGGATTTTGGCAAGGTGATGATTCCCTTTACATTTTAAGATTATATCTGATGCTGTTTGTAAATGCATAGAAGAAGGCAAGAGTGGAAGAGAGGGGACAGGTCAAGGACCAGATAACAAAAAGAGATTCTTTTGAAGGAAGAATTGATAAGATTTTCTAACAGATATATTGAGAGGATGTAAAGGAGAAAAATCGTAAGTAACATGTGGTTCTTTGCCTGAGCAACTAAGTGTACTGTGGTGCCCCTCGTGAAGATGGGGAGACAAGCTGGGAGATGAGGAACTTGTTTGAGATGAAATACAAATGTTCCATTTGGGACAAATACAGCTGGATATGTTTAAGGGTCACCCTAATGGAGATGTCGAGGAGGTAGAGGAAATGATGGGTGTCAATTTCAGTGGCAAGGTCTTGGTTGCAGGTATGAACCTGGAAGTCAAGGACCTGAACCGCAAGTAACAATGTAAGAAGGTAGGTGTAGATAGAGGGGAAGGCCTAGAACATGTCCCGATGCTGGATGGCGAAAGAAACAAACGTTCGCTGAAGGAGACTGAGGAAGGGCCAGCCAGGGATGGGGAGAATCAGAGGAAGGGGGACCACAGAACCAGAAGAAAGTTAAAAGGAGGTTGGAGCAGCCAAGTCCAAGGTCTTTCTTCTAAGGCCACTGTGTTCAGCCAACCATCACCTCCTCCAAGAAGCCTACCCCCAGCCAAATTTAGTACCTACATGATACCATAAGGTGTATTCTCTGATGTGTGTGCCTCCCCCTTAACTCTCTGAGGGAAGGAGCTGTATCTTACTCAACTTGTGCTCTTTCCCACCGAGCTGAGGGCTTCCGTGGAATGAATCAATGAACCCATTCGTTCTTGATGTCTCCGTCTTTCCTTCTCACCTTGTATGGCAACCGTTCCCAGCTAAGGCCCCCAGCTCCTGGACACTGCTTCCTCTGCTAGAACTAGTCTTCCCTGTTCTGCAAATTCCTTTCCTCGCCCCTAGGGACAGTAGGTGCTGGAGACAACTCATACAGGCGCCAAAGAAGTGATCATGTGTAGCTCTTCCTAGTTCACTCCGGCGATGCCACATTACTAGTTTGAAATCAGCCATGATGGCAGTAGTTACACTACAGAAACAGGACCATGTTAGAAGACCACTGCTAAGGTCATCTACAAACCACCCCACAGGACCTGGATAGGTAACTTGGGGATAGCGTGGTGACATCTTAATGAATGAAGCCTCTCAAGGTTATTCAAACAGAGCTCCTGGGAGCAAAAGTAATACCATCCAATCTCCTTAATCTCAGCCATTGAGTTTCAGGCTCTGTGTCAGGAAAATTAGGTGATGTGTGGAGGAAGGAGGGGTCCTTCCAGATCCTACTGTGGAAGGGCTTACCTGGAAAGTGGAATCAGTCTCTGTTCATCACAGTTTAGGTTCCCCAGAAACTACTCACTTCTAAGATGAGGATCCAAGGTGAAGCGTTTATTCAGGGGGAGCAGTATGAGAGTGGAGAGGGAGAAGGAGGCAAGGCACCCACACTGGCTGTGCCAGCAAGTCTATTACCACAGTGGGCAGTGAGGGCTGACTTCCACGGCGAGAGCTCTGGGAAACGGAGGACAGCCTCTGTCTCAGAATGCCTCCATCCAAGGGGCAGGAGAGATGGAAGGTTGATGCACCCACTCCTCAGAGTCATTGGCGGAGAACAGCTTCTGGGATTGTTCATTTCTTGGCACTTCTATGGTTCAGGAGAAAGTCCTAAGGCACAGAGGCAGGAATGGCTATTGGGAGACAGCTGGCTCCCACCAAAATGGCACCTCGGAGAGGTGGGGGGACGTGGATGAGTGCCGATGGCAACTGCTAGAGGGGCATCTGGGATTCTTACAGTTCATTCAGGACTCTTACAAACATGGTAGGCAGACAAGTGAAACCCCGTCTCTTCTAAAAATACAAAAATTAGCCAGGCGTGGTGGCACACACCTATAGTCCCAGCTACTGGGAGGCTAAAGCAGGAGAATCACTTGAACCCAGGAGGCGGAGGCCACAGTGAGTTGAGATCATGCCACTGCACTCCAGCCTCGGCAACACAGCAAGACTCCATCTCAAAAAAAAAAAAATTACTAGGCAGGAAAGGTCCAGATACACTTTTGAGGGCTTTTAGAGGGTAAAGAGAGGCTTTTCCCTGGCTTTTGGCTGTGCCCGGAATAGTACGACGAAATTGAGAATTTAGGGTCCAAAGCCCCCAATTCTAAATGCCGCCCAGATCCCTCAGCAGCTTCACAAGCTTGACTAAGTGGTTTAACCTCTCTGAGTCTCAGTTGTCTCATCTTTCAAATGGGGAGAACAAAATCCACTCTGCATACTTCATGAGTATGCACTATGGTACTAAATGACTTAAGGACTTAAGGATGCAACTGTGGTTAAATTGCTTCTTTTCTGTGGGCTTGGTCACTATCTTGCCCCATTTAATTGTTCAAAGAGATTCCCACCCAGTGATATGATACAACGTCAAGCCGTAGCCGGGAACATCCCTTTAGAAACTACTCCCAAACAAGTGCAAAGCTACCCAAATAAGAAGATGTGAAATGACATGCAACGTGTGTTCCAAGTTAGAAATAAATTAGCAAACATCCAAGGGCTTCTTATTTTTCCTAAAAGAATTTGTTGGTTGGGTCGAGCTGACCCCAAACCATAGATTTTAAGCTGTGGTATGGGGGAAATCAGAATCTTTTAGGATGGGGGTGTTGGCTCTCCAAAGGTAGGGTTCAGAGAACTGTGTTATGAACAGCAGGTATGCATGAAACTTGGTATGAATGAGTCTCCGTGTGTGCATCCGTACTAAAAAATGTACATGCACTGTGGGCTAAATTCCTATTGACTTTGGAAATAGCCACCCTCCTGTTTCCTCTGCAACAGCTGCCAAGAGGGAACTGGAGAATGCAAATGCATGCTTCTTAAGGCAAGAAATGAACACAGCGTTAAATGTCAGGACCGAACAATCTGAACTGTGCCTCGCATGCTCTCAAATCAGCATTGCCTTGAAGATTTTCTTCCTTGTCACTTAATGTTCCCTGCCTGTGGGGCAGGTAGGAGGGAGAGGATCCAGTTCAACACTGTGCAGTCCTTTCCCAAGGTCATTCAGGGATGAGAGAGTTTGGTGATATTGTTTGGCTTAACATGCCCCAAGGAAATAGCTTTGCTGCCCTCAGGGAGAGTTACTGGGATGATGAAAATGTTTTATATTTTTGTTGAAGTGTGGGTTACATGAGTATATGCGTTTGTCAAAACCCATCCAATAGTGAGAACACTTAAGATCTGTGCATTTTACTCTATGCAAATTATGCCTCAATTAAAAAACAATTTGGTGCCCTCTTGCTTTGTTATTTGCAGAGATCAGCTTAAAGCCAACACTCACCATGATCTGTCTCCCCATCGACTCTCCACTCTTGCCCTTTGCTATGCAGCCTCACTTCCTCCCACTATGCACACGCGCATATACACACAGGCAAACACACACACACACAGGCATGCACTCAGACGCACACACATGCATGCACACATGCAAACACACACAAACACACACACACATGCAAGCTCACATGCAAACACGCACACACACACACACACATGCTCAGAATCACCAGCTGATGCTTTTTTTTTTTAATTGCATTTTAGGTTTTGGGGTACATGTGAAGAACATGCAAGATTGTTGCATAGGTACACACATGGCAGTGTGATTTGCTGCCTTCCTCCCTTTCCCCTATATCTGGCATTTCTCCCCACACTATCTCTCCCAACATTCTTTTTCTTTTTTTCTTTTTTTTTTTTTTTGTTGAGATGGAGTCTCGCTCTGTTGCCCAGGCTGAAGTGCAGTGGTGCAGTCTCAGCTCAATGCAACCTCCGCCTCCCTGGTTCAAGTGACTCTCCTGCCTCAGCCTCCCAAGTAGCTGGGACTACAGGTGTGCACCACTATGCCCAGCTAATTTTTCTATTTTTAGTAGAGACAGGGTTTCACCATGTTGGCCAGGATGGTCTTCATCTCCTGACCTCGTAATCCGCCTGCCTCGGCCTCCCAAAGTGCTGGGATTATAGGCGTGAGCCACTGCACCCAGCCACAGGTGCTCATTTTTGTTTGTTTGTTTGTGATAGGGTTTTGCTCTGTCGCCCGGGCTGGAATGCAGTGGTGGGATCACAGCTTACTGCAGCTCAAGCGATCCTCCCACCTCAGCCTTTCAAGTAGCTGGGACTACAAGCACACACCAACAGACCTGGCTAATTTTTTTTTTCATTTTTTGTAGAGATGGGATCTCACTATGTTGCCCGGCTGGTCTTTAACTCCTGGACTCAGGCAATCCTCCCACATCAGTTTCCCGAAGTGCTGGAATTACAGGCATAAGCCACCATGCCTGGTCCAGATGCTCATTTAAACATACAGTATGCGGAGCGGGGGAGCTGCAGGGGTGGGGGAATTAGGTGTTAGGTGAGGAGAAACGCACTAGCCAGGCATCTGCCCTCAGAGCATTTGGACCTGCTGGGCTGGTAGGAACGTGCCCCAGGCACAAGCAGGACGACATCGGCACCAGGTGGACAATATTGAGGTTGGAAGAGGCAGAAGGACTCAGGGCGGGATGGGCAGAGTGCAGGTGGGAAGGAGGTGAGACCACCCACCCAGCTGGACCGAAAGTCTCAAAAGGGGGCGCAGGAGTGTGCTAAGCTGCCGACTACAGAGAAGAGGTGCTAGGACGTGAGATAGTGACGTGGGGTCCTTAGCAGAGCTCCTGGCCCTCCTCATCTCTTCCTTAATGGCAACCCTGTCAGGAAGGAGGAGCCCTACAGGCCTCTTTTCATTTTGTTTTTGAATTACAAAAGTAATACACATTAACAGCCCAAACCTGGAAGTGTCCCAGATGTCCATCAACAGGAGCATAATTAAACACACCACAGCAGATTTACACTGCTGTAAAAATAAATGAGCTGTTGATGCAATGAAAACACTGAAGGAGTCTTTAAAAATGTTGTGGGCATAAGAGTACACACTGCAGAATTCCACTTCTGTGAAGCTCTAGGACGGCCTGAACCGCCCTATGGTGGAGAAACAGGGCAGTGCCTGCTTTGGGCAAGACTGGCAGGAGGGCACCAGAGAACTTTCTGGAATGACAAAAGTGTTCTGTGCCATGGTAGGGTTTGGGTTACATGGATGTGTGCATTTCTCAGAACCCGTTGAATGGTAAAATTTTGTTGTGCGAATTTTACCATATAAAAATGGCATCTAAGACTAAAAGACCCATGAACTGTGAATGAACTCTACTTAATGAGATACAGGCAGGAGTGCTGGTCTCTACAGTTTACTTTGAAGTTCACACAAACATACATGCACAGGCCCTGCTCTTAAAAAAATAAGATGGGCCAGGCGCAGTGGCGCACGCCCATAATCCCAGCACTTTGGGAGGCCGAGGCGGGCGGATTACGAGGTCAGGAGATAAAGACCATCCTGGCCAACACAGTGAAACCCCATCTCTACTAAAAATACAAAAATCAGCGGGGCGTGGTGGTGCATGCCTTTAATTCCATCTACTCAAAAAGCCAAGGGAGGAGAATCACTTGAACCAGGGAGTTGAGGCCACAGTGAGCCGCGATCACGCCACAGCACTCCAGCCTGGTGACAGAGCGAGACGCTGTGTCTAAATAAATAAATAAATAAGATGGTATAATTCTTTCAACTTTTCTGAATGCTTGAAAACTTTCATAGCAGCTCACTGGGTTTTAAAAAACTACATATACTCATGATAAATTAAATAAAGTGGGGAAGGGAGAGAGAGAACATTGGACAGAGACGACATTGCTTCTGGACTACTATCCAGGGAGTGGCATGCGGCGTTTCTCCACCTCCAGCCTCACTCTGACCCATCCCTGCTGCCCCGCAGAACACTGGCTCCTTATAACGCCTATGCAAAATGAGACCTTATGGACTTGTGCTATTCATTCCTTAATTACATTTTAATCACGTGGTCTGTGCCCATGCCCATGCCAGGTGGAGGGTAAAGTCAGACGTGGTTCCTACCCTTGCGGTGTCTGTAATCTAGTAAGCTATTGATCCATGATAGGTTTAGAAAAGAAGCTACCTCGGGTGCCAGGAAATGGATGCAAACTCCAATTATTGAGGATGTACAGGTATTGATCGACTTACCACCTATGCAACTTACGACCATTTGACTTTACAACCACAATCGCTAGCCATGACTGCTCTGCGTCTGGCAGCACAGACGTTGCCCAGCTGGGTGTACGACAGTGCGGACCAGCTTCCGGCAGCACTACCATCTCTGCGTGCACCATTTCAACTGTACGTATAGCCTACTCAACTACGACCACATCGTGTTACGACCGGTCCGCGGTCCCGACCATGGTCGTAAGTCGAGCACTAGCTGTATTACACACCAGGCTCTGTTCAAGAGTTTTAACGCGGATTAGTTCAGTTCAGCCTCATAAGCACTGACAAAGCACGAACTGTGTTATTCCTATTTTACACTTTGAAAAACTGAGGCTTAGGGAAGTTCAGTTACCCGTCCGTGATGATACAGCAAGTGAGTGACAAGCAGAGATTCACAACCCAGGAAGCTGGATCTGGAGTCCATGCCTTAAACCAGAGGGTGGCAAACATTTTCTATAAGGGGCCAGGCAGGAAATATTTTCAACACTGTGGATCATTCTGTGTCTATCGAAACCACTCAGCTCAACTGCTGTCGTATGGAAATAGCCATTGATGATATGTTAAATGAATGAGCTGAGTTCCAAATTTTATTTACAAAGACAGATTGGAGCCGGATGCAGTGGCTCATACCTATAATCCCAGCACACTGGGAGGCCAATGCTGGAGGATTGCTTGAGGCCAGGAGTTTGAGACCAGCCTGGGCAACATAGCAAGACCCTACCTTTAAAAAAAAAGTAGCTGGACAGCTACTTGGGAGACTGAGGCAGGAGGATCCCTTGGGCGCAGGATTCAAAGCTGCAGTGAGCTATGATCTTACCTCTGCACTCCAACCTGAGCAACAGAATGAGACCCTGTCTCTTAAAAGAAAAAAAAAGGCCATGACTCCTGCCCCAAACCATCCATAGCTGCAGTAGCAGCTAGGACATGTTTGAGCTGGACCAGAAGGCAGCTTCAGGAGCACTCATTCCTGCCTGTCACATCCTTGTGGAAGTACAAAGGTCAGACAGCAAGGAGTAAATACAGGCTTTATGAGCCCAGGCCTCTAACACTGAAAACACAAAAATACACCCCTGGGTGCATGTAGCAGTTCATGACCAAAGGAGGGCTATAGAGAATGAGGTGAGAAGTTAAAAACACACAGAAACCCTGCAAAATACTTAGTTGCCTTTCGCCTCTGGAACCAGATTTAGAAGTTCAGCTACACTGTTCTTTGAGATTTCATGTGAACATAGGAAGGTAAAGTTCAAAAGCTTTGGTGTAACAGGATTCGTTTTGAAAATGTTTGGCCAAAGAGAATTGTCCTGCTAGGAGCTTTGCTGTTGCTGGTTCTTGGTTTCTTAAGGGCATGAAATCACTTACTAAGTTCTTGTTTCCGACAAGGATTTGACCCTGGAGCTCGGAGGGCAAGCGGAGCTGGAAATGCCTTGCCCTCTTAGAATGTATCTGTGTACACAGTGTTGAAAGAGCTCAAAGGATTCCTGAGTGTTTATCCACAGTTTCACATCTACCCAAGGGTGACTGAGGATAGCTCCAAGAGCCTCTTTTCTCTCAGAAGCTGCCATCTTGCTCCAAGGAGCCCACCTCCCTTCAACATTGGCCAGAACACAGGGGATGATCAGAGTGTGGACAGAATATTTGGGGGAAGAAAATCTCCTTCAATACAACACGTTTGTGATGCAGTCCTGCATGCTGGCCTCTTGATACTAACCCAGCTGACGAGACTAGGAAAATCTAGCCACTGTCAGGTTGAGTGTGTGCATGAAGCCACCACCCGGACTGTGATGGGGCCAATCTGCCATTTTTCCACACTGAATTAACCAGGTTAACCCATTGCTCTAGTGTCACGGGGATACGACTTGAGTCTTTCTTTATTCTCAGGAAGGCATTTGGTGGCAGGGGACTCTGTCCAGCTGGGGACTAGCAGATGGTTGAGTCACCAGGATTGCAAGTCACTGGAGAAAGAGTCCCGCTCAGTCCCTCTGTGACAGGACATCACTAAGTCACATGTCACCGGATCTTCACAGAAAGGGTTGGCTGTTTAGGGCATACGGTGTCCTGTCACCAGAAAATAAACCTGACACACCCACCTAAGGAGACACCTTCCCATATGCACACTCCAGTGGTGAACGGGTGCAGTCATGGCAAGAGGTACCCTAAACCCTGTCAGAAGGTCCCAGAGCCACTCCTACTCGATAATCACTGCTTAGTTGCCTAAATGCACAAATCAACCAGCCTCATTTTCCCTTCCCATGGACACAGGGAAGCTTTTCACTCCCTGCGGAACAGTGTACATTGGTTGGGGTCCGTAGTCCTCAAGCCCGAATGCACACAAGCATTTCCAAGTGAAACGTGTGAAAAATGAATGTCAGGGTCCCTTCCCCGGACCACTTGGAGACTAGTAAAAGTGGATCTGGGCTTTATACTTTGTCTAAATCAGTGGTTCTGAAACGTTCCTGTGCTACAGAAGCGCCTGGAGTTAGAGCACAGATTCATGGGCCCTGCCCCAGGGCTTCTGATTCAGGAGTTCTGGGTGGGGCCTGAAATCCTGCATTTGTAACAAGTTCCAAGAGCTGCTGCCTCTGCTGGCCCCAGAACCAGCCTCGGGGAACCACTGCTCTAAGGTATCTCTTCTCTTTCTGGGCGGCTGGCCTTATGACTTTGGTCAAAGACAGAAGCAGTGTCTTCTCTCTACACCTTGAGAGAAACGCTTTGGCCTTTGTCTGCCAAGTCGGCACCCTAGTACTTACCTGCTCTGCTTGATATTATAGGCACAGTCACATGTGGCCCTTTAAATGTAAATTTGGTTAAAGATGAGATTAAAACATTTTTTTTCAGTTGCATGAACCACATTTCAAATGCCCAACAGCCACACGTACCCAGCGGCTACCATGTTGGAGAGTACAGATATAGAACCTCCCGTCACTGCAGAAAGTTCTGCTGGTCAGTGCTATTCTACAGAAACTCCAAGGCTGGGCGCAGTGGCTCATGCTTGTAATCACAGCACTTTGGGAGGCCGAGGTGGGAGGATCACTTGCCTCCAGGAGTTCAAGACCAACCTGGGCAACAGAGTGAGACCTAGTCTCTACAAAAAATCAAAAATTAGCCAGGGGTGATGGTGTGTGCCTGCAGTCCTCAGGAAGCTGAGGCCAGAGGATCACTTGGGGTTGGGAGCTTGAGGCTGTAGTGAGCTGAGATCATAACACTACACTACAGCCTGGGCAACAGAGTGAAACCCTGCCTCAAAAAAGAAAGGAGGAACTCCAAATACGTTTCTCTCTTTCTCTTCATTGGCTGTTATCCCCATTCTGTGAAAAACAAACCTCCGAAAATCCCTTTGCTAATACCAGAAATGGAATTTTAACTTTTTCCTCTTTTTTGTTTGCCCACAAGAGCAACCCTCACCCACTTCTTCCCATCACGTTTGGGGAAGGACAGAGACATTTTAGTGCAAAAGGGATGAAACGTTTATTGATATTTTTCCATTGCCCATGTCATGAAATTTATCCTACAAGCAGTGTGGGTTTGAGAAAGCAAAAGCTCCCTGGAGGTAAGGGAGCACGTGGATGGGGATGTGTTGTGGGCCACAAGAATCTCGCAGCCCCGATGGAGAGTTCAGGTGGCCGTGGGGCACTCCAGCCGGAGCCTGGCTGCTGAGGGTAAGGCCAGGGTGGGACTGAGTGTGGACAAGACAAAGAAGACAAGCTCTGGGTTTCCAGAAAGTGTCAGTTTTGGGGCTGGCCGCTGAAGCCGTCTGTTGCTTTTTCATTCTAGAGGGGAGATGTGGAACCACTGCTACTCAAAGGTGGGTGGGCAGAGGCCTCTTCCAAAGCCTGACTCTGCTTAGGAAGCCTCGTTTTTTAGAAGCCTAACTCTAGCCCTCTTTTACAGATCCGGCTGAACAGCAGGGGGCTGATCTACTCCGTGGGCTTGCTCCTGGCCTCCGTCTTTGTCACGGTAGGTTGGCAGCTCTCTCCTCGTGCCTGCGTTTGCCTGTTCTTTCCTCCATTTGGGTTGTTTGGATACCCCTAGCCTCCTGGTGACGAGACAAGCAACTGCTATGTCCCATCTCCTGGCTCTTTCTTCTGGAATTGAGTCATAGTGACCCACTGGGTCACCTTTTCCCTTTCGGAAAGAAGCCAGTCTTCCTGCCAAAGGCATGGCCCTGTCTTTTGCAGCGCACAAACCGTTTTCCCAAATGCAAAGAGAAGATCCTACTTTGTCTACAATATTAGTCATGGAAAGGTAGACTCCAATTCACTGATCGTTCCAGGATCCCACATGAATCCATGGATTTGACTAACACTTGGAAACTAAAAACCTATTTTATTGACGTGCGTTTGAGGCCATTCCACTGTCTCCACCATTACGCCCACTGTGTACTTCAATATTCCCGCCCCAAGTGACATGTGTGTTGGGAACAAGTTGACACCAATGCATGGACTCACCCACATGGAACATCCAGAAACATACAAATACACTGTTGAATGTCCATATGAATAAGCATTGAGACACAATATATTTTTTCCTTAATTTTTCAAGGAAATGGTCATTGAGTGACACCTGGCATGTTGTTAGCATAAATATGCCAGAGAATGGGAATTCACAAGGACAGGCCGGAAGCCAGACAAGTAACTCACAGTATCAGGGTGTGAATCGAATGTCAGCATTGCACCAAAGCAAATACTGCCTTACGCAAAAGTGAGAATCGACATCATTCATGCTCTCATGGTTCAGGAGGCCCTGCCGTTCGGCCATGACTTGGAGTGGTGATGCTGGTGACAGCCACACACCGTGCTTAGTGTTTTGTGTATATATTTTCCCATTTGGAGCTCATCACACCCCCCACGAGGTGTCTTTAATGTCAGCCCTATTATACAGATGAGCGACTGAAGCCTAGAGAAGCTAATTGACTCGTTTTCACTGACACCGAGTGAATGAAGGAACAAGCCAGCGGACACCAAGGGTGCGTGCGGATAGCTACTGTGCGTGTTTTTAGGCTGTGCTGCAGTTATACCATCTACAGGAGACCCGGCTAACCACTAACTGGGCTGTCAAAATGAGGTTGCCAAAATGCTGAAGAAGGTTTGGGGGAGGAAAAGCAATTTAAAACATGTTAAGTTTGCAATGCGTGTTTGACATCCAAAGGAAGAGGTGAAGAAAGCCATTGAAAATACGAATCTGAGTTCACAAGAGATGTTCAGTCTGCGGACACCGTAGTGCAGATGGTATTTAAAGCCCTGCAGCTTGGGCGAGCTCACCAAGGGAATGAGTGCGTACAAAAGAAGAGAAGAGGCCCAGTGTCTGAGTTTCGGGGCCGCCTGACACTTACAGGTCAGGACACTGAGGCCAATACACCAAAATAAGCTGAGAAGGGACAGTTTGGAGATGCAGGAAGAAAACCAGGAGAATGCGGCGTCCTGGAAGCCACCTGCCGAAGGGCTTTGTGGTGGAGGGAGCTATCGGCTGAGTCAGGGAGACGAGCCCTGAGCAGTGGCCGTTGCAGTTAGCAGTGCAAAGCCATTGGTGCTCATGAGAGGGTAGCGTTGTGCAGTGGGGTGGAGCAGGCTAACAGAGAATGGAAGGAGAGAGACTGCAGACTGCGGGTGGGCGTTCACAACTCTTCCGTGTTCTCTGGCTGTGAAGAAAGGAGAGAAATGGAAATTCAGAAAAAAAAATTATTTTAAGATGAGTGAGATAACAGAATCTCCCTATGCCAATTAGCATAATCCAGGGATGCGGTTGTGCCATGTAGCTAGAAGAGAGGGGAGTTGCTGGAACAAGGTCATTAAGCAGGATGGAAGATGGGATCGGGGGCGTGCAGGGTGGAGTGGACCTCACTGCCAGGAGAGAAGGCAGGAAGGTGGAGTTGGGAGTCTGTGCTGTGGAAATGAGTGAGGGTGGGGAAGCAAGTGTTGGAGATTGGAAGAGGGGGAGAGGTATGAAGTAGCCACCTGGTCAAGGGACAGACAAGGGACTAGGGAAGGATGAGATGTCTGCTGAAAAGCATTAATGCCCCACTTAACATCAGCGGTCTCAATATGAAGTAAGACCCATCAGCATGGCTGGCTAATTTCCTCCAGCCCCGATGGTCAGCCGCGTGGATACAGCGTGAACCAGATTGGGACTTGGCTTGAACTGAAGGGTTGTGGCTTAGCCAACCAAGGACAGCCGAGCAAGAGAGGCCAGGGAATCAGGGTGGATGCCCCAGAGTGACTCCAGCGGGTGCAGGTGGAACTGAAGCGAAGGAAGGGGGGAAGGAAAGGGGCAACGTGGGTGAAGCCTGGAGAAGTGGTGATGGTGTCAGTGAGGTGTGGGCTGTGAGGGTTTGCAGAGTTGTGGGAGCTGAGCAATCGGGTGGAGTAAGCTAGAAAGGAAGAGATGTGAGTCAGAAAGTGGAGTGTGTGACACTAAGATAATGCAGATGCTTCAATCACTTCCCATAACAACAGCTAGGCCCCAGTGCCACCAGCAGACCTTTCTGCCATGAAACGGCCTGCCCCTGGGCTGGACAGTACCGCCAGCTGTGGTTGGCTGTAGCACTTGAAATGTGGAGCTGTGTTTTAATTTTATTTCACTTAAATTTGGGTAGCATGTAGGCCAGTGGGTGTGAGTGGTGAGACTGGATGGAGGATGAGAACTTGAGGAGGCAGAGGGTTGGTAAGACCCTCTCCCTCTCTGGGGGCATTGAACTCACTGAGAAAGTCAGCAGGAGAGCAGTGGAGAATGGCAGGAGCGGGCAGAAAGCGTCAAGGATGGGCAGTGCCCAGGCTTACACCATTGACTGCAACAGGAGGAACCAAGAGGGACCGTGGGAAGACCGGAGATTCCAGGCTCAGTGTTTTCAGGGAGGAAAGAAGGAAAATGGTCTGGAAGCACTGTGAGGAGCCGTGGGGAGGGAGCAACTTCCTCACCTCCAGGTGCAGCCATGGGAAGAATGCGGCTGAAGTGTCCCCAGGAGAGCAGGGGTCTGCTTAGAGCAAAAAGGCCCAGAACAGGTGAAGGGCCCGCAGGGACGTGGGGCTGCAGCTCCGTGAAGAGGGTTGGCTGCTGGGATGCGCTTGTGAGTCCTGCCATTTGTTTTAGTTACTTTTCCACAACCAGCAGCTTCTGGCTTCTTTTCTTCCTGATGTTGATGTTCTCACCTTCCACAATCTGAGACGAGTTGGATTTTGCAGGCTCAGAGGATATCAGCACCCCACCTGAGGCCCACAGTCAGCAGCCCTTCCCCCGGTCCCTGGCTTCCCCCACCCACCCCCGAGAAGCTGCTGCCTCTTCCTGGCACCCTCTGAACCTGTTCTGTACCCTGCAGGTGTTCGGTGTCCACCTGAACAAGTGGCAGCTGGACAAGAAGCTGGGCTGTGGGTGCCTCCTCCTGTATGGCGTGTTCCTGTGCTTCTCCATCATGACGGAGTTCAACGTGTTCACCTTCGTGAACCTGCCCATGTGCGGGGACCACTAGCCACCGGGCGCCTGCAGAGGCTCAGCTTCTCCTTTTCTGTGCAATACGAGACAAGGCAGCAACCCGAGTCACGTGGGCCCCCAGGGCCACGGCGTTCGTCTCTCCTGTGCTGTCCTCAGGCCTCCGCTCCTGTTTTGGTGGCCCAGGCTCTCCCCTGCCTCGTCCTCACTCCCCCACGTCCTTGGGTCCCACCCACCCACCCTTTCCTGCCTCCTCCATGTGAAGACATCCAACATCCACGTGACTCTTCCAGCTCCATTTTTGAACAGTGACTGAGATTCTAGAAAAACTGGCTGCTAACTGGCCCGAGCCGGGCAACACTGATTCCAGCCCCTCCTCCTTTTTTAAGTTATTTGATGGAAGACTCGCCTAATTTATGACCTGAGACTGTTGAAGAAATAGAGAGGAGGGGTCCGTTGATTACAGGGAGTGTTTGGGATTTTGTTCGGTTCGGAGGTGATGCCTAGGTGACTGGGTTTGGGGGGATTGTTTTCTTTTGGGGGTCTTCCCCTTTTACTCCTTTTCTTCCAGAGATCAAGAGCTTCTCTTGCATCTTCTTCCACTGGGCTTGGGATTAACCAGCGACCCAAAAGCTGCACCTGCGATGTTGCCTGGGCTTGCGTCCCAGGCGTGTTGAAGTATGTATGGATGTAGCTCTTTTTAGAGGAGCCACTGGGCAGGGCCACCAAGAACAAATGCATGACATTTTATAGCCAAGAATGCCTCGCTCAAGGCTTGTGGGCGTCCGCTGGGGGTGGGGGGACACAAGGTTTTGGAGGAAGAAGACAGCTTCCTTCATGTCCATCATCACCATCTCTTTCTCACTAGGTTCTTTCTAGTTTTCAAGCAATAGTTCTAGCCTCCCTGAGGCCTTGGACAAGGGGGTCCCAGTTAAACTACCCATCCGTGAGGTGCCAGGCAATCAACGACAAAAGCTTCCCCGACTTGCGAGTCCCCGAGATGTGCTCTTGTTGCTTGGCATTTGGGGTGACAGGGAGTGACCCAGAGGCCACCACTGCTTTTCGTGCAGGAGTTACAGACACTGGTTTCTTGGAAAATGGAGAGAAGCGCACTTTGCACAGACGTCGTCAATTAAGTCCCAGTTTGCCACTTGGTATTGAGTACACTGGACCCTGACCGCTGGCTCTTGGGCAAACGTCCTTCCTCACGGGGCGCCTCTGCCAAGCCAGCCCAGCTGCACCCCTCCCTTCCTGGAGGGATGGCCAGGGAAGGAGAAAACAGAACTGACACCTTTGAAACCACAGAATGTGTTACATGCAGACTCACTCAAGGGCATAAGTTATTATGAACATTCTTGCCAACCACTGCTCAACAGCCCTGCTAGATTTTTGTATGATGCTGGATTATTATGCAGACTAATTCCACCCAGTCAAGACACACCCATGCTTGTTCACTTGTATTTATTGAAACCGTGGATTCTTGCCCGTGCTGTCCCTTGTATTTACTTTAAGCACTGATCACTTATCATTCATTCGGTATGGTTTTCCCTGTCCCTTGTACACATTCTGGTATGAATTTGTAAAAATAACCTGCTACAAATTGGTTGAATGTTTCTGTTTGTGGTACAAGCCAGCATTAGTGGATGGGGCATGTGCCCAACTGAGGAACAAAAGGAGAAATCACCAATTTGGGCTCTCAGAGCTAAGACACACTTATTGATTCTGTTGCACATTTTGCACTGGTTTATGGCGATTGTTTTCTTGGACGGATAGTGTAAAATAAACTTCTCTGTTCTCTATCCTTCCCTGAGCAGAGTGAATTACTTTCTCCCCTGGAAGGCTGTGCATTTTCCATTGAGGAGACTATATGTGAGGTCAAATGATCGCAGTCACTATGTGGCCAGGTATTGGCCACCTGCTGTTTCTGCGTTGCCTCACCTGGAAAGCTGGTGTATGTGTGGCACATTCCGAGAATGAAGTGGGAAGCTGTGGGTCCCCTCTAAATCTCGAAGGGACTTTAGGCCTGTCATCCTATCATAGAATTCTAGAACTCTACCTGTCCTAGAATACGTTAGTTAGAGATTCATTCTTTCCATTGAGCATGAGAGAAGGAGCTTCACAGTACTGATGATGACATTTTGGAGTGGGCAAATTCTCCATTCTGCCTGATTTTGGTAGTACTTAATCGTGAAAATTAAGACTTCCCCAAAGCTGATTCCTTAAAAGAGAGAATGACATAGTTGTAATAAGCCATGTTCTGATCCTGGGTGATGCTCAAGAAATAGTTGCCCAGATCTAAATTAGTAAACACAGAACTAGGTTTCCACCAGAAATGCCGCACAATTCATTTATAAGAGTCAGAAGAAAAATAGCTACTAATCCACAGCACCAACTTCATTTAACTACTGAAAAATATATATTCCCAGGGTGGGGGGAATGCTAGGTACTTGGCTTGGTTTTGAGTGTTTCCATCTTCAAATGTTTTATTACTATATTTGTGTATTTTACAAATATACCCTGGACACAGGGCAGGGTGTTTTCATTATGCTGATCAGTGCATACAAAGCATTAGGTAATTTTACATTAAGTATCTTGTTAGACTAGTCTTCATTAGTTTTACTTTTAATCTCAAGCAAAGACATTTAGTCAGTGTTTTTTTAAAAAAAACAAAAAACATTTTTCATGAAATCTTTAGAAACTATAGTTCATGGCTGAATTTCTCGAAGTGAGAATTCTGGGACAAGGTAGAGTTTTCATGTTTCCATGCATAATAATTGCTAACTCAAGAACTATGGGGGTTTCCTTTCTGAAATGAGAATGTAGCCTATTTCTGCTTAGATCTCAGCCATGCGCAACTGTCTTGGGTCGTGAGTTGAGAATGGGATTTGAAACGAACCAGCTGTTCGGTGATGCCAGATTGCCAATATTGCTCTTCTCACTGTTTCTGCTGAACTGGGACTTAAGATGGGGCTGGGATGGGTTTGAGGAAAGAATTTTTGCCCAGACAGCTAGTGCTCGACTTACGACCACGATTGGTTCCAACAGACCGGTCGTAACACGATTTGGTCGTAAGTTGAGTAGGCTATATGTACAGTACTGTGAAATGATGTTATAACAATCTGTAAGTTATATTTTATCATAATTTTCTTTCATTATTGTTATATATCATAATTTTCTCTGTTCATTTTATGCCATTTGTATCATCTCGACACCATTTTGTTTCTTATTTTTACATTTGTCAGGTTTAAGTAAAACACTGCATTACCAGTACAACTGGTTTAATATTTGCAAAACATACAAAATTACAAAATACAGGTGCATACAAAAATACAAAATACAGGTGTAAAAAATACCATAGGAAACATTTTCCCAATTGCACGCGGAGATGGTAGTGCTGCCGGAAGCTGGTCCGCACTTGTGGTCGTAAAGTCGAATGGTTGTAAGTTGCATAGGTCATAAGTCGATCAATACCTGTATCCCCAAACCTGTTACTGTCTACTAGAGACACCCTCACAGCAATTTTCTGAGCAGGCTGAACTCCCCAGGCTGCAGCCTCATGCACAAATGGGACGTCCCCCCGCCTTGGCCAAGGGAAAATGTGCACTGGGGCTCACATTTCCTCCTGAGCGTGGCACCAGCTGGCACCAGCTGGCACCTGGCGAAGGCCCCCTGTTCCTAGAGATTCTGCTCCTACCCTTGCTGAGAGTCATGGCCAGGAGGAGTCATTGAGGCCCCCCAGTGGCGTCAGATACACTGAGAGGTCACTATGAGGGGATATTTCCAGGCACAATGGAAAGACAGCTTCTGCCCCTTCTTCTACAGAAAAGTGCTGGCCCTACCTGTTTAGTAATAGCACACTTTTGTAGGTATGTGTTTCGTATTCACCTCCAAAAGATACCTGGCATGAAGGGTAAATGGATGTAAGGCGTTTATATTTTCCTAGTTCTTTTGCTGCAGACTTACAGTTTTACAGTTGTAGATTTGCATGCTAGGGATTTGAGACTGTATAATTCGAGAGGTAAATTTGAATTCATTTTAAGCACTTCAGCATCAAAGAAAAGCCTGAATGCTTAGAAAAAGGTAAGAAGTGATAACATTATAAAATCCAGACTGTTTTCAATTGTGATATATAAAAATAAGAATATCCAACTTACAATAAATGTAACCAAACAGTGTCCTAGAATTTTACCTAATTGTTCTTAAAAATATTCAGATCATTGGGAAAAATTAGAAGTGAGAAATTGGTAATGATGATGGGATTTTTCCAAGATATATTTATTTTCACCTTTTTAAAATAGAATAATTATCCCATTAATGAAATAATTGTCCAATTATTCTGACCCATTTCCATCAACTATTTTGAAATAGATGAGACATTTTCATGTTGGATTTTGTAAAGTCTCGTACTAATTAATGAATCACATTTATTTTGTTATTTTTCTGCAATGACTGCCCATACACACACGTGTGTGTGCACACACATACACACACACATCATCTATCTGATACCAAAATTCTGTATGAAGACAAGCCAGTGGATCTTTGAAATTTTTTCAGAAAAGTTCTTCCAGCTGTCTATTATTATGCAAGAATAATAGAGGGGGATTCAGCAAACTTTTCTCTGATAAATAAAAGGCTACACGCTCGTTGTCTCGTCATCCGGGGATATAGGCCCTGCTGAGATGCTGAAAGTGAGGAGCTGGGGCTGTGGAGAACAGAGAAGATTCGCAATGTTCATGAGATACGTGACGGCAGGTCCCAGAACTGATCTCACAGTGAACTTTATGTCTACTTTCAAAACACAGGACAGAGTAATAAAACTCCACCAAAATCTTCAGATGGCTTACTGTTACACTCAGGCCATTTACTTCTTTAATAATGCGTACCCAGTAGTCTCATTAATTTAAGAAATTCTTACTAAATCTTAATGTAGCAAACACTCTTGCCACGTTACAGAGATTTAAACATAATGAGTAGCCATAGTTAATACTTATTTTGGTCTTGCTCTTTGTTTTTGCAATAAGAAGGAAGAAAGGGAAGATTTAAAATTGTAATTTTGGCTTACACAGATGCCACTTAAGGATTTTTCTACTTGAATTATTTACATAAACATATGCATGTATACATAAATTCCGTTTCTTCTTTATATAACTTCCAACTTACCCTATTTATCAAAAGCTGAATTTGGTGATATCACATCTTTTGGTTTGTTGGGGCAATCAATTCAGTAACGAATTCCAGAAAACTGCACACAAAACTTGGAATGAGATGTGCTGAGGAGTTTCAGAATCCTTGCGATTGCTTTTTCAGTGCTTCTGAGCCAAGCTTATAAGTCATTGCTTAAAAGAGATATGCTCGTGTGCAAAGATGCTTTCAGTATAAAACTAATATTTTTTAACTCTTGCAGAAAAAAAAATTCTCCATTCAGTTTCATATCTTTCTTTTCGATATGCCAAGTCAAATGCGTCATCCCTCTCCCATGATTAATGGAGGATGATTCATTTTTTCAAATACTACAAACTAAAGCTGTTTGGTCATCATTGCTCTAACCACCAGTAAGTTTGAATGCAAACGCCTAGTGCTTTTTTCTTAGGAGGATGGATTTTGTCTGCTGGATACAGATTTCTGATCCACCAGCCCCAGCTTATCTACCCATGTATTGTCATGGCAGGTAGAACTGTTTCTTACAATTATTCAATCCAACTTCACATGTGAAAAACATGTTTACCTGCATTTATTCATCATATTATCTAAATCAGTGTTTTCCAATCTGATGCGTATGTCAGAATTATCTGGAGACTTCTGGGCCTCGCCCAAGAGTTTCTAACTCAGTAGACACAGGGATAAGCCCAAGAATTGTCCTTTCTCACCAACACCCACACATTACCACTGTTGGGTCTAGAACTGACTTTGAGAAATTTGAAGAATTTTCCCCCAAAGAAAATCAGAGTCACAAATGATAACATGTGCACAATGTGTTAGTAAAGTATCATGCTAGCAGCCTCTAAGGAGTCCTCTGTACATTTTTCAATGTAAACTATGAACCATGCCTGAGATGGCCTGGCCTGACAAGGAATAAACAGCAGTGATATCTGCATTAGAAGACCTATTCACACACATCAGGCATGCAAGTCACCCTTGACCAGGGGGTCCCTTGACATGTCTCAGGTTTTGTTTTTACTTCGTTTCTATTTTTTATTTTTATTTTTTTGTTATTTTTATTCATTTATTTATTTATTTTTGAGACGGAGTTTCGCTCTTGTTACCCAGGCTGGAGTGCAATGGAGCAATCTCGGCTCACAGCAACCTCTGCCTCCTGGGTTCAGGCAATTCTCCTGCCTCAGCCTCCTGAGTAGCTGGGATTACAGGCACGCACCACCATGCCCAGCTAATTTTTTGTATTTTTAGTAGAGACGGGGTTTCACCATGTTGACCAGGATGGTCTCGATCTCTTGACCTCGTGATCCACCCGCCTCAGCCTCCCAAAGTGCTGGGATTACAGGCTTGAGCCACCGTGCCCGGCATCTATTTTTTATTTTTATGGGCACAGAGTAGAGGTATATAAGGTACCTGAGATATTTGATACAGGCCTACAGCATGTGATGGTCTCATCAGGGTAAATGGGGTATCTATCACCTCGTGCATTTACCCTTTGTGTTACAAACAATTCAGTCATACTCTTAATTATTTAAAATGTGCAATTAAATTATTATTGACTATAGTCACTCTGTTATCCTAGCAAATAGTAGGTCTTTTCATTCTTTCTATTTTTTTGTGCCCACTAACTACCCCCACGTCCCCTCCCAAACTCCACACTACCCTTCCCAGCCTCTGGTAACAATCCCTCTACCCTCCATCTCGATGAGTTCTATTGCTTTAATTTTCAGCTCCCACAATTAAGTGAGAACATGTAAAGTTTGTCTTTGTGTGACTGGTATATTTTGCTTAACGTAATGACCTCCAGCTTCATCCATGTTGTTGGAAATGACAAGATCTCATTCTTCTCTGTGGCTGAACAGTACTCCATGATGAATATGTACCACATTTTCTTTTTCCATTCATCTGTTGATGGACACTTAGGCTGCTTCCAAATCCTGGCTATGGTGAACAGAGTTGCAGCAAGCATGGAAGTGCAGGCATCTCAATATCCTGATTTCCTTTTTTTTTTTTTTTTGGTATTTACCTAGCAGTGAGATAGCTGGTAGCTTTATTTTTAGTTTTTTTGAGGAACCTCCAAACTGTTCTCCATAGTGGTTGTATTGGTACTAATTTACATTCCCACCAACGGTGTATGAAGATTCTCTTTTCTCCATATCCTGGCCCACATTTGCTATCATCTGTCTTTGGATAAAATCCATTTTAAGTGGGGTGAGATGATATTTCATTGTAGTTTTGATTTGCATTTCCTGTTGGTCAGTGATGTTGAGCACTTTTTCGTATGCTTGTTTGTAGGCCTGATTTTTAAATTGGTAAGTGTGGGTTAAAATAGGCCTTGTCGCCGGGCGCAGTGGCTCACGCCTGTAATCCCAGCACTTTGGGAGGCCAAGGCGGGTGGATCACGAGGTCAAGAGATTGAGATCATCCTGGTCAACATGGTGAAACCCCGTCTCTACTAAAAATACAAAAAATTAGCTGGGCATGGTGGTGCGTGCCTGTAGTCCCAGCTACTCAGGAGGCTGAAGCAGGAGAATTGCCTGAACCCAGGAAGCAGAGGTTGCGGTGAGCCGAGATCACACCATTGCACTCCAGCCTGGGTAACAAGAGCAAAACTCCACCTCAAAA